>NW_011494903.1:5764452-5778880 GCF_000754665.1 Bison bison bison
TGAATAAAAAAGAAACTACATTATCCTATTCACTAAAATATAGATAAAATTCTAAATTTTAAATGTAAAAACTAAGTCTATCTAAAAAATTATAGATTACTTGGGTAAACTAGTAGAACTCATGATGTGTACAGACTTTTTATTTTTAATTTTTTATTTTTTTAAATTTTATTTTATTTTTAAACTTTACAATATTGTATTGGTTTTGCCAAATATCGAAATGAATCCGCCACAGGTATACATGTGTTCCTATTTTGGAGAAAATCATAAGAAACAAAGCACAATATTAAAGGTGTAAAAACTTAAACACCTACCAATTGAATGTTTGTTTTAAAAATATATTTTTTTATAAAGCTAGATTATAGGAGAATAAATGCATAATACAGTTTTAAAATCACAGTATACATATATATGGATAATATTATAATTCCAATTTTCTAATTTAAAAATTGGCTAAAAGATATACACCAAAATGTTATCTCTGAAAAACTGACTTAAAAGTATCCCATACTTTTTCTAAAATACAAACTTTTAATTAATTGTTAACCAAGAACAACCAACCAAAGATATGTACTTTTAATGTTATTTAAAAATTACACTGAAATATTACTGAGTCCTGACAGATCATCAAACTTTTATGGACTGAAGGATTTCTTTCTTTAGAATTTATTCAGAACTTACCTTTCAAACCACCCTGCTTATTTTTATTAAACTAGTATAATTCTGAGGCTAAAATATAACCAAAATTTCTTAAGATGGAAATAAAATCCTCAATTAAAAATTTTAATTCAATAGTTACCTAAAGAATTCACCATAACAATTATGTTCATAACATTATTAATATAAAACATAATACATCATATCAAGCAATTAAGTCAGAATATACATAGGATCATCTCAACTCAATTGTTCAATACCCATCACATGTACAATCATTTGGAAAGCAATACAGTGGGGATAAGAAATTATTCAATAAATGGTGCTATAAGAACTGACTGGACATTTGAAAAACATCTATGTAGTGTCTCACTCATTTCCATATACCAAATTCTACCTATTTCAAACAGGTAAAGTTAAAAAAATCAAACAGTACAATATGGATTAATTTGACAGAATAGAGAGCCCTGAAATAAACCCACATACCAAAAGTCAATTAATCTTTGACAAAGAAAGCTAGAATATACAATGGAGAAAAGACAGTCTCTTCAGCAAGGGGTATTGGGAAACTTGGACCACTGCATGCAAATTTATGAAGTTAGAATATGCTCTTATATCACACAAAAAAGTCAAAATGGCTTACAGACTTAAGCCAGGATACCATTAAATTCCTAGAAGAGAACATAAGTAAAACATTCTCTAACATAAGTCACACTGATGTTTTCTCAGGTCAGTCTCCCAAGACAATTTTAAAAAAAAGCAAAAATAAACAAATGGGACCTCATCAGGCTTGTAAGCTTTTGCATAGCAAAGGAAACCATAAAGAAAATGAAAAGACAACCTATGGACTGGGAAAAAATATTTGCAAATGATGTGAATGTGACTGACAAGGGCTTAACTTCCAAAATATACAAACAGCTCATACGGTTCGATAACAATAACAACAACAAAATCCAAACAACCCAATCAAAAAATGGGCAGAAGATCTAACTAGACATTTCTCCAAAGAAGACATACAGATGGCCAATAGGCACATGAAAAGATGCTCATCATTGCTAATTATTAGAGAAATGCAAATCAGAACTACAATGAGATACCACCTCACACCAACCAGAAGGACTATCATCAAGAAATACACAATAAATGCTAGAAGAGGGTGTAGAGAAAAGGGAGCCCTCTTACACTGTTGGTAGGAATACAAATTGGTGCCGCCACTAAGGAAAACAGTATGCAGGTTTCTCAAAATCTAACTTACAATTCAGCAATCCCCCTTCTGAACATATATCCTGACAAAACTGTAGTTCAAAAAGACACATGTACCCCTATGTTTATAGCAGTACTGTTTACAATAGCCAAGACATGGAAACCTAAATGTCCATCAACAGATGAATGGATAAAGAAGATGTAGTACATATATACAACAGAATACTATTCACCCATAAAAAGAAAAAATAATGCCATTTGCAGCAACATGGATGGACCTAGAGATTATCGTACTAAGTGAAGTCAGTCGGACAGAGAAAGACAAATATCACGTATGTGCGATCTAAAGTACAGTACAAGTGAACTTATTTACAAAACAGAAACAGAATAATAAACATAGAAAACAAACTTAGGGCTGCCAAAATTGAAAGGGGGTGAGAGAAGGATAAATTAGGAGTTTGGTTTAGCAAATGCAAACTACTATATATAAATAGATAAACAACAAGGTCTTACTGTATAGCACAGAGAACTATATTCAATGTCCTGTAATAAACCATAATGGAAAAGAATATGGACAAGAACATGTATATGTGTAAACATATATATATATATTATATATAAGTGAATCACTTTCCTAAAGAACAGAAACTAACACAACATTGTAAATCAACTATACTTCAGTTTAAAAAAATCAAGCAGTACAAATCTTGAAGAAAATATAAAGGTTTTATTGCAAATATTTGAGTGAGGAAGGATTTAAAGCTAAAAAAAGTGTGAAGAGAAAATATGGATAAATTAAGCTATAATATTCATAAAGCGAAAGTGAAAGTCATTCAGCTGTGTCCGACTCTCTACAGTCCATGGAATTTTCCAGGCCAGAATACTGGAGTAGATAGCCATTTCCTTCTCCAGGGGATCTTCCCAACCAAGGGACTGAACCAAGGTCTCCCACATTGCAGGCAGATTCTTTACCAGCTGAGCCACCAGGGAAGCCCATAATATTCATAATCATAGGCCACAGAATTTGGGGGATTTATAATCAAATAAATTTGGGGGATTTATAATCAAAATGTTATTTTGGGGATTAATAATCAAATGTAACCTAAATTCTAAATAGAAAATTTGTCCTAGTGGCATAAGCTATGCAGACTTTTATAGTAAATGATAGATCAGAGACTTTCTTCATTCCTTGGTAGTTTGTGCAGGACTTAACACATACATATCAATATATTCTTAATATATCTACTTTCTTTAAAAATATGTATCTTTCCCCCAGCTACTCTTATAGTTTCAGTAGCTACACAGTGCTTGGCTAGGCACTCAATAAATAACTGTTGAATGAATGACCCCCAAATAACCGTATTTCAGTAAAAAATTTAAGAGTTTCTTTTTTTTCCCCTTAATCTCGCATACAGTCAGGGCAAAAAAATATTCTGTAGCTTGGAATAAAAACTAGGGAGAAAAATTAAGGACTGTAAATTGGGATAAGACTTACTAAACTACACATTTTGGCAATTCACTAATTTTTTTGTGTGTGAACAGGTTAACAATATGATACCTAATCAATTTTAACATAAATTAACTAGACTGAATCACTGTACTACTATTTTCAGAACATCAGTCTTGCAGAATGATCCAGAAATAAAGGATTCTTGGGAATTCCCTGGTGGTCCAGTGGTTAAGATGCCACACTTACAAGGCAGGGGTTGCAGGTTCAAACCCGGGTCAGGGAACTAAGATCCCACGTGCTGCTCAGTCAAAAAAGAAAAAAAAATATTCTTTTGCCATATTTCTCTCTTGAAGATTTATCATGCATATCAACATACTGAATATTCTGAAAACTTCCTCAATAAAGAAACTTGTTAAATTTTCTCTGACACATTTTTGATCATGACAAGTTTTGTCATATAACCTCTCAATATCTTTAACATTAAAATCAAGAACTGCAAATTGGGATAAGACGTACTAAACTACACATTTTGGCAAATCACTAATTTTTGTGTGTGTGTGTGAACAGACTGACAATATGATATTGTTTGTACCTAATCAATTTCTGTACTTTTCCGTGGAAAACCACATGGAGTTAATAAAAATTGTTCAAAATATATTTTTAAAATTTAAACTAAATAGGCTCACATTGTTAAAACAGGCCCAATTCTCTTAATTATGTATTGTTAGCGCTTATGGGGTTTTTATTGTGCGGTAGTATAGTTTGAGCATTCTTTGGCATTGCCTTTCTTTGGAATTGGAATGAAAACTGACCTTTCCAGTCCTGTGGCCACTGCTGAGTTTTCCAAATTTGCTGGCATATTGAGTGCAGCACTTTCACAGCATCATCTTTCAGGATTTGAAATAGCTCAACTGGAATTCCATCACTTCCACTAGCTTTGTTTGTAGTGATGCTTTCTAAGGCCCACTTGACTTCACATTCCAGGATGTCTAAACCTATATGCAGGTCAGGAAGCAACAGTTAGAACTGGACATGGAACAACAGACGGGTTCCAAATAGGAAAAGGAGTACGTCAAGGCTGTATATTGTCACCCTGCTTATTTAACTTATATGCAGAGTACATCATGAGAAACGCTGGGCTGGAAGAAGCACAAACTGGAATCAAGATTGCCAGGAGATATATCAATAACCTCAGATATGCAGATGACACCACCCTTATGGCAGAAAGTGAAGAGGAACTAAAAAGCTTCTTGATGAAAGTGAAAGTGGAGAGTGAAAAAGTTGGCTTAAAGCTCGACATTCAGAAGACAAAGATCATGGCATCTGGTCCCATCACTTCATGGGAAATAGATGGGGAAACAGTGGAAACAGTGTCAGACTTTATTTTTTTGGTCTCCAAAATCACTGCAGATGGTGACTGCAGCCATGAAATTAAAAGACGCTTACTCCTTGGAAGAAAAGTTATGGCCAACCTAGATAGCATATTGAAAAGCAGAGACATTACTTTGCCAACAAAGGTCTGTCTAGTCAAGGCTATGGTTTTTCCAGTGGTCATGTATGGATGTGAGTTGGACTGTGAAGAAAGCTAAGCGTACAAGAATTGATGCTTTTGAACTGTGGTGTTGGAGAAGACTCTTGAGAGTCCCTTGGACTGCAAGGAGAATCAACCAGTCCATTCCAAAGGAGATCAGCCCTGGGATTTCTTTGGAGGGAATGATGCTAAAGCTGAAACTCCAGTACTTTGGCCACCTCATGTGAAGAGTTGACTCACTGGAAAAGACTCTGATGCTGGGAGGGATTGGGGGCAGGAGGAAAAGGGGACGACAGAAGATGAGATGGCTGGATGGCATCACTGACTCGATGGACGTGAGTCTGAGTGAACTCGGGGAGTTGGTGATGGACAGGGAGGCCTGGCGTGCTGTGATTCACGGGGTTGCAAAGAGTCGGACATGACTGAGCGACTGAACTGAACTGAACTGAACTGATGGGGTTTTTGCTATATAAATAAGCTGTGCCTTCTTTAGTTGGGGGACCAGGACATCAGTGCCTTCTTTCCCAACGTGACTCTATATGAACTTTCAGCTGCGGCATATTAGGACGATGGGAAGAGAATTAAAAGGACATTTTCATAAAGAACCATAAAACATTAATCCAGAGACTGGAACAAGGACTCCAGCACAGATCAATTTCTGTTCCACTGGTACATAGTAGTCCTGAGCCAAGGTGGTGAAGCAGGGTAATATTTGCATCAACTATGCTTTTTAACCGTGGTATTGGAGAAGACTCCTGAGAGTCCCTTGGACTGCAAGGAGAATCAACCAGTCCATTCTATAGGAGATCAGCCCTGGGTGTTCCTTGGAAGGAATGATGCTAAAGCTGAAACTCCAGTACTTTGGCCATCTCATGCGAAGAGTTGACTCACTGGAAAAGACTCTGATGCTGGGAGGGATTGGGGGCAGGAGGACAAGGGGACAACAGAGGATGAGACGGCTGGATGGCATCACCGACTCGATGGACATGAGTATGAGTGAACTCCGGGAGTTGGTGATGGACAGGGAGGCCTGGCGCGCTGCGATTCACGGGGCCCCAAAGAGTCGAACACAACTGAGCAACTGGACTGAACTGAATTGAACTGATGGAGTAATTATTTCCTGGTTTCATACTTGGATTTTTAACCCAGTCACATTTCTCACAGGAAAAAAAAAAAAAAAGCTGTTAAGTCAACACATATTTATCTTTTCAAAAGTTTTAACAAATTAAACAAGTTTTAAAAGTACAATGTAAGTAATTTATTCAGGTAAAACAATAATATATATTTTTTAATGTGAAGTAGCAGGATTTATACTGAAGAAGAAATACAATATTGAAAGAATGGGTCAATTTTAGCCTATTTTCATAAAATAGAAGTAAGAGTTACATTCTAAAACATCATATTTTAGTTGAACCTTGTTTGTTATTGAAATTTTATTTCTAATAGTGAATTTCATCAAGGACACATTGTAAAAATTTAGATTTAAATGAGCAACTGATAGAACTTGGATAATCACTTAAGTCTTAGAATAAGTTATTTAACTCTAAACCTTTGTTTCCTCATCTATAAATTAGAAATTATAGTTGTGGCTAACTCATATGGCTAAGGGTAAGAATTAAAGGACATATTACTTCTAAAGTTTTAGCACAATGCCTGGCACATAATCAATTCTAAATACATGTTTGTGATTATTAGACTATCTCAAGTTTTAATTCTAACTCTAAAATTAGGCAAATTACCCAAAATAACCCAGTGTTCATATTTTAAAAGTATTATCTAGCCCATCAATTCAATTCAGTCGCTCAGTCGAGTCTGACTCTTTGCGACCCCATGGACTGCAGCATGCCAGGCTTCCCTGTCCATCTGCTCAAATTCAAGTCCATCAGGTCGGTGATGCCTTCCAACCATCTCATCCTCTGTCATCCCCTTCTCCTCCTGCCTTCAATCTTCCCCAACATCAGGGTATTTTCTAATGAGTCAGCTCTTTGCATCAGGTGGCCAAATTATTGGAGCTTCAGCTTCAGCAGCTGTCCTTCCAATAAATATTCAGGACTGATTTCCTTTACTATTGACTGATTTGACCTCCTTGCTGTCCATGGGACTCTCAAGAGTCTTCTCTAACAACACAGTTCAAAAGCATCAATTCTTCTGCACTCAGATTTCTTTATGGTCCAGCTCTCACATCCATACATGACTACTGGAAAAACCATACTTTTGACTAGATGGACCTTTGTTGGTAAAGTAACATCTGCTTTTTATTATGTTGTCTAGGTTGGTTATAGCTTTTCTTCCAAGGAGCAAGCGTCATTTAATTTCATGGCTGCAGTCACCATTTGCAGTGATTTTGGAGCCCAAGAAAATAAAATGTCACTGTTTCCATTGTTTCCCCATCTATTTGCCATGAAGTGATGGGACTGGATGCCACAATCTTAGTTTTTTAAATGTTGAGTTTTAACCCAGCTTTTTCACTGTCCTCTTTCACTTTCATCAAGAAGTTCTTTAGTTCCTCTTCACTTTCTGCCTATCTAGACCATAGGACTGATGCAAATATTTTGCAGTGAAAAATAATACTAAAAAATTAGATATCACTTGAGAATTTAAAAAAATGCTTTCCCTCTTTGATTTCTCCCCTTCTCCAAAAAAATAAAGATTAGCAATTAACTTTCCAGATTTTTCTGAATCAGTCCATGTTCCTAAAATTATAAACCAGGAAACATCCTTGGCTTTATTAAGACATGAATATGCTGTGACTAAGGACTATAAGATTGCACCAATTCACTGATGAATAAACTATTTGAAAATGATTGGCCCAAGTCACAGACAATTGGCCCAAGACAGGAAGGCAAAAATAAGCTGTGCAAGTCCTGATACTCAATTCATCTCACAGGAAATAAAAACTCAGGCTCTATACAGCTACTTACATTCAAGTTATCATAGAAATGGTATATGTACTACAGCATTCTTGGATACTGCTTATTATATGCTCCAGAGGGGGGAAGAAAGATTACTAATATTCTTGACTTAATTGGTTCAAAGGACAGGATTAAAAAATGCTTTTTGTATCATCAATTCTGCTTTGGTTAAAAGCAAATGGTATAATTACCAGATGCTGTGGGGGCTGGAAAGCAGCCTGAATCACAACGTCTATCTGTGTTTCATTTTGGTTCTACCATCAACTAGTAATCCGACCATTTGAAATTGGTCTTTCTGGTTAAATTGTTTCACCTTAAAATGAGGTAGATAAACTAAGTAACTGCTGCAGTCCTTTACTTAGAAGAGGTAGATACTGTGGAAAAAGCATGGATTTAGGAGTCAGATCTGGGCTCCTACACTTATGCTATAATTTCTACCAGTTCTGTGTCTTCCAGCAAATTAACTTCCCCAAATGAAATTTCATTCAATTTTTTTCAGTGAATAGTAAATGAGATAAAAAGTATGTAAAGTCCCTGGTAGGAGCACAAGTAGCTACGTGAATAAAACTTAATAATTCCCTGTCAAACCTACATTTCTTTCTTTGCAGAAACAGAGATTTGGGGGCAGGGGAGAGGAGGAGGAGGGATTGGCTTCAGCTCTTAATAATAACCAAAAATCTGGGCAAGTGGATATTTTTCTATTTAGTCTATTTAGTCTTTCTATTTAGTCTTTTCTATTTAGTCTTTCTATTAAAAGACAGAAAAATCAAGTGACAATGCATTTAAGTACACATTAAACAAGTAACCTTCGTTGAAAATAATCCATTTACGTGAAACCAGGTCTGTCCTGATAAATCCAAGACTCATGGTTTTCCCCCTTCTTATTGTACACAGCAATCTCCTCAGGAGTCTAAAGTATTTCAAGTGTAAAGTTTAAGTTCAGATTCTATTTATAGCATGTGAGCACATCCCACGTGCCCTCCCAACCCTTACCTGCACACCTGAAGGACAATATCCAGAACTCAGCATTTCTATTCGCTGTTGATAGTTTGGGGGAAATTCATGAAGAGGGTCAGAGAAATGCTTGTATTTCTGGAAGGAGACACCAACAGGACTTTGGTGTTATTAGAGAATTATCTAATTAGTAATGAGGAGGAAAAAACTGTGAAGTCTCTTACCTGAGCGGGAAGCTTCGGATTGAACCATTCCTCCTAGCCAGTTCCTATATTTAGAAAAAGAGAAGAGCAACTTCAATATTTCACTTCGGGTTCACTCATGTTATCGCACAGATTTGTTTATTGTAATTTAGTCTATTAATTTCATTCGTGATAGTGAAGTTCTTTTATGAAATATGGGTATAAGTAAGTAATATTTATAAGAAAAATTCCCCCCACTGTTCGAGGAAAATGGAAGCGTCCACGAGCTGTCTTTTCGGATCTACGCTCAGCTCAGTGAGTGGCCCCGCGTGTGGCTCGCTGGCTGTGAGTGATTCTGTATTTGGCTGCGTGTGAGTGAATTATACCGAAGCAAAGACAATTTTCTTATTTAAAGAGGTAGCTCATTCTGGTAGAGATTTTTTTTTTTTTTTTTAAGGTAAATAACGGGAAAAAAAGAGAAGGAAAACATTAAAAAAAAAGAAATCTTACTGGTTTTAGGACACTCTTTTGGACTGCAAGGAGATCAAATCAGTCAGTCCTAAAGGAAATAAAAATCAAACCTGAATATTCATTGGAAGGACTGATGCTGAAGCTGAAGCTCAAATACTTTGGCCACCTGATGCGAGGAGCATCAGAAAGGACCCTGATGCTGGGAAAGCTTGAAGGCAGGAGGAGAAGAGGAAGACAGAGGAGGAGATGATTGGATGCCATCATCCACTCAATGGGCATGAGTTTGAGCAAGCTCGGGGAGGTGGTGAAGGACAGGCAAGCCTGGCGTGCTGCAGCCCATGGGGTGGCAGAGTCGGACAGGACTGAGCAACTGAACAACCACTAAGATACTCGACTACAATGAACTAGTTTAATTTTTACTTTTTACATGATTGACATGATATGGATGAAGTGGATTTTCATGAATAATTTTCTAAGTGTGAAGCATTTCTCAATATAAAGGGAAAACATATATTTCAAGATATAAAGCATACAGAGTTTCAAGTTTGTGAAAAGTAATACATGAAGTGTATTTTTTCAAATCAGAATGGCTTTATTTATATTTTTCTGACTTTAATACATGATCATTGTTTTAAAAAATCAAAACACAAAAACATAAGAAAGTAAAATCACCTGAGATCTCACCACTCAGAGATAAGGACTGCTAAAATTTTGTTAAACAATTTTCTAATCATCTTATAATACATGCACATATATATACACACTTAAATGTAATTTTACATAACTTGACATTCTATATTCATTCTTCTTTATACACAACTTTCTAATGAAATAATCTGTTGTATATATCTTCTTACATCATTTTTAATGACTGGATAGCATGGTTGAACAATAAATTGTTTACTCATCCCCTGTTAAAGGATAATTAGATTGTTTCTAATTTGTTTTATAGTATATAATATTATAGAGAATGTCCTTATGTATAATCTTTGAGTGTTGAAATTACTTGGAGCAAAAAATTATATCCATATGAAAATATGGTAACATGTTTTCAGTCATCCTTCCAGAAATACGATGTCAATTTGAAGTCTCTTCAGGCACAAAAGAATGTCCACTTCTCAACACTCTCAATGTCACTGAGTATTATAAATTCTTTTAAACTCTGACAATCCAGCAAGTCTGTCTTTCTTTCCATTTTGTTTATTAATTAAGCTGAATATCTTTTCTTACATTTATTATTCATTTGCATTTTATCTTCTGGCATTTTTCTTATCATTTACATATATTTCTATTATAGCAGCCATATATCTCAATTATTTATAACTTTATAAATTATGAACTTTAACTTTTTGATTCTATTAACAAATATAGACATGTTTTTCTAAGTTACTTGTATTATAATTTTTTCTATGATGTACTTTTGACATTATTTATTTAAAATGATCAGATCTCTATATTTTTACTACCCTTACTACTTGATTAGTTGTATTTTAAAGTATAAGAATACATAGAATTATGAAGTAGAAACCTTTCCTCGGATTGTCAGTGCCACCATTTTCTGAGGTATGTCATGGTGATTTGTTTGATTGATTTGTCTTCTGCCCTCCTGAAAGTATTTTTACAAAAGTCTTCCTGTTAGAATTTCATTAAAATGTAACAAACTAACAATAACATAACCAGAAAGTAACTTTAATCTGAGGGATGGCTCACATACAATAAGAGACAATTCATTTTCACATTATTTCATCTTCTCCAGATACTCAGAACCTTCACACAGACTCTGGTCTAGCCAAGGAAATAATTCTTCCTTGAAGCTTCCAGCCCCAGAAAAGCATAACAGCCTTTAGAACCTCTCAACCTTTTATATCCTGTAAAGCATTTCCAAGTCTGTGCCTCATGGCCTTAGAACATTAAGAGTCACTATCAACTGCTGATGTTTTGGGCTTTCCTGATGACTCAGTGGTAAAGAATCTGCCTGCCAATGCAGGAGATGCAAGTTCAATCCCTGATCCGGGAAGATCCCACATGCAGCAGGAAACTAAACCCGTGCACAACTTCTGAGCCTGAGCTCTGGAGCCCCAGAGCTGCAACTACGGAAGCTTGAATGAGAAGCTCCTGCATCCCAACTAAAGATTAGCCCCTGCTCTCCCTAGTTGGAGAAAAGCCCTCACAGTAACAAGACCCAGCACAGCCAAAAGTAAACAAGTAAAATTTGAAAAAAACAAAACTGCCACTGTTTTCTGTAACACCTCTGAGAACATTGTTTTATGAAAAACTCTTTCCTTCTTTTAAGTTGTCTTTGACAAAAAAATCACAAAGATGGGATTGCTGGATCAAAGGATATAAATATTTATCTAGCTCTTGTTGTCTAGTACTATGGACGCTTCGCTTGTAGCTCAGCTGGTAAAGAATCCATCTGCAATGCTGGAGATCCCAGTTTGATTTCTGGCTCAGGAAGATCCCCTGGAGAAGGGATAGGCCACCCACTCCAGTATTCTTGGGCTTCCCTAGTAACTCAGACAGTAAAGAATCTGCCTGTAATACAGGAGACCTGGGTTTGATCCCTGAGTTGGGAATATCCCCTAGAGGAGGACATGGCAACACACTTCAGTATTCTTGTCTGGAGAATCCCCATGGACAGAGGAGCTTGGCATGCTACAGTCCATGGGGTCCCAAAGAGTGGGACACAACTGAGCAACTAAGCACATCTAGTACTATATTTTTCTCCAAATGGACAATACTACTAAAAGTGGTTTGTGTTTTCATTCCATTTCAACTTTAATGGTCTTGAGTATTATTAATAATTATTTTAGTTTACTAAGCATAAAAGAGAAGTGTATGAATAGTTTTAAATTCATATTACTTTGATTTTCTCACATCTTAGTTTTCCATTTTCTTTTGTGTATATTAAGTTTTTAAAATCATGATAAAATTTATTCGGTGTCTCTAGAGATTTAAAATAGGTAGGAAAAAACTGGAAAAATCTCTTTTTAAAAAATAAAGAAAATATACCTTTTTGAGCAGAAAAATAATAAAAATACAAAATCCCTGGATCCATTTTTCATTAGTTTTTGCAGGCATTTTTACAGGTGTAATCAAATTTAGAATTGGACCTAAAATTTTCCACAAATTTCCAGATGGCAGCTAGAATGATCTTTTAGAAACATTAGCTTAAGACCCTTAAATAATAAGTCTCAAACCCTGGGGCTACCCTGGTGGCTCAGATGGTAAAGAGTCTGCCTGCAATGCAGGAGATCTGGATTTGATCCCTAGGTCAGGGAAGATCCCCTGGAGAAGGAAATGGCTACCCACTCTAGCATTCTTGACAGAAGAACCCTATACATTGCTTTTTAGCCTCACCATGATCCAACCTCTGTCTGCTCTCCCAGTTTCACTCTCAGTCCTGGCCTTGTGTTATGTTAGTTCAGGAAATCTCTTGTTAGTACCCAGTGCACTTTCCCTTCTGCCTGAAAGCTTTCCCCACGTTCTTTTCTCCAAACACATCTTCATTCTTCAGCTCTTGGACTATTGGGTAGTTTGATGAAGATTGTCAAGGAAGGATCTCTAAAAAGTGACAATTACATGGAGATCACATTAAAAAAATAATACAGAAACATATATCTCGGGCCTCTCCCAAGAAGCCTCATGCATTTAAAGGGTCCTGAAGTTTAACTTTCATAATAAATCCACCTTTGCGTGTTAATACCTGCTTGACCTCTGTTACAGGGTCATGGAAATCAAAAAATAGCATATCTGGGAACAAAATGAAATTTAAATTATTCAATTTAAAGCAGTTACCACTTTTCTTAATATTTTTCTTTTCATAGGGACAATACAATTATTTAATCTCAATAAACTAACAAATGTTACCTAGACTGATAAACAAAGATAATCATTTGTTCATTTAATTTATGGATCATTCTACTCTTTGGGGTATGTTAGCCTGTCTGTACTGTGCACAAATCGGCCACAATAATACATTTTGCTTGAGTAAATATATTTTCCTTAACGCTAATAGTTGCATTTAAAAACATTTTGATGGGCCTATGGCATCCTCCAATAAAAGTAGTTAAAGGACTATATCAATATATAAAGAGAAGTGCCAGACTAATTTTCTGGTCCTTAATAGATATAGGTTGAAGTGAAAAAGTGGAAGTGTTGATTGCTCAAGTCATGTCCAACTCTTTGTGACCCCATGGACTGTAGCCCGCCAGGCTCCTCTGTCTGTGGAATTCTCCAGGCAAGAATATTGGAGTGGGTAGCCATTTCCTTCTCTAGGGGATCTTCTTGACCCAGGGATTGAACCGGAGTGTCCTGCATTTCAGTCAGAGTCTTTGCTGTCTGAGCCACCAGGGAAGCACAGATATAGGTTGTTCAGTCACTCATTCGTGTCCAACTCTTTCTGACTTCTTGGACTGTAGCATGTCAGGCTTTCCTGCCCTTTATATTCCCAGACATTGCTCAAACTCATGTCCATTGAATCAGTGATGCCATCCAACCAGATCACCCTCTGTTACCCCCATCTCCTCCTGCCCTCAACCTTTACCAGCATCAGGGGCTTTTCCAATAAGTCTTCTTTTTCCATCAGGTGGCCTAAGTATTGGAGCTTCAGCTTTAGCATCAGTCCTTTTGCTGACTATTCAGGATTGATAGTTGTTAGTATTCACTACAATATATACTTGTAAAAAGAAATTCAGCTGATGAGTAATAGAGAAGGGCCCTTCAAGTAGTGGGCTAAGCAGAGGGCAGGAAGACAGGTTCTTGAAGAGGAGATAGAAGAGGATGAAGGCAAACTCCAACTACTTTGCAAGTCTTTGGACTAGTCTGGGACAAAAGGGCATAAAGATGAGCATCTTTATACTGTTATGAAATATTTTTAAGATTTTCCTTTTCAATTGCTTTAATTAAATTCAAATGAAAGTCAATTCTGTTTTGTGTTTCAAAATAAAATAAATCTGTAATGAGTATTCATCTCGAGAATTTATAAATGTTTAAGTATACATTTATGCTTAAGATTCCAAAATTTTATTTTCAAAGTATATCTTGTGGTTATCCATTCATTCACTTA
>NW_011494903.1:5778980-5783207 GCF_000754665.1 Bison bison bison
TTCACTTTTCACTTTCATGCATTGGAGAAGGAAATGGCAAACCACTCCAGTGTTCTTGCCTGGAGAATCCCAGGGACGGGAGAGCCTGGTGGGCTGCCGTCTATGGTGTCGCACAGAGTCGGACACGACTGAAGCGACTTAGCAGCAGCAGCAGCAGCAGTACTTATTTGGGGGCTTCCCTGGTGGCTCAAATGGTAAAGAATCCACCCAGAGTGCAGAAGGCATGAGTTCGATCCCCGGGTCAGGAAGATCCCCTGGAGAAGGGAATGGCAACTCACTCCAGTATTCTTGCCTGAAGAATCCCATGGACAGAGCAGCCTGGCAGGCTACATACAGTCTATGGGGTCACAAAGAGTCAGACACAAATGAGCAACTAAGCACGCATAAGTACTTACTGAGGAATTTGTTAAATGCGAAGGATGCAGAGGTAAACAGAAACGAGGTTATACTTTAGTGGGTGAAAATGGTCAATAAATAGAAGAACAAACGAATATTGACTGTGTAAGTGTGATAAGTGCTGTGAAGAAAAATAAACGAGGAGAATGATGACAGATGGTCAGGGCAAGGTCTGTCTGTGGAGACAGCATTTGAGGAGAAATGTGAATAACATGAGAGGTGAGCCATTTCAGTGTCTGGGGAACAGTGTTCCAAGCAGAAGGAAAACAAGAGGAAAGATGAGTAAGATGCACAAGATGAGTAAGAACTTGGCATGTTTCGGGAACAGTTAAACAAGCCATTTTGTTTCTGGAAGAGTCGAGTTTCTGTCAGGGTGAACCAACTGACAAAATCCCTGTTCTCCTGGAATGTGCATCGTACCAGGTGAAGAGAAACAATTAAAATGAATAAATCATCACATAAGTATATGTGGGGTGGTGATTTTCGACCCCGTGGACTGTAGCCTGCCAGGCTCCTCTCTCCATGGGATTCTCCAGGCAAGAATACTGGAGTGGATTGCCATTTTCTCCTCCAGGGGATCTTCCTAACTCAGGGGTCGAACCCGGGGTCTCCTGCATTGCAGGCAGACACTTTATCCTCTGAGCCACCAGGGAAGCCACCAGGAGAAAAGGAAGAGAAGAAAATGAATGCTGTCTTAGGGTGGGGTGAGAGGCTCCTTAGAGGAGATAGCAGGCAGGAGAACTGTGAGTCCAAAGGCCCTGAGAGGCTTAGAGAAAAGCAAGGAGTGTGAAGGAGAGAAAAAAGCAGGGAGTCCAGTTAAGAAGTCACTTGGGTAGTCTAGGTTGTAGGCAAAGGTGATTGGATTAATGGAGGTGAAAGAAAGGTGTCAGTGTCTGGATGTATTTTGTTGGTACAGCCAACAGGATTAAAGAACGAATTAGCTGTGGAGTGTAAGAAAATAAGTGCCGCTAAATAAGTGCCGCTAGAAGGCACTTAAAAAAAAACAACAGGTAGAATTATGTATTTATAAATGTAATCCAGTTTGAAATGGTTACATTTTAATTATTCAAAGATGTTAATAATGCAAATATAGATCTGATGAATCCATTCATCTAATTGTGATGGTTTTATTTAAATATGAAAAATAATTCTCTTGTTTTGGCTTTTATTTAGCATCTGGCCATATATGTGTGCTCTGCTCAGTGGCTCAGTTCTATCTGATTCTTTGCTACCTCATGGACTGTAGCCCACCAGGCTCCTCTGTCCATGGGATTTTTCAGGCAAGAATGCTGGAGCGGGTTGCCAGTTCCTCCTCTAGGGAATCTCCCTGAGCCAGTGACTGAATCCAAGTTTCCTATGTCTCCTTTTTTGGCAAGCAGATTCTTCACTGAGCCACCTAGAAAGCCCCCTCTGGCCATATCAATAACACTCAAAATTAAACTACTTGGTGACAAGTTCACCAAATACTTTCTGAGCTTGGTTGGTACTGTACCTAGAACTAGGACACATGATCAATCAGGTACCAATCTGGATTCATATTTAATCTTCAAAATTACTATTTTTAGGTAGATGGACATTAATGTCCATGCTAGTGATAGAAGCAAGGTCCAATGCCGTAAAGAGCAATATTGCATAGGAACCTGGAATGTCAGGTCCATGAATCAAGGCAAATTGGAAGTGGTCAAACAAGAGATGGCAAGAGTGAATGTCGACATTCTAGGAATCAGCGAACTCAAATGGACTGGAATGGGTGAATTTAACTCAGATGACCATTATATCTACTACTGCACGCAGGAATCCCTCAGAAGAAATGGAGTGGCCATCATGGTCAACAAAAGAGTCCGAAATGCAGTACTTGGATGCAATCTCAAAAACGACAGAATGATCTCTGTTCATCTCCAAGGCAAACCATTCAGGTATCACAGTAATCCAAGTCTATGCCCCAACCAGTAACGCTGAAGAAGCTGAAGTTGAACAGTTCTATGAAGACCTACAAGATCTTTTAGAACTAACACCCAAAAAAGATGTCCTTTTCATTATAGGGGACTGGAATGCAAAAGTAGGAAGTCAAGAAACACCTGGAGTAACAGGCAAATTTGGCCTTGGAATACGGAATGAAGCAGGGCAAAGACTAACACAGTTTTGCCAAGAAAATGCACTGGTCATAACAAACACCCTCTTCCAACAACACAAGAGAAGACTATACATGGACATCACCAGATGGTCAACACTGAAATCAGATTGATTATATTCTTTGCAGCCAAAGATGGAGAAGCTCTATACAGTCAGCAAAAACAAGACCAGAAGCTGACTGTGGCACAGACCATGAACTCCTTATTGCCAGATTCAGACTTAAATTGAAGAAAGTAGGGAAAACCACTAGACCATTCAGGTATGACCTAAATCAAATCCCTTATGATTATACAGTGGAAGTGAGAAATAGATTTAAAGGCCTAGATCTGATAGATAGAGTGCCTGATGAGCTATGGAATGAGGTTCATGACACTGTACAGGAGACAGGGGTCAAGACTATCCCCAAGAAATGCAAAAAAGCAAAATGGCTGTCTGGGGAGGCCTTACAAATAGCCGTGAAAAGAAGAGGAGCAAAAAGCAAAGGAGAAAAGGAAAGATATAAACATCTGAATGCAGAGTTCCAAAGAATAGCAAGAAGAGATAAGAAAGCCTTCTTCAGTGATCAGTGCAAAGAAATAGAGGAAAACAACAGAAAGGGAAAGACTAGAGATCTCTTCAAGAAAATCAGAGATACCAAAGGAACATTTCATGCAAAGATGGGCTCGATAAAGGACAGAAGCGGTATGGACCTAACAGAAGCAGAAGATATTAAGAAGAGATGGCAAGAATACACAGAAGAACTGTACAAAAAAGATCTTCACGACCCAGATAATCATGATGGTGTGATCACTGACCTAGAGCCAGACATCCTGGAATGTGAACTCAAGTGGGCCTTAGAAAGCATCACTACAAACAAAGCTAGTGGAGGTGATAGAATTCCAGTTGAGCTATTCCAAATCCTGAAAGATGATGCTGTGAAAGTGTTGCACTCAATATGCCAGCAAATTTGCAAAACTCAGCAGTGGCCACAGGACTGGAAAAGGTCAGTTTTCATTCCAATCCCAAAGAAAGGCAATGCCAAAGAATGCTCAAACTACCGCACAATTGCACTCATCTCACACGCTAGTAAAGTAATACTTAAAATTCTCCAAGCCAGGCTTCAGCAATGTGTGAACCGTGAACTTCCTGATGTTCAAGCTGGTTTTAGAAAAGGCAGAGGAACCAGAGATCAAATTGCCAACATCTGCTGGATCATGGAAAAAGCAAGAGAGTTCCAGAAAAACATCTATTTCTGCTTTATTGACTATGCCAAAGCCTTTGACTGTGTGGATCACAATAAACTGTGGAAAATTCTAAAAAAGATGGGAATACCAGACCACCTGATCTGCCTCTTGAGAAATCTGTATGCAGGCCAGGAAGCAACAGTTAGAACTGGACATGGAACAACAGACTGGTTCCAAATAGGAAAAGGAGTACATCAAGGCTGTATATTGTCACCCTGTTTATTTAACTTATATGCAGAGTACCTCATGAGAAATGCTGGACTGGAAGAAACACAAGCTGGAATCAAGATTGCTGGGAGAAATATCAATAACCTCAGATATGCAGATGACACCACCCTTATGGCAGAAAGTGAAGAGGAACTAAAAAGCCTCTTGATGAAGGTGAAAGTGGAAAGTGAAAAAGTTGGCTTAAAGCTCAACATTCAGAAAATGAAGATCATGGCATCCAGTCCCATCACTTCATGGGAAATAGATC
>NW_011494903.1:5783583-5821371 GCF_000754665.1 Bison bison bison
GGAGATCCAACCAGTCCATTCTGAAGGAGATCAGCCCTGGGATTTCTTTGGAAGGAATGATGCTAAAGCTGAAACTCCAGTACTTTGGCCACCTACTGCGAAGAGTTGACTCATTGGAAAAGACCCTGATGCTGGGAGGGATTGGGGGCAGGAGGAGAAGGGGACGACAGAGGATGAGATGGCTGGATGAGATGACCGACTCGATGGACATGAGTTTGAGTGAACTCCGGGAGTTGGTAATGGACAGGGAGGCCTGGCATGCTGTAATTCATGGGGTCACAAAGAGTCAGACACGAGTGAGTGACTGAACTGAACTGAACGGTATCATTGCTGGCTCACTTTTTCTAAAAATGGCATGATATCTCAATGAATACTTCTGTTAGTGTCACTTAACTAATTGTTACAATGAAATTTAGTCCAAGTTTAGCTTATTTTACCAAATTACAAAGATAGGGTGGCATATATTTTAATAGTTTTCTTTAAAAAGTTAACCTGTCCTTTATTTTTGTTGTTGGCCTTTACTCTCAATGAAAGATTGTTTTCTGATGAATGATTGAGGGAGAAAAAGATGGATTTAGGCTTATAATGTATTCCTGTCATGCTTCTAATTAATACTTTGTGCATTGTTTTTGTGCATATTTTAGGGCCAATTAATATTGCAAAAGTGTTCAAATCATTAACTTTTTCTAAGCAATTCTTTTTTTATATTTTTTAACATAATAATTTATCTGGAATTCTTTTGTATTCTGGTTAAATTACTGTAAATCTTTGCCTATCTGACTTCCATCCTTCAACAACTCTGAATCTTCAAAAACAGCTCTAACCCATAATTAAAATAAACACTGCAGAGAAAGTGTCAAATCAAAACTTATGCTTTCTGCATCATGATGGCCGAATTAACTACATCAACAAGCAAGCAAACAAACAAAACAAAACAAAGAACCACCAGAGTACTCTGATTGATTAATCCTGCTTGTAAAAGTGATTTTGCTAACTTTTCTTTGGTAAGTCCATGAAGCAGGGGATGAGTGGAGGGAGTTAGAGAAGAAAGAGGATTGGAGACTAAAGGGAACAATTGCAAAAGTGGCAGAGATTAGAAAGGGCAGATGTGGTGAGAAGAAGCCATGGGCATGGGTGGCAACAGAGAGCCCTTGATGAGGAAACAGAGCTTGGTCAGCTCTGCAGCCCACCTGCTCTGGGGCTCTTGAGAGCATAGCTCCTTTGTGGACTGTTTGCAGGAGAGAACTGCCATGGAGACATAACCTTTCCTTTTTTATTGAAGTATAGTTGATTTACAATATTATATCATTTCAGGGGTACAGCATAGTGATTCTATATTTTTACACATAGTACTCCATTAGAAGTTATTACCCAATAATGCCCTGTTCTTTGCTATCTGCTAGAGTTTGCTCAAAGTCATGTCCATTGAGTAGATGATGGCATCCAACCATCTCATCCTCTGTCACCCCCTTCTCCTCCTACCCTCAATCTTTCCCAGCATGAGGGTCTTTTCTAATGAGTTGGCTCTTTGCATCAGGTGGAGAAAGTATTGGAGTTTCAGCTTAAGCATCAGTCCTTCCAATGAATATTCAGGGTTTTGTTACCACTATATAGTTTGTTTTCTTTATCTGTGAGTATGTTTCTGTTTTACATATACATTTATTTGTATTATATATTACGTGTTTTTTAGATTCCACGAGTAAGTGATATTATACAGTAGAGGCATAACCTTTCTGTAAGAGGTAGTGAGTAAATTTCTTTCAAGCTAATATAAATGAGAGCCATACTTTTTCTGTTGTTCTGTTGATAAGGAATACTAAGTAACACAAAGTCTAATAGTTTATGAATAATTACTTATGCCATGATTTTTGTGAAAGAAAGAACCTTAAATGTCTTCCTTTTCTGTAGAATTGCTGCTGCTGCTAAGTCGCTTCAGTCGTATCTGACTCTGTACGACCCCAGAGATGGCAGCCCACCTCGTCCCTGGGATTCTCCAGGCAAGAACACTGGAGTGGGTTGCCATTTCCTTCTCCAATGCATGAAACTGAAAAGTGAAATTGAAGTCTCTCAGTCGTGTCCAACTCTTCACGACCCCCTGGGCTGCAGCCTACCAGGCTCCTCCGTCCATGGGATTTTCAAGGCAAGAGTACTGGAGGGGGTTGCCATTGCCTTCTCCTTCTGTAGAATTACTAACTTACAAGTGAACTATTTTCTCTCTTATTGGCTAAATACATTGTGCATAAATGGCAAAGTTTTAAGACCTAAATCATCTATCTGCCTTAACTAATATTTGTAGAATGAGATAGGGTATGTGTGCTGTCCCTTCAGTTGTGTCCAACTCTTTTCAACTCTATGGACTATAGCTCACTCCTCTGTCCATGAGATTCTCCAGGCAAGAATACTGGAGTGGCTTGCCATGCCCTCCTCCAGGGGATCATCCCGACCCAGGGATTGACCCAACCCAGGGATCGAACCCGCATCTCTTATGTCTCCTACATTGGCAGGTGGGTTCTTCATCACTAGTGCCACCTGGGAAGCCCTGAGATAGGGTATAAATAAATACAAATATATAAAAATCATGCTAAATGTAATTTTTATCCTTTGTAATTAGCTTCATAACTTTTGTAATTAGCTAGCCAAAATAATCATTTTTGTACTTAGCTTAACATAGACTACACTGCCTTCCTATTTTTTCTGTTTTACTATGTGACTATCTTTTAAAAAATGCATTAATGTGAAAAAAATTGGTTTGTGTATGATTCATTTTTCTGTAAACCACTAAAGTGTCATCAACTTACAGTAACTGGAAGAAAAAGTTAGCAATGTTTACCATAATATAGTGCTTTTTGAAATGCTGTGTTCTGTGTAGCTGTGGTAGGCAGAATTCTGCCCCTACCCTACCAAAAATGTTCATGCCTTAATCCCGGACTTTGTAGATGTGATCAAATCTATGAACAAATCTATGAACTTTGAGATGAGAAGATGATCCTGGGTTATCCCTGTAAGCCCAATCCAATCATATGAGTCCTTTAAATTGGAGAAGTTCTGGCTGTGATCAGAGAGATGGTTCACAACAGACAAGGGTCAGAGAGATGTGATGTGATGAAGGTCTCCAACCCGTTGCTGGCTTTGACAATGGAAGAAATGAGCCATGGGCCAAGGAATGCAGACAGCCACTAGAATTTGGAAGAAGGAAACAGATTCTCCCCTAGAGACTCCAAAAAGGAATGCAATTCTTTTGCTATCTTCATTTTGACCCAAGCCAGATTACAGTTCTTACAGTTCTGACCTATAGAATTGTAAGATAATAAATTTGTGTTGCTTTAAGTCTCTAAATTTGTGGTGATGTATTATGGCAGCAATAGAAAACTAATGCTGTTTCTCAAGCCCAGTGTTGGAGAAGGGACTTCTGGTCATGATGGAAAGGCCTGGAGAAGGCCACAGACTCACCCATGATCTTCCCATTTCCTGCTTGCATCTACTTATCCTTCAACCACATAGTTTCTTATCTGCTTTATAATGTTATTGGAATCCCATGTGGGATTTTTTTGGGAGGGGGCAGAAACTGTTTAAAATTAACACGATATAAATACATATATATATGTGTGTGTGTAGTTGTGGTTGTCATGGTTTAGTCGCTAAGTTGTGTCCTACGCTTTTCGACCCCATGGACTGTAGCCCACCAGGCTCCTCTGTCCATGGGATTCTCCAGGCAAGAATACTGGAGTGGGTTGCCATTTCATTCTCTAAGGGATCTTCTTGACACAGGGATTGAACCCTGGTCTCCTTCCTTGCAGACAAATTTTTTACAGCTGACCTACCAGGGAAGCCCATGTATTTATTTATAAACATTTTATTTAAATAAACGTTATACATTTAAAAATAATAAGTAAACATTTTGTTTTCCAGCAGAAGTGGTTATGATTAGTAACACTTAGGGGCTTAGACTTTAGCACTATACTGACTAGGATTCAAATCATAGCTCTGACACTTACCAGATATATAATTCCAAACATCAATTTGTTCATATGCAAATTGTAACATAAATAATAGCAGTACTTATCCTTTGAGTGTTCTATGCACTTAGCACTGTTCTAAGCATGTTTTCTAAATTAATCGTTTAACCCTCCCAAATGGAAACTAGTAGTAAGATGGTTCAGTTCAGTTCAGTCGCTCAGTCGTCTCCGACTCTTTGCAACCCCATGAATCGCAGCACGCCAGGCCTCCCTGTCCATCACCAACTCCCCAAGTTCACCCAAACTCATGTGGATTGAGTCGGTGATGCCATCCAGCCATCTCATCCTCTGTCATCCCCTTCTCCTCCTGCCCCCAATCTCTCCCAGCACCAGAGTCTTTTCCAATGAGTCAACTCTTTGCATGAGGTGGCCAAAGTACTGGAGTTTCAGCCTCAGTATCAGTCTTTCCAATGAACACCCAGGACTGGTCTCCTTTAGAATGAACTGTTTGGATCTCCTTGCAGTCCAAGGGACTCTCAAGACTCTCCAACACCACAGTTCAAAAGCATCAATTCTTCGGCGCTCAGCTTTCTTCACAGTCCAACTCTCACATCCATACATGACCACTGGAAAAACCACAGCCTTACTGGACGGACCTTTGTTGGCAAAGTAATGTCTCTGCTTTTGAATATGCTATCTAAGTTGGTCATAACTTTCCTTCCAAGGAGTAAGCGTCTTTTAATTTCATGGCTGCAGTCACCATCTGCAGTGATTTTGGAGCCCCCCAAAATAAAGTCTAACACTGTGGTATCCTTATTATCACCATTTTACCTGTGGATACTGAAGGGCAGAGGTTTAATTGGTGGCAGAACCAAGCAATCTGGCTATGAATCCTGAGATCTCAAACATCTATACTTTTCCTGGATTTTGCCTCTATATAGAAAACTGAGCACTGAAGAATTGATGCTTTTGAGCTGTGGTGTTGCAGAAGACTCTTGAGAGTCCCTTGGACTGCAAGGAGATCCAACCAGTCCATCCTAAAGGAAATCAGTCCTGAATATTCATTGGAAGGACTGATGCTGAAGCTGAAACTCCAATATTTTGGCCACCTGATTCGAAGAGCTGACTCATTTGAAAAGACCGTGATGCTGGGAAAGGATGACAGAAGATGAGATGATTGGATGGCATCACTGACTCAATGGACATGCATCTGAGTAAACTCTGGGAGTTGGTGATGGACAGGGTGGCCTGGCGTGCTGCAGTCAGTGGGGTCACCAAGAGTCAGACACGACTGAGCAACTGAACTGAACTGAACTGTGAGATGATTAAACAGAAAAGAAACAGCAACTGAGGCACTCAGTCCAACCACAAGAGTAAAACTTTCTTCACCTCACGTATCTGAGCTGTAACCAGCACTGGAGAGGTGACAGCCTTGACTCAGGAGATGGTAGAGGGCTAAAGCTGCCTGTCATCCCCAGAAAGAGAAACTGGTCAGGTCTGAACACAATGGGAAATTGATGCAATGATCATAATGACTACCGTGAATCTAATATTTACAATATGTCATGTACTGAACTGAATACTATACATATACTATCTCATTTACTCCTTAAAACCTATGAGATAATTACTGTGATTTTTTTCTTTATACAGAGAAGGAAATTAAGCCTCAGAGGATTAAGGACATGGACTAAGGGTCAACCAGCTAGGAAGAAACAGAACAGAGAATTTCACTGAGATTGCCTTACTCCAGAGACTGGGCTCTTGGCCAGTTTTTTACACTGTATTAGGTAGGCAGAGTAGAAGCTTGCACATCTGTGAGCTCCTCATCCCACCCTATGATTTGGGCTAATACAAAGAAATGTGATGACCGAGCAAGGCCTGTAGAGTCTGAATCCCAGAAGTCCATGCAATGTATCTCCAACTTGCTTGCTAGCACATGAACATGATGTGGCTAACTAATCTGGTTTGATGAGCTCCTTTAAAATGCCTGAACTTGGCTATGCAAAGTGCACCACACTTTTTCTAAGAGGCATCGCTCTGGAAGCTTAACAAAAGCAAACCACAAGCTTCTCTTGCTTGAATCTTTCGAAGAGCCATTGTGAAGTTGAGACTCATTTCTGCTACTTACATGCTAGTGCAAATTATTTACATTTCTGAGAAAGTTACTTGCCCCATCTGAAAATGGGTGTATAAATACTTTATATACAGTGGTATAAAGATTAAAATAAGAACATAAATTTGAAAATGTCTGGCATGTAGAAAATGCTCAAATGAATTAAATGAAATAAAATGGCTTTATTTCCAGCTTCAGACTGTCTCTCTAGCCTCTCTCTGCTTAACTTATATCTGAGCTGCTATGATTGCTCTATCTCCCAGTTTTTCTCCCCTCTGGCAGTCTCTGCAGCCACCTTCATAGGCAACGTGGAGGAAGGTCTTGAATCAGGAACAGAGGTCCTGACTCCTGAGCAGGACTTAAGTCTTTAAAAAACTAGTTCTGACATGTTTAATTATTTTATTGCCTTAAAAAAACACGATGTACTTCCATTATTTTTCAACTAAAAGGTTTTTTTAACTCAGTGGAAAAAGTTGGAAAATTTCAGAAAATTCAGAAAGAAGAAAGACCCACCATAACCCAGTGACCTCTAAATAAACATAACTAATAGCTGGATGTGTGTATTTAAATGTTTTTTAATTGATATATCTTGAGAAGGGGAGTCTGGTCTCTTAAATGTTTTATTATGAATAGAAATTCAGTCATAAAAAAGCTAAGTCAGCTCAAATTAGCATTTAATATTGAGGACCTACTGTTTGGAGAGAAGTCTCCTCTGTATTGAGGAGATCTTTGATTAACGGTCGAAAGAATTTAAGTGAAATAATCAGTGTTACCTCAACAAAATATAGGAGGGCAAGCTAGAGCATACTATGAAAAGTTAGATGAAAATACAAGGGCTAGATTATAATAAATACAAAAGTTGGAAAAATTTCATATGCCAACTCATAAAAAAATCCTCAAATGAGCATTTTTTGGACTCATAGTATGAGTCCAAACTTGCCAGGATCTTGCAGCTAAAGAAGAGCAATTATGAAAAGATGAAGTTTTTGATGATAAAATGAGAATAACATAGGTCCTATGTCAGGTTGGAGGTAATGTTGTAAGTCTTTTTCAAACTAGAATATACAGGTTTAGACTTAGGATTTAGATGCCAGGGAATTTGTTGATTTGAAAAAGACTTGGAAAGAACTTCTAGGCTAGAAATCACTTTTTTTTCTGTATTAATATTACAATCTTATCCTCCTGGGTCACAAATCAACAGGAGGAGCTGAAGGAACAGTAGGGAATCTTCAAATATAACTTTTCATTCACTTTACTGAATGTTTACTGAACGCCTACCATGTGCCAGGCACCTAGAAAGCGAGGTGCCACATATATACATACACGGACTATGACTGGATTGAGCAGTACACAGTTTATACAACCGTTTGTGACAGCCCTGCGATAAACATACAGGCAATGAAATTACACTGTATACTATAGTCATAGATATATGCCATCATAAATTTGTCCACAGGATATACAACATCAAGAGTGAACCCAATACAAACAAGGGAATTTGGAAAATTATGATGTATCAGTGTAGGTTCGGACACGACTGAGCTACTGAACTGAACTGAAGTGTAGGTTCATAATTTGTGCCCCTCTGGTGTGGGATGTTGATAATGAGGGAGGCTATGCACATGTCGGGGCAGGGTATATATGGGAAATTTCTGTATCTTCTGTTCAATATTGCTGAGAATCTAAAACTACTCTAAAAAAATAAAGCCAATCAAACGTAATAAATAGATCTCATTATACTTATGTTTACATTTCTTTCAAATTTGCTTTAAATTTTCTTTTTAAAATTTTACAAACATTTCTTATCTCAACTCTTCTGTCATTTTAATAACCAAAATCACATATGGCTTTGAATCACATTCAAAAAACTAAGATCATTGCATCTGGTCCCATCACTTCATGGCAAATAGAGGGGAAAAAGTGGAAACAGTGACAGATTTTATTTTCTTGGGCTCCAAAATCATTGTGGACAGTGACTGCAGCCATGAAATTAAAAGACATTTGCTCCTTGGAAGAAAAGCTATCACAAACCTAGACAGCATATCCAAAAGCAGAGACAACACTTTGCTGACAAAGGTGTGACAACCAACAACAATCATATACAGTTTTTACTAGAGTTCTCTATTCGTCTAACTTCCCTTTCTGTATTTGAAGACCTAAAGCTGCCCTCCAGCTTTGCCACAGGGCAAAACCTCTTTCCTCACTTCATCAGAAAGTGTAGAGACTGTATGCCTTGCCAGCAGGCTGATTCTGGAGTTCTAATTTTGGGTATTTTCCTTTTGCTGTAACAGTTTACCTCTTAGATTAACATAAATACAATATGAGATACTTATGTTATTTAAAATTTTTCTAGTAGTCTCACTAAAAAAGTAAAAAAACACAACTGGTGTAATGAGTTGTAACAATATTTTATTTAGCCCAATATATCTAAAATACTATTGTTTTAACATGGAATCTTAATCTAACAAAAACTTAATGAGACATTTTACATTCTTTTTCATAATGCCTTCTAACTCCAGGGTAGGTCTTAGGTTTAATAGCTGATTTCAGTTCAGACTAGATGCATTTAAATGTTCCCCAGCCACATGCGGCAAGAGGCTACCATGTTGAGTAAGGCAGTTCTAGATCTTACTTCCACTGACTTTTGAGACCTGGTAGGTTTCAATCTAGTTGATCCTGTGGTGACTGGGCCTCTTGTTTTGGCTTTGACATGATTTCCTGTTTCTAGATTTCTGTTCACTTTGAACCTTAAACTCCTGAATTGCTGATACCAGAAATGGATCCTTTGCCTCACTCTCTCCCTGTACCTGCTGCCTAGAACTAACATTGCCCTGCTGTACCTACTAGATGTGACATAAGTAATTAGCTAGATTTTTATGCATTAGAACAGATTTCTATTTTTATTGGGAAAGTATCACTGAGTGGAAAAGATGCTGAATTCACTATGGCTAATTTAAATTAACTGGTGGGGAGATTAACTACTTAGAATAAAAGACTATTATCTGGTTATCACATCCACCTATGGCTGCTTACTGCTTGCTGGCATGGTAGACAAAGGAAAACTGTTTCTTAATATCAGGAGCTGAATATGACCTTGTTCTTTCTATTTAAATTTTTTCTATGAAAATTCCCAATCTTCACCCCAGGCCAATGGATGATACAAAGTTTCAAGTAGACTGGGGCCAATGTCCTGTGCTCAGAAAGGCATAAAAATAAAAAAGACCCATAGTAAATCTGTATGCAGGTAAAGAAGCAACAGTTAGAACCGGATATGGAACAACAAACTGGTTCCAAATTGGGAAAGGAGTACGACAAGGCTGTATATTGTCACCCTACTTATTTAACTTATATGCAGAGTTCAGTTCAGCTCAGTCCCGTCCCTCAGTTGTATCTGACTCTTTGCGACCCCATGGACTGCAGCACACCTGGCTTCCCTGTCCATTCCCACCTCCCACAGCTTACTCAAACTCATGTGCATCAGGTTGGTGATGCCATCCAACCATCTCATCCTCTGTCATCCCCTTCTCCTCCTGCCTTCAATCTTTCCCGGCATCAGGGTCTTTTCCAGTGAGTCAGTTCTTTGCATCAAGTGGCCAAAGTATTGGAGTTTCAACTTCAGCATCAGTCCTTCCAATGAATATTCAGGACTGATTTCCTTTAGGATGGACTGGTTGGATCTCCTTGCAGTCCAAGGGACTCTCAAGAGTCTTCTTCAACACCACAGTTCAGAAGCATCAATTCTTTGGTGCTCAGCTTTCTTTATAGTCCAACTCTCACATCCATACATGACTACTGGAAAAACCATAGCTTTGACTAGACAGACCTTTGTCGGCAAAGTAATGTGTCTGCTTTTTAATAAGCTGTCCTGGTTTGAGATAGCTTTTCCTCCAAGGAGCAAGTGTCTTTTAATTTCATGGCTGTAGTCACCGTCCACTGTGATTT
Organism: Bison bison bison; assembly: GCF_000754665.1. Taxonomy (NCBI): domain Eukaryota; kingdom Metazoa; phylum Chordata; class Mammalia; order Artiodactyla; family Bovidae; genus Bison; species Bison bison. The sequence goes on from NW_011494903.1 coordinate 5,793,598, forward strand.
TGGAACCCAGGAAAATAAAATCTGTCACTGTTTCCATTGTTTCCCCCATCTATCTGCCATGAAAGTACAACATGCAAAATGCCGGGCTGGATGAAGCACAAGCTGGAATCAGGATTGCTGGGAGGAATATCATTAACCTCAGATATGCAGATGACACCACCCTTATGGCAGAAAGCTAAGAGTAACTAAATAGCCTCTTGATGAAAGTAAAAAAGGAAAGTGAAAAAGCCAGCTTAAAACTCAACATTCAAAAAATGAGTGATGTGAAAAAAACCTGATGCAAAGAACTAACTCCTTAGAAAAGACCATGATGCTGAGAAAGATTGAGGGCAGAAAGAGAAGGGGGCAACAGAGGATGAGATGGTTGGAAGACATCACTGATTCGATGGACACAAGTTTGAGTGAGCTCTGGGAGTTTGTGATGGACAGGGAAGCCTGGCGTGCTGCAGTCCATTGGGTCACAAAGAGTTGGACACAGCTGAGTGACTGAACTGATAATGATTTCCAAAACATGCCTAACTCTTTTCTTCCCAGTTAGGTTGGAAATGTCAATAGGCTTTTACTCTGCTATGTTACCTTGGATGGCAAAACTCTATGGTTACAACTGTATGCTCATAGAGGAAATTCAACCCTGAAAGTATGTTTTATTGACTCACACAGAATTTTAAATTCCTTTGAGCCACCATTTAGAAATTAGGAGCTTTCACATAAACCTTCAGTTTTCTAGCTTCCCCTAAAAAAAATTGAAGACTCATCCACATTGAGTGATCTTCCTACCTGGTATCTTTTGGCTGCCTCAATGGACATGAGTTTGAGCAAACTCCAGGAGATACTGAAGGACAGGGAAGCCTGGCATGCTGCAGTACATGGGGTTACAAAGAGTTGGACAGGACTCAGTGACTGAACAACAACAATCTTTTGGCTGGGCTCATTTGAGAGGGTCTATGCTATTTCTCGGAGAAGGCAATGGCACACCACTCCAGTATTCTTGCCTGGAAAATCCCATGGACGGAGGAGCCTGGTGGGCTGCAGTCCATGAGTTCGCTAAGAGTCGGACACTTACTGAGCGACTTCACTTTCACTTTTCACCTTCACGCATTGGAGAAGGAAATGGCAACCCACTCCAGTGTTCTTGCCTGGAGAATCCCAGGGACGGGGGAGCCTGGTGGGCTGCCGTCTATGGGGTCGCACAGAGTCGGACACGACTGAAGCGACTTAGCAGCAGCAGCAGCAGCATATTTCTATTTTGATATGGTTAGTTACCCCTGGCTCATTTCTTTTATATAGGAGATAGATCTGTCCTTATCTGGACCTTTGTTTTGTTAGCCTCCAAACTCATCATTTGCCCTTTATCTTCCACTGTTCTCTAGGGCCCAGGATATCTTTGGTTTTTGAGAAGACTTCTTTTTAGCTCCTGAATCTTCTGAACATTCAGGGGGTGTAGAACAATGGAGATAAGCTGGTGAAGTCCTTCAGGTGTCTAAGTCTCAGATGCAGCTCAGCCAATTTCCTTGATTGCCTGGAGTTTTAGAGGACATTTTGGCTAATGATCTGAGAAAATTCCTTTTGCTTGCTAGATCCTTGGAAATAATAGGTCATTTTGTAAGCTAATGAGTGAAGTTTCAGATGTCAGTCATAATAAATTTTTAGCAAAGTCTCTTTATTGTCTATTCAAAATAATATTAATCAATAGTGAAATCTTAATTAGTTACTCAACACTCTGGTGATGAAGTCTCTTTCCTTAAAATTTGAATTATTAAAAAAAAAACAAACAGAAATTAGAGATCCTCTACTCTCTATCTCACCCCAACCACCTTTTGTCAGGGGAAGCAGAAAGAAAAGAGATTTGTTTAGGTAAAATGTCATATCCATAAGTTGGTTGTCACTTCCTTCCTGCCAGTCTTTGAGTAATAGTTTTACTTTCTCCTGTGGAGCATGAAATTGAAAGACACTTGCTCCTTGGAAGAAAAGCTATGACCAACCTAGACAGCATATTAAAAAGCAGAGACATTACTTTGCCAAGGTTCATCTAGTCAAAGCTATGGTTTTCCCAGTAGTCATGTATCGATGTCACAGTTGGACTATGAAGAAAGCTGAGCGCTGAAGAATTGAAGCTTCTGAACTATGGTGTTGGAGAAGACTCTTGAGAGTCCCTTGGACTGCAAGGAGATACAGCCGGTCAATCCTAAAGGAAAACAGCCCTGAATAAGCTGAAAAACTCTAATATTTTGGCCACCTGATGTAAAGAACTGACTCATTAGAAAAGACGCTGATGCTGGGAAAGATTGAAGGCAGGAGGAGAAGGGGATGACAGAGGATGAGATGGTTGGATGGCATCACCAACCTGATGTACATGAGTTTGAGTAAGCTGTGGGAGTTGGGAATGGACAGGGAAGCCAGGTGTGCTACAGTCCATGGGGTCGCAAAGAGTCGGACACGACTGAGTAACTGAACTGAATTGTGGAGCACTGAAAGGCAGCTTCTATCAGAGATGATCCAGTGTAAGTTTAAAAAAATTAGTAGTCACTGAAAAGTGAAAGTGATAGTCGCTCAGTCATGTCCAACTCTTTGCGACCCCATGGACTGTCCATGGAATTCTCCAGGCAAAAATACTGAAGTGGGTTGCCATTCCCTTCTCCAGGGGATCTTCCCAACCCAGGGACCGAATCTGTGTCTCCTGTGTCTCCTGCATTGCTGGCAGACTTCTTACCCGCTGAGCCAATGCGGGGGCAGGGGTGTGTGTCACTGGACCATGTTATTTCCTTGTTATCCTTTATGTTACCATTTATATGTAAGTGTGTTAGTCGCTCAGTCATATCTGACTCTTTGTGACCCCATGCACTGTAGTCTGCCAGGCTCTTCTATCCATGGAATTCTCTGGGGAATAATACTGGAGTGGGTTGCCATTCCCTTCTCCAGTGGATCTTCTCAACCAGGGATGGAACCTGGATCTCCTGCAATGCAGGAAAATTCTTTAGGGTTTGAGTCACCAGGGACCCTCATTAGAATGGGGAAACCTTACTGTGCTGTGCTTTCCTGATGAAAGTTTCGAAGTTAGTGTGTTAACTGGCTAGAAACATGGCAAATGGCCAAGAAAGCCTCCAGCTGGCCCACTTCTGGGTTACTTAAGGGTCTCAGGCATCCCATCTCAAAGTCTCCTTTACCTCTAACCTAACTCTATTAGAAACAAGTCACCTTAAGTCTGTGGTTCTCAATCTTTAACAGCGAAGATTGTTACAATATATATTTCTGGGTCCCACCTTTAGAGTTCAGCTTCATCCATTCTAGGATGGGACTGGAGAAGGGAAGGGCAATCCACTCCAGTATTCTTGCCTGGAGAATCCCATGGACAGGGGAGCCTGAAGGGCTATAGTCCATGGGGTTGCACAGAGCTGGACATGACTGAAGCGACCTAGCACACAGCATGGGACTGGGGAGTCTGTGTTTTTAACAAGCCCTGCAGGTAATTCGGAGGCAGGTGATTGGTGTTCACACATTGAAAAATCACTGCGTAAGGCCATCTAGCATCTTAAAATCATACTAAGGTTATAACAAATATTTCTTTCTGAAAACACATTCTAATGTTGGTGGTGGGGTTTGGGAGGAGATTGAATACTTAAAAAGTTGGCACAGCACAATGGTAAGGGAAGGGTACTTAAAACCTTAAGTACTTAAGGTACTTAAAATGGGACCTTGTTTGTACTTAATTCTTTATAATTTCACAAAGCTTCCTTCCTAGTAACAAAATCTTGTTAAAAACAAGAATAGATGCACAGGATAAGAGAGGAAAAACAAGGGGAAATGAAAACATTTCTCTACTCTAATGGGGTGTCATTAAAAGGCTTTAGAAAGTGCTTGAAGTTAAGAGGAACAGACAAAGCGTTACCTTTTAATCTTCAAACAATGAGAAAATTTTTTGCTGCAAGTAACAGATTAAAGAGAAAGAAAGAAAGAGAAGTAGCTCAGTCATGTCAGACTCTTTGCAACCCCGTGGACTGTAGCCCACCAGGCTCCTCCGTCCATGGGATTCTCCAGGCAGGAATACTGGAGTGGGTTGCCATTTCCTCAACCATCAATTATATAATCCATAAAGACATTCAGTTATCTCATAAAGCAAGGAACGTGCTGATAGGCAGTTGCAGAGGTGCAACTCAATGATGCAGGCTCACTCTTCTCTGCTATCCTCAGAATGTTGGCCTGCTGTTCTAGACTTACTACCTCATGGTGGCAAGATGACTGCATCTTCAAACTTTTAAGAAAGAAAAAAAGGATCATCTTTCTTTGAGCAAAATTTTTCCCTGAAGTGCTCGAAATGGATTTCCTCTTATCTCATTGTTCAGAACTAGCCAGAATTGACTCATACCAAATATTAACAAAGGAGAATGAGTTTACACTCTCGGTTTATGCCAGTTATGGTCCAGTTATGCCAAACTTCTATGAAATTGCTGCTCTAGAGAAAAATTCAAGGTCCTTTAAATTGATTATTGTTGTTCAGTCACTCAGTCGTGTCTGACTCTATGACCCCATGGGCTGCAGCATGCCAGGCTTCTCTGTCCTTCACCATCTCCCGAAGCTTGCTCAAACTCATGTCCATCGTGTCGGTGATGCCATCCAGCCATCTCATTCTCTGTCACTTCCTTTTCCTCCTACCCTCAATCTTTCCCTGCATCAGAGTCTTACCTAATAAGTTGGCTCTTCGCATCAGGTGGCCAAAGTATTTGAGCTTCAGCTTCAGCATCAGTCCTTCCAATGAATATTCAGGATTGATTTTCCTTTAGGATTGACTGGTTTGATTTCTTTGCAGTCCAAGGGACTCTCAAGAGTCTTCTAAAACACAATTCAAAAGCATTAATTCTTCAGCAATAAGTTATAAAGATTTGATGAAATAACAATAGATGGGTAACCAATCATATTTGATTTGGCTTTGAAATTATAGCTTGTATTTTAGTGGTTGTAGAATCTTAGGAATGCACTGAGAGTGGAGTGGTAGAGTGGGAGGGAGGGATTATGATCAGAATTGCATCTGAGGATGGTGGGAGGATGGAGGGGGATGGCAGAAGACCTGGAGAAACGACTTTCTTTTTTGATATTTTGGTCAGCCATGCCTTGGTAAGAACTAGAAGTGTTCATAAAGGTCTTATTGCCAAAAGAAACAATAAAATAAAAGTGACCACAAGTCACATTTTGTCAGCTAATAATCTTTGGTTATTTTCAAACCCTATTTGTAAGATCACTTATTGCACTAATTTAGTATCTTACCACCTTCTACTTAAGTATAAAACAAAGTATTAATTCAAAGAGATGTTTGCACACCTATGTTCATAGCAGCGCTAAGCACAATAGCCAAGACATGGAAACACCCTAAATGTCCATCAACAGATGAATGGATAAAGAATATATGGTACATAAATACAATGGAATATTCAGCCATAAAAAGAACAAAATAGTGTATTTGCAGCAACATGAATGCAACTAAAGAATATCATACTAAGCAAAGTCAGAAAGACAAATACCATATGATATCACTTGTATGTGGAATCTAAAATATTACAAAAATGAACCTGTCTATAAAACAGAACCAGAATTACAGACATAGAGAAAAGACTGGTGGTTGCCAAGGGGGAAGGGGTTGGGGAAGGGATATAGTGGGAGGTTGGGGCTAGCAGATGTAAACTTTTATATATAGAATGAATAAACAACAAAGTCCTACTGAATAACACAGAGAATTATATTCAATGTCCTATGATAAACCATAATTAAAATAATATTTTAAAACAATGTATATATATGTATAACTGAATCACTGTACTGTTTTGTGTACAAATTACAGAAGTAATTAACACAAGATAAATCAACTGTACTTCAGTAAATTTTTTTTTAAAGTGAAAAAGGAAAAAACAAAGTGTTGTTTCAACTTCTTACAACTTACAGGAAAGACTATGATAAATAGTGTTGTGTGGCCTTTGCTTTTATCTTCCGCTCTGGAGATCATACAAGGCATTTAGACATGTTGGTAGGAAAATATTAACTGTATACATAATGCATTTGTTTGTTTTATGCTTTGCTTTTTTAAAAAAATACTTGAAGTGGCTTAAAAGAATGTACCTGATACAGATAGTAATAAGTGGAAATGTCAGCCTATCACCCAAGTAGGACAAAGTTACTGTTTTTAAATTATATATTAATACAATGCAAAATGATGAAAATGAATTTAATCTTCTCTGAAGCTAGTGTTAGACTTTCAAGGATTATTATTTCAAAGTTAAAATCTAAATTATTGCAATTGGAAAGTCTTTGCTTTCAATTTTGTTCTCATTAGAGTTGTTTCTAACAAAGGAATTTATTTCTTTGGTAACAATTTCAGAATAATAAACTTGAACACTAGTATTCATGTCACTATACTCCATGGTTATTGAAATTTTTGCTTTATAAAAATTAAATTTCTGTTTCAGAAGTAGTATAACTATTGATATTTTAAACATTTAAAGACTTTATCAACATAAACAGTACAAAGAAATAGGTACTGGTTTATCTGACACTGTAATATCTTAATAGATATATTTTAACACAAGGAAGTTAAATTTCATTTAAGTAAATTGGAAATTACTGTTGCTTCAAAAACAGTCACTGCAATACTCTTTAATAACTTTTAACAATATTGTAAAACGTTTTGAAACAATATTCTTGGAATATGAAAGAAACAGACAACACTGTATAGAATAGTCATTTTCAACTAAAATTTGTCTTTGGAAAATAAATCCTGGAAAATGGCCCAATAATAGGGATTCTCTTGAAATTTTTTTCAATGCAACAGTGGTAAAGATTGTAATCTCCTTTTCCCTCAGAAATGAAAAACATTCCATCTGTATTAATGGTTTTAAAGCTTTATTCGTAAGCATTTTGAAATAGAATATGAAGTTTTTAATACTGGACTTTAGAATGAAAAACAAGTTCAACCTAAATTATAGTGTTTTAATGTGTGTATGTATATAAATCTGTGTGTATGTGTGTGTGTGTCTGAGAGACAGAGAGAAGGAGAGAGATCTGAGAAACTTTTCATAATCATCTGAAATATGATTTTCAAGATCTGAAAGGTGAGTTAATTGAAATAACTCTCTGATTAATTTTCATTTATTCAAGAGTTTAAAAAAATTAAGTTAATGATTGGCAAAAACCAAAGCACATAAATCAAATAGCATGAAAAGGCTATGGAGGTTGAGTTGAAAAAGAACATTCTAATGAAGCCTGGGCAAATGATTAGATTAAGCTTTGACTCTTAAGAGTTAAATGTTAATGAGAAATGCACTAAAGTGTTTAAATACTTTTTTCTCCAAAACTTACTGTGCATTATATTTGTCATTTCCCTTAGTAATGTCACCTAATGCTAAGAGCCAACTCACTGGAAAAGATCCTGATGCTGGGAAAGATTGAAGGTAAAAGGAGAAGAGGGCAGCAGAGGATGAGATGGTTAGAAAGCATCACCAATTCAAGGGACATGAACTTGAGAAAACTCCGGAAGATAGTGAAGGACAGGGAAGTCTGGCATGCTGTATAGTCCATGGGATTGCAAAGAGTTGGACGCAGCTTAGCAACTGAACAACAACAATGTTATTGAAATATAAGTATTTATGAGAAGTTACATTTTGGAAAAGGGAAAAAAGAGATTGGAAAATTTACTATCTAACATGGTTCTTGGGTAAATATACCTGGGGTAAAAACACTGTGTGACTGATACATACTACTTGCTCAATAAATACATATTGGAAATTAATGAATATGATGGGTTCATTGGAGCAGCAGAGCTATATGCTGTATTCAGTTCTTCTTAGTTATGAATAAACAACTTTGACATTATTAATGATAGTAATATCACTATTACTGAAGGGAAGCCACTTTATGACAGTTATTTGACAATGCCATACTTCAAGGAAATGAAGAAAAGCACTTGGGAAACAGTAAAAGACATTACGTAATTATTGAAGAGGGATTTGCCAGAATGTCAGAATTAATATTTCTTCTATATAATAATGTTTGGAGTGGTTGAATCATGTGTATTGCAAAGTCTAGTTACACTAAAATTAGTGTTTTAATCATGTTCATTTTAATTCAAAGTTTATCTGATATATATGTGATGATAGCCATAATTGTACTAATGGAAATAGTGAGAGACTATTTTGGGGGGCTCCAAAATCACTACAGATGGTGACTGCAGCCATGAAGTTAAAAGACGCTTGCTCCTTGGAAGAAAAGCAATGACCAACCTAGACAGCATATTAAAAGCAGAGACATTACCAACAAAGATCCATCTAGTCAAAGCTATGGTTTTTCCAGTAGTCATGTATGGATGTGAGAGTTGGACTATAAAGAAAGCTAAGCGCCAAAGAATTGATGCTTCTGAACTGTGGTATTGGAGAAGACTCTTGAGAGTCCCTTGGACTGCAAGGATATCCAACCAGTCCATCCTAAAGGAAATCAGTCCTGAATATTCATTGGAAGGACTGATGCTGAAGTTGAAACTCCAATACTTTGGCCACCTGATGTGAAGAACTGACTCATTTGAAAAGACCCTGATGCTGGGAAAGATTGAAGGCAAGAGGAGAAGGGGACGACAGAAGATGAGATGGTTGGATGGCATCATTGACTCGATGGACATGAGTTTGAGTAGGCTTCAGGAGTTGGTGATGGACAGGGAAGTCTGGTGTGCTGCAGTCCGTGGGGTCACAAAGATTCAGATACAACTGAGTGACTGAACTGAACTGAACCTGATCTTTATGCAACAACATTAACACAGGGATCACAAGCATGTATGTATGAATGAATATTCATCTTATGAGATTGGGCTAGGGTTAGTGGAGGTAGATGAAAGGGATGGGAGGTGGTGGACAAGAAGGAGGGTGGGTCAGTGATGGGAAATTGAATGGTTCAGGAAGTTGCTAATATCTAACTTTCTTCAAAAAAGGAACTGGGAAGTTGCAAAATGTCCCTTCCTCCTCCTTAACAAGCATTGTGTTTCACTTAAAGGAGAAATCTGTTTGGTAAAATTAAGGGTTGTTGGACTTCCTTAGTGGCGCAGTAGATAAGAATCCATCTGCCAATGTTGGGGACCTGGGTTCGATCCCTGGTCTGGGAAGATTCCACATGCCGCAGAACAACTAAGTGCGTGAGTCACAACTTCTGAGCCTGTGTTCTAGAGCCTGCAAGCCACAACTACAGCCCACACGCTGCAAATAATGAAGTCTGCACACTCTCAAGTCTGTGCTCCAAAACAGAAGCCAGAGCAATGAGAAGCCTATAGGGTACAGTGAAGAATAGCCCTTGCTTGTTGCAATTGGAGAAAGCTCGTGCACAGGAACGAAGCTCCAGTGCAACCAAAAATAATAAAACAAATTAAAAAAAAATTAAGTGTTGTTCACATGCTCTCAAATCTTTAAATCCTATAAGGAGAAAGAAAGAGCTCTCATGGGTGTTAAGGACTTAGGAGTGGCTTCAGGAAACGCACTGAAATATCTGCAGGTGTAAAGACACTAACACCTCTGAGAAATCTGAAAGGAAGTTATCAATTTAAGTTTCATTCATTCATTCATTCAGTGAGCACTTATTGAACACCAGTGTTTTCTCCAAGCTGCTGTATAGATACAATGCAATTCCAAGGACGCTGGATCTAATCTCTGCTGTCAAAGGCCAAGGGGGCCTGTGGTATTTGCAGTATGACTATTCCTTCCTAGATGTCTTTGCTTTCATCTGTAGGGAAAAGAAGAAGCCCTAAAGACATTACTCCCTGATCACAGCCTTGCTACCAGGATCTGCTGTGCACCCACTAAAATTAACCTCATATTAAAACTGCAAGTAGCTCCAGACTCCCATTCCTAATCATTTCCCTCTGGAATTCCTGTACATCCTCTGTTTAACTCCTTTCACCCACTTGGCCCTGACTCCTGAAACATTTAACACTACGTCCTTTGGAACCTCTGGATCCATCATCAACAAATTGTTCTGTATCCTCAGCCTTCTCTGACGGTTCCCTTTACTTCTTTTCTCTAACTGAAACCTGATGCTCTCCTGAGTCTAGTACTGCACTATCAAGTGATAAGATGCTTTCTCTCCCATAGGATTGGACTTGGGGAGGAGTATGCAGCCTATTCCTTATCAAAATTCTCACTCTCCTTCTTCCCTAAAGAAATACCCAGATGCGAATTTGACATCATCAGACTATCCCTGCTACCCCCATTATTGCTTCCATCTACTGGTCCCTGGGTCACTGCTCTTTTCTTTATAACATTTATTTTTATGTATTTATTTGGCTGCACAAGGTCTTAGATGTGATATGCAGGAGCTTTGGTTTGTGACATGTGAACTCTTAGCTGTGGCGTGTGATCTAGTTCCCTGACCAAGGATGAAACCCAGGCTCCAGCATTGGGACTGACGAGTCTTAGCCACTGGTCCACCAGGAAAGTCCCTCACTGCTCTTCATTTCTTAGTTTTGCTCCTGATCCACCACACAGTACTCCTGTCTTAATTCTTGGTAATGTCAAGAAACACATGGGCAATCCTTCCAAAACTCTGGTCACTTAGTTCCTTCACATCTTTTTCCCAATAATCTTGACCTTAACCTGAGCTCTTCACCCCATAATTATATCCTGCTGCTGCTGCTGCTGCTGAGCCGCTTCAGTCATGTCTGACTCTGCGTGACCCCATAGACGGCAGACCACCAGGCTCCACCATCCCTGGGATTCTCCAGGCAAGAACACCAGAGTGGGTTGCCATTTCCTTCTCCAGTGCATGAAAGTGAAAAGTGAAAGTGAAGTTGCTCAGTCGTGTCCAACTCAGTGACCCCATGGACTGCAGCCTACCAGGCTCCTCCATCCATGGGATTTTCCAGGCAAGAGTACTGGAGTGGGTCACCATTGCTTTCTCCAAATTATATCCTAGATCTTCTTATTATCAATAATTGCAACAGCTTTGTAATCTCAATTTGCGGCATACTATTCTCTGACGAACATTTTGCTAACTCATCTCTATACAGTAACTCTAACAAGCTTTAGATCCAACCAGAACCTCGGTCCATTGATCATATATAATCCTATGTAAATCACTCTATAGGCACTATAATCACTAACATTCATACCTCAAATCCCTTGCCCTTCTCTCTTACGTCATGACACTGCAGTAGCAAAACCACACCCTGGTTAACCTCGTCATTGCTGCTGGTTGCCTGCACCCATACAGCCGGACAGAGCTAGGGAACAACACAACTGTGCTTTGGTCTCAGTTGAAATTCATGACCATGAACCTCACTGGGGCCTTCATGGTTTCTGAGAATCATTCTGTGTCCTCCTAGTCCATTCACTTTCCCACTCTCCTAGATGACAAATTCACATCTTCTCTTTTCCCCTCAGACCTCTAATATCTCCTCTCAAATCTTTATGCAAGTGAAGTGTAATTTTTTGATTACAGCCTTCTTTATAGGTCAGTCTCATCTTCTCTTGTCCATTAAAGCACATCTCCAGCAATTCTCCTGTCCCCAACAGTATTATTTTTTCCCTCTTCATGGTCATTCCCATTATCATTATCATACAAACATTCTATTTGTTTTCTCATATTTACTTTAATGGAAATATTTATTGCCCATCTACTAGTGCTGGAGGTATGAAAACGATAGAGAATCATTGTATGCCAGAGGTAAAACTTAGCTAAGAAAGATTTTAGGATTAACGATTGTAGATACAATAACTTAGAGTACTTTAATATTACCTGTGAATTTCCATAACACCAGCTTCCTATTGACCAGGTAATATTTATAATAGAGGTAATTTTGCTCAAAATAGAAGATTTTTATAAGTCTTTGCACACTTCCTGTCACTAGAAATGATAATTGAACTTAATTATGAATTCTCATGCATAGTACCTGGCTATTTTCCTTGCAAACGACAGAGAAGACTGCTCCTTAAATTAAGATGAGGGTAATAATAAAACGCCACAATTTGTTAAATGTCAATAAATTTACTGATTGCCAGACTCTTGGCCCCAAGTTTTTGTAAATCTGTTTGTTTAATCTTCACTGCAATCTTGTGAGAAAAGAGTGATCTCAGTTGAATAACCGAGAAGCAATTTTTTGCTTATAATAAAGGACCTCTTCATGAGTTCTCTAAAATTTTTATTTTAATTGGCACAACATACAAATTTTGGTTTGAATAGTCAAAGACAAAAAAAAAGCATGCACACAGATGGTCTGAACTAAATAAATCATGTGCACTCGAGAATGAACGCTGACTTTTATGAAAGAGGACATGTCAGTGGCTACAGTGGATTTATTGTGTGAGTGGTTTCTGTATGACACCAGAAACCCTGGGCAATGACAGGACAATTTAGCCAACAGACAACTGGTACCAGTAGGGGACATGCGGGCAGGAGGGCGTGGGTGAGAAAGGAGGAGGGGACATTAGTTGTTGTTAGTTACCACACACTTGTAAAATTAGGTGGGTTCATGGTTTTATTCTCAACTTTGTGTTTTGAACAATTTCAAACCTATAGGAAAGTTGAAAGATTAGTACAACAAACAATCATTTATTATTCATATAAGGTTCAAAAATTATTACTATTTTGCCATATTTGCTTCTTTATATATTTCTCTCTTTCTCTCTCTTTTTCTTTTTTGGCCACACATCTTCGCTGGGAGCTTCTTTCCCCGACCAGGGATTGAACCTGCACCTTTGGCAATGAAAGTGCAAGTCCTAACTACTGGACTACCAGGGAGTTCCCTCATTTATTTCAAAAGTTAGTTGCAGACATCCTGGTGCTTTAGCATGTGACTCTCAAGAGCAAGGACATCCTGCATGATAACCAGCCTATCTATCACACTTAGCAAATTTGACATGCTGCTAAGTCACTTTGTTCGTGTCCAACTCTGTGCGACCCCATAGACGTCAGCCCACCAGGCTCCCCTGTCCCTGGGATTCTCCAGGCAAGAACACTGGAGTGGGTTGCCATTTCCTTCTCCAATGCATGAAAGTGAAAAGTGAAAGTGAAGTTGCTCAGTCGTATCTGACTCTTAGCGACCCCATGGACTGCAGCCTACCAGGCTCCTCTGTCCATGGGATTTTCCAGGCAAGAGTACTGGAGTGGGGTGCCATTGCCTTCTCCGAAATTTGACATGAATCCATTATTACTATCTAACATGCAGTCTATTTCCAAATCATCCATATTGTCCTCATGTCTCAATAATATCCAATAGAAATTATTTTCAACTCTGCTTTAGAACCAGATCACAGGTACTGCACTGCATTTGGTTGTCAATTCTCTTTGTCTGCCTTAGTCTAGAACACTCCTCTAACCTTTTTTGTCTTCTTAAGACATTGATCCTAAAGACGAGTCCTGGCCAATAGTTTGCTGGGCTGTTCCTCAATTTGGGTTAATATGATTTTTCGTCGTATGATTAGTTTGCATAAAACATTTTTGGTGAGAGTACTACATAGACAATATTAAGATTAATTTTAACAAATTAATAAATGTATTACCATAACTATGTTTTATTTCAATAATTTACATGTACCTTAAAATTTTTTTGCTTAATAATGCAATTTTACTCAAAACTGTTAAATATGAGATGACATGTCTGTACTCATTGTCATGAATAAGACGTCCTTTCAGATTAGCAGATTATATATTTTCATAGACAGTTTTAAAAATTAAGAATGTTACAAGCTAAAATGTGTGGATGTGTACAAGATGAATAAGTGCACTATATTATTTTTGTCTTGGTGATAATGAAGCAATGTGAACCCTTTTCAGCAAGTCCTAATATGTCTTTGCTGCAATGTGGAGTAAAACTGTTTGGTTAAAGATGCCAAAATCATAAATTATAGAAGCAGGAAATAGAGAAAAATCTCCTGAAATAGCCTAATGATTATTTACAATATTTATTTGCAAACTGTTAATGCATGGTTTATAATAACAATGGCTGCAGTTTATTGAGTATGTGACAGATCTTTTACAAGTATCTCCTGTAATTAGCATAGCAATCATAGGAAAACGCTATAAATATTAACATTTTATAGGTTGGAAACAAAGCAGCTTTTAGCTATTCTTCTAAATCCCTTTGGTTTTATCAGTCTACAGATACGCTGTATTTTATTGCCGTGACTGATGCCGTAGTGTATTCAGACTCCAGGGTTTGTGTCTGTGTCTTTTATCTTCTGAAAAAAAGATAAGAGAATAGCTTAAATTTACATCTTTGTAAAATTCATTTTTACTGTTTCCCCCTGGCAGAGTCTTTTATGTTCTTGACAGAACTCTGAGGACAGTATTTTTTTTATTGTTTATCATTTTACTTTTTCAATAAAAAGTACTAATTTGGTATAATATAAACAGTTATATAAACAGCTAAGACGGCTAAGAAAGAAAGCTGCTGTTTATAGTTTCTTTCCTCACAAGTGTTATGTTTGCTTTGGCTAAATTATCATTTTTACAAATTTTAATTTTTGTTAACATTTTTTCCATGTAAAAAGTGATGTGAAGACAATTTTAACTTCTAAATTTTGAATCAAATTCTGAAATGAACATTAAAATGATTACAATATTTCTTTATTATATAAACATCTTATGAATGAGTTACAGTAAACTTATAATATTAAGGTAAACGTGGAAGGCAGGAAATCCATAGAGGAAATTCTCTTATTATTAGTGCTTAGTTGTCAAAATGTCTTTATAGAAGGAGTAATCTTTAGTTCAAATCTTCACCCTAATTTTAATTTCTAATTATAATTTTAATTTCTGCATGATCCACTTAAGTGGATTTGTAGAATGAAAAAAAAAATGGAGTACCTGAACAAATTTACTCCAGTATTACTCCTATAAGAAGATTTCCCCAAATGTCTAGCTAAGCAATCAGATGAGGAAGGTCTGGGGTAAAAAAAAAGACTTTTGGACATATGTATGTGCCAGAGAGATCAGAGAAAACCAGGGTCTAAACATGTAATGCAAGTGCTGTGATTCGACACACTTATTTAATTTGATGATTTACAACTGTGATAAGAGGCAGGCAAAATGTGGTGTCAAATTCAAAACAAAGTGTGGTAATCTGCCTTGTTTTCAACTTGTTGCTATCCGATGAAAACACTTTTCCACAAGCAAGGCTGATGAGCAGATGGTGCTAATAAGGCCAATTAAGTGCTAAGCTTCTGGAAATGTTTTTGTTGAGTGACATCTTCAGACTGGTTCCTGCTAACACGCATCTTAAGCCATGTGTTTCTAAGGTGCAATAGCATTCATGCTAATGGTCACTGAAATTTACATTTTCAAGAACATGTGCTCAGTCAAGACAAATACAAACCCTTTGCACCAGTTCCAAAGATAGTACGTGCAGTTGAATAATGAGATTCTAACCCTTTTGGGATTCTGGGGGGCTCAGTCTAGGTCACTGGTTTCCAGTAACTGGTGCATGAAGAAATTTTCTCTAGTCTGTAATGAAAAGAGAAATATACAAAAAAGATAGAAAAGAAACTAACTAAAAAAAAAAAAAAGTAATAGATTTTCGGGAGTGCTTTCCCCTTTTCCTTCTTAACTTTTACTTTCTTTTTTTTTTTATTCTAGTACTTTGGAGGTAATTAACCCCATCCTTGTATTGATTTCTATCTACATAGTGTTTTACTTGGATCACAGGTAAACAGAATTGAATTAATTGTAATGCATTGCCATCATTGATCCAGGAACAGTTCTTCTTTAATTTTTTATTTTATTTTAAATTTTATTTTTATTTACTATCCTCCCAAAAGATGTGATTAATACTCACTCAAATCAAGGCTGAATCAGAGGTAACATTCTATCCTCCTATGCTGAGTTGTTGGTGGAAGGATGGCTACCTGACCTCACATGGACCAATCTTAACATCTGAGAATTTTATTTGCAACTTCTGTTGGAACCTTTGATCTATGGTATGATCTGTCTCCTGGGGTTGCTAGTGGCCAATTTTGACACTTTGACAAGCCCATAACTATGAATAATTTACATCTACCTATATATTTTTCTCTTATCTGTCTACCTATATATAACTCCCTGCCTGTCTCCTTCCCCCAAGTATATATTGCCTTTTCCATGTATGTGTGCATCTCCACAATTTTCGTTTTTTATAAGCACACTGGTCATAGTGGACTAGGGCCTACCATAATAACCTCATTTTAACTTGATTACCTCTGTAAAGACTTTGTCTCCAAATGTTATGTTCTGAAGTACTAGAAGTTAAGATTTTAACGTATAAGTCTGGGGGAAAACAATTCAACCAAGCAATAGAGAACTTGCTTTCGATAGTAATAACTATTGAATTAATGGTGTGTTTCTCAAAAAAGTCAAAGAGGACTAGATTCAAATCCATTCCCAGAAAAGAAAGTAAGGGAAGAGAAAAAGTGGAGAAATGGTAAAAAAGAAAGTTTTGCCTGCCCAGAACTTTTTTCTTCTTCTTTTGGTAACATCACCTTGATTTTGCTCCATGCATGGTTCAACCAGGGGCTAACTCAGAGTGTACCAGTCCATCGTCCTATGCTGAGTTGCTGGAGTAAGGATGGCTTCTTGACCTAACATGAGCCACTCTATCATCTGAGAATGTTCTTTGGGACTTCTGTTGGAGCTTTTGATCTGTGGTATGATCTGTCTCCTGGGGTTGCCGGTGGCCAGCTTTGACACTTCTTCTAGAGGACCTTAGTCAGCACAGGAGAAAGTAGAAATGAAAGATGAAGCAAGACAGAATTATAACATCATCTTGAGTTCTCACATTCGGCCATGCCTGAAGTTCACCCTTTAAACTTCCAAGTTACATGAACTGGTAAATTTCCTTTTGGGTTTGGGTTAGATTCCTGTCATTTACAACCAAAGATAATGGGAAATAGGCAAGTAAGGATGTGAGATAATTTGTCATATGCTTCGAGTGCACAAATAACAGATAGCTCTACATTTTTCTAAAATGAACTATTACTATATTGTCTCTTTCCTTTTTATCTTTCTTTGATTGCTTCAAAGTCTTGATTACTGACCTCTTTTTGATTGTGCTTTTTTTTTTTTTTTTTACAAAGTGTGCTTTCATATATTTAACCCTTCTTTCCTCTCCCAAAATAATCAAGTGCAAAGAATACCCACGTTGTCTATAAGAGGCTGGATCTGAGCATCATTGATAAGCTTTAACTCACATGTACTTATTAAATATTTTATTATTAAAATGTATTTCTAATAAAGTTGCCATGCTATT
Source organism: Bison bison bison (assembly GCF_000754665.1). Taxonomy (NCBI): domain Eukaryota; kingdom Metazoa; phylum Chordata; class Mammalia; order Artiodactyla; family Bovidae; genus Bison; species Bison bison. The sequence goes on from NW_011494903.1 coordinate 5,810,831, forward strand.
GTTGGTAAGACCTTGAGCATATATGCTCTGAAATTCCATATTCCAGATGGAAGTCTAATAATCTGTAGGTAGTCACCAATTTAGGAACAGATTGTATTCTAGAAATTTACATTTAAAAAAGGCTGGAGATTAGAATATCTTCTTACAGAAATAAAGTTATATAAAGTGGTTGTATACTCAAGCTAGCAACTATGGAGAGAGGCAGTGTAATATGTGCTAGATAAGAACTTGGCTCCAGGACTCAGGCTACCTGGGTTCAAATCCTAGCTTTGCCTCTCACGAGTTTGTCTTTGTAAGTTATGCCTACTAGAATACCTAAAATTAAAAAGACTGACCATACCAACAGTTGATGAGGTGGAGCAATAGGAACATGGATACACTGATGGGGGAATGTAAAATGGTACAACCATTTTAGAATCTGTTGGTTGTTTCTTGAAAAGTTAAATTTATACCTACCTTATGATATACCATTCTACCCCCAAGAAAGTGTATTTCCACATAAAGTCTTCTATGTATATATTCATAACTTTATTTGTAACAGCCCCAAACTTTAAACAATCCAGAATTCTATCAGGCAGGGAATGGATAAACAAGTTGTTGTCTATCTACACAATGGAATACTACTCAGCAGTAGAAAGGAACACACTGCTGATACATGCTACAACATGGATGAGTCTCAAAGTAATTATACTGCATGGAAGGAGTCAGACAAGAAGAGTACTTACTGTAGCATTTCATTTGTATAAAATTCTAGAAAACAAAAAGTAATTTACAAGGATAAAAGTAGATGGGGGTTGCTTGGAGATGGGGTTGGGGAGTAGAGAAAATTAGATTATAAAGAGGGATGAGGAACTTTGCAGGGGTGGATGACTTTACAGGTGTATTCACGTGTCAAAATTCATTAAACAGTATACTTTAAATGTATGTTGTTTATTGTATGTTAATTAGACCTCCATAAAGTTGTAAAATATATGTTTATTTATTATTTATTTTTAAATGTATATTTTAAAAGGTTCTCTTGAAGCTATCTAATTCCTGGAAATTTTGAAAAATAAAGTATTTTATTTGCACTTCCTTTATCTTTTATTAAAACAACAATGACAAAACACTAAAATACTAGGACAAAACAAACAAGCAAACAAAAACCAGACAATTCATTCTATTTTTAAATTAGAAGTTAAAAAAATACAAAGGCAAGAAAATACTCATTTATTTTATATATCATATCAGCTTATGCCAACATTCTTATACAACTAATACAAGATATTAAGATATTAGGCACTGATACTCTATAATTCACCACAGTTTTTTCTGTTTATATAGCAAATAACACAAATCTTGTTCTATTAAGTTTTCAGCTTTTAATGACATATTTTAGGAAAATTAAGGTGTTATTAAAACTAACCCTTCAAGCCTTCTACATTGTAATCTAAGAAAGAACACTCTTTGCTGGCACATTAGTTGCTGGTAGTTAGTTAATTAATCAAAAAAGAGGTTAATGCAATTAATAGTAAATAAGTCCTAGTGATGTGATGCACAGTATGGTATATATAGACAATATTTTGTTATAATTAAAGTTACCAAGAGACTAGATTTTAATTATTCAAAACACTTACTTTAAAATGGTAACTATGTGACATGATAGAGGTGTTGGTTATAGCTATAATGGCAATCACATTACAACATATGAATGTATCAAATTAACATGTTGTATCCCTTAATTTTACAAAATATTATATGTCAAATATATTTAAATTAAAAAGTTGTTGAAGGGGGGAAATAATACCCAAAGATGCATAATGTGTTTAAAAAATAAGGTTTGTATATTGTTCATCAAATCTTCAGGGAGACAAGTTTTTCTTCTGGATTTTGTCATCTGATTGGAGTTTTGAAGGTTTTTTTTGCATAAATCACACTCCCATTTGCATTATCTTCAATTCTGTGGTTTCCATTTCATTAATATGGAGATAAAATATAAGAACCTTTGTGCAGAATCTTTCTGGATTTTTACAATTAAAGATTGCCAAACAATCGCCTCACCTGCATTTGATAATACTTTTTTAAGCAATTTACTTTTTAAGCATTTTTAAACATTTGACTTAGTTTTCATAGAATGAAAGTCTTACTTATTTGTACTTGTATTTCTCATTTTATGTAATATTTAATTGAATTATATAATTATAATAACTAGTACAACTGGCATCAACAGAATTGGAGATAAATAGCTCCAAGAGTTTAAATTTGGTTAGTAGGAGGTGAGAGGGAGATTCAAAAGAGAGGGGATATATGTATACCTATGGTTAATTCATGTTGATATATGACAGAAATCAAGCCAATATTGTAAGGCAATTATCAATCCATTAAAAACAAGTAAATATTTAAAAAACTCAAATGTAGAAGCAGAAGCTCCCAGATTTCCTACCCTTAAGTATTATGAGTCTGAAAAATATGTTTTAGAAACTAATACAACATTGTAAATCAACTATACTCCAATAAAAGTGTTTTTATTTTTTATTTTTTGGAAGAAATAGAATGGTGGCTTTTATTCTCAGGTAGTGGAGAGGGGAACACAGCATGCTCCTGCCTCAAGAACTGTGTCCCTAAGGCAGGTGCTCACAGTCAGGAGTCGGTGACGAGGAAACAAAGGTGACGGATTGTGATTTCTTCCTCTTGCATCATTTCAAAGACAGTCATAAATGGGCATCCGTAACCCGTAACTGCATCTGGCAGTCTGGTGGCTCTGAGGCCTTCTTTCTGACATGGAACTACAAGGGGAAGGCTGTTGTAAAGGTAAATATCAGATAGAGGATGTATTTGGCATAGAGTCAAGTGAAGTGTAGCTCCTGCAGAGTTAGGGGGCAGAAAAGCAAACTTAGTTACAGACATTCGGAACCAGGAGCAGTTAAAGTAAAATAAACTAGGAATGTTCAGGCCTGCTCACTGTTCTTCTTTATCTTCTTTGCTCTCAGACAAGTGAAAAAGAAAAACTCATTCCTCTTTTTTCCTTTTCACTGCAACAATTCCCCCATCAATCTCCTAACAATGGAGGAAGGGAAATATGTCATTCTTGTCTGGCTGAGGACAAACTTCAGTTTTGCTCGGTTTGAAAATCACCAGCTGTTCAGCCCAGGGACCATCTATCTCCTACTTTAAATTTTCCTTGAGACGTGAACCCCAATAAATCTTTATTGGGGTGATGAGGGACAGATGGTCAGTCTTCTGTAACTTCTTTAATGCTGACACAGGACTCATAGACCCTACCTAGTTGGGGTCACGGAGCTCTCACCCTGTTCTATTAAGGGGACCCAGGGTGACTTTGTGGTTATTCCCGCTGGATCTGTTTGGAGGAGTGGCTATAATCTCTTTGGGGGCATGGGTTTTCTTTGCACATCATCTTTATCTTGATGTGAATCTGTGTCATCTTAGGTAACTGGGGCCTGTAATCCTGCATTCTCAGTTTCCTCTAGGTTCACCATAGGGAGTGGTTGGAGTGGCTATAGTTGAATGAAGGCCAGATGGCAGGCATTCCCCTTTCTCAGGGCCCACTGACTCACACTGAAGGGCTGCAATCGCTCATTCCATGTCTCAGGTCTTTCCTTCTTGGTCATGAATGACCATTATCCTCCTGGAATTTAGTCTCCAGGTCCTGCTTCGGAGTCATTTATAAGTGATTCACCGCCGTCTCCTCCTTCTCCCACCTACCGCAATTACTGCCCTCTACTCTCTACCCAACCGAGCTTCCTGTCAGAGGCGCCATCAGGCACCGCCAACTTTACATACTCAAAAGCGTTTTTAAATATGTTTTACTTTGCTTAGAAGATTCACTCAAACACTGTTTTTATACTCTGTACTATGTAAAAATGTAAACTTAAAGAAAAGACCGTTATCACAGAAAAAAACAAAGGATGGAAGTAATTTAAAGTAAAATTGCACACAATAAGATAACAAAGCAAGATGCTAAAAAAATGATTTATCTAAGCTATAATTATGAAAGAAATAAGTATTATCTTACTGAAGTATTAAACACATTAGCATGTTAAAATTGTCTATATGATCTCAGGGGAAATAGAAATCAATATTTCATACCCTAAATGGCTAATTCTAAATATAGAAGCAGCTACTTTCCTGTATTGCAGAACAATGTTTATATCACTGAATATTTCAGTTAAGTAATAAAAACAAAAACACGCTGCTGCTTTGTTTACATTGTTTATCAGTTCTTCCACTTTATCTATTTATACATCCTCCACACCAATTTATGAGTGCATTTGGGTATTTTCTAGTATTCAGGTTATATGGCAGAATTTTAACTTTGACATTTTTTGTGGAATTACATAAAAGAAAAATAACAGATCTTACATCAACAGCTAATTTATCATTTTCATCCTCTGAAGAGATTCCCATGGAAATATAATGGTGTACTTTAATGAATAACTTATTTTATTGGGGGATAAAGGTGATTCTGAGGAGTCTCAGCAATGATCAGGCCACAATAGACTATGGCCTCTACAGTCACTTCTTCACAACTATTACTAGGCAATGAAACACTGAGGTGACTGCATGAATGTTTTGAGTTACAAAAATCTTGCCTAGCTTTTCTCATGGTAATCAGAATCTATTCTAACAGTAGAATAGCCTCTGTCTTTGCTGGCACAAGGAGTCCAAAGAGACCAGATAGTGTTCATAGTTTCAAATTCAGAGATATTCTTCTTGTGTTCCCTAGAAGAAGTGTTCTCTTGAGAATGATAATCTAATCTGACAAAGCCCAAAATTTCAGAAAAGAGAAGCACAAAATCTGAAAATATATCACTGGTAACGATGGTGAGAGGGACTAATCTCCCTTCTAACTCTCATTTTCTGGATCTATGTATTCCAACCATTAGTGAATTAGCACCATATATAGATTACTGGAGAAGGAAATGGTAACCCACTCCAATGTTCTTGCCTGGAGAATCCTAGGGACGGGGGAGCCTGGTGGGCTGCCGTCTCTGGGGTTGCACAGAGTCGGACACGACTGAAGCTACTTAGCAGCATAGATTACTGGGGCTTTCCAGGTGGCGCTAGTGGTAAATAACATGCTGCCAATGCAGGAGATGCAGGAGACACAGGTTTGATCCCTGGATTGGGAAGATCCCCTGGATAAGGGCATGGAAACCCACCCTAGAATTCTTGCCTGGGAAACTTCATGGATAGAGGAGCCTGGTGGGCTTCAGTCCATGGGGTCGCAAAGAGTCAGACACGATTGAAGTGATTTAGCAGGCATCCACGCAGCTGTTCCCTAGCTAATATATTTCTTTTTTCAAATATAACTCCTAAGAGATAAAATAATTCCCCACCACTGGCAATAGAAAGATGGATGACGAAGGAGGAAAGAGCAGAGTTTGGGACCAAAAAGGACCTTACCAACTCTGGTAACCCAGAATTTAACCCAGTCCAGACTCCTAATAAATGGTAGAACTGGGGAGGGTTACATATTCGTTAATAGTATTTTTCTTCACACACACATAGGTCACTGATTCAAAACTTTCCCCACATTTTTGGGAGAGTGCTCTCTCTCACCTTCTCAGAACACTGTCCTCGAATTAGAGAATTATACCTGAGACAAAAAAGTTCATTTAACCATCTAATAAGCTAGATTGTTGTTCATTGTTCAGTCACTAAGTCGTATCTGACTCTTTGCGACCCCGTGGACTGTAGCCTGCTAGGCTCCTCTGTTTATGGGGTTTGCCAAGCAAGACTACTGGAGTGGGTTGCTATTTCCTGCTCCAGGGGATCTTCTCAGACCAGGGATAAAACCTGGATTCTTTACCTGTCAATGCATTCTCCTACAATGACAGGCGGATTCTTTACCACTGAGCCACAAAGGAAGCCAATAAACTAGATAGTTTGAGGTAAAGAGGTATGTGACAAAATGAATGTGTCTCGTGCTCATGTACCCAGTGACACACCAGTTTTACCATAAAATAGGTCCCCTCATTAGAGGTAGAACTTCCCTGGCGGCTCAGACAGTAAAGCGTCTGTCTACAGTGCAGGAGACCCGGATTCGAGCCCTGGGTTGGGAAGATCCCCTGGAGAAGGAAATGGCAATCCACTCCAGTACTATTGTCTGGAAAATCCCATGGACAGAGGAGCCTGGTAGGCTACAGTCTATGGGGTCGCAAAGAGTCGGACACGCCTGAGCGAATTCACTTTCACTTTCACTTTCATTAGCAATAATGTTGTGCTAGTGGCTGTGAGGCTAAACCAGTCATTCTGTAAGCCTCTGAAACCGTCCACCCACAGCTCAGCCAAGACTGAATCAGAAGTATCATCTAATTCAGAGAAAATGCAGTGATTTGTGCCTCCATCAATATTTAAACACTTCAGGATATGTCTAAAGAATTCATTACATCCCCGTGCCATTTACTTAGTCTTTACAAAACCTTTCAAATAAAAAACATTTGGGACCCGCCTTGACAATCATTATCATTAAATGACTGCTACTGCAGGCCCCAGCACTGAGCTTCCCACCTGCACTTCATCTCAGCCTCTCGCAACTGAGAGTCTCAGGAGTTGCAATGGGGTCTTACCTCTGTGAGTGATTCAGTTCCCAAGTCCCATCCTAAGGGCCTGTTTTCTAGGTCTACTCTTGGTGCCAATTGTCTTGGTTTAGTATCTTAGATCGGGTTTCCTAGGAAACATACTCTGGGGTGGATATTTACATGCAGGAGGTATACCAAGGAGTGTTCTCTACAGCAACACCTGTAAGGGAGTGATAAAGGCAAGAAGGAGCAGAGGGAGAAGCTAAACTGTGATGCAGTTACAGCACAGGCTTTGAGTGGGTTTCATGGAAATTTGGAGCTGAGCTGGTGTTTCTATTAGAGATGCCTCAAATTGAGGCAAGGTTACTTTACCTCCAGCTCTACCAGCCTTTGGGTTGGGCTGTGGAGAGGAGCTGCCAGCCGGGCGGAAGCAGCCCCTTTTGGCCAATTGTTGTTGTTGTTGTTCAGACACTCAGTCATGTCTGACTCTTTGTGACCCCATGGACGGCAGCATGCCAGGCTTCCCTGTCCTTCACCATCTCCCACAGCTTGCTCAAACTCATGTCCATTGAGTCGGTGATGCCATCCAACCATTTCATCCTCTGTCACCCCCTTCTCCTCCTGCCTTCAATCTTTTCCAGCATCAGGGTCTTTCTAATGAGTCAGTTCTTCATATCAGGTGGCCAAAGTATTGGAGCTTCAGCTTCAGCATCAGCCCTTCCAATGAATATTCAGGGTTGATTTCCTTTAGGCCAGGGCCACACTCCAAAGGTCCTCAGCTGTGAACCGTCACCAAAGGCAAGGTCTAGGTGGTACACCCTGAGTTTACTACTTTTTAAGAGAAAGCAGAGTTAAGACAAATGCTTGCTGTAGATACTCTATTTGGGAAGTGATCTCAGGCAGCAAGAGTGAGGCACAGGAGAGTGATAAAGAAGGAAGAAAAGCCAGTGCAAAGATGTGCAATGTGGCTGGTGGCTACTTTAAAAGACTGCTGCTCATGCGCAAGATCTCAGGAGCCTTAGGAAGTGCAGCCCAGAAGCTTACGCCTGGGGCAAAAAGAGAGAAACACTTATCAGTTGGCTCTCCACAGTCAGGGGTGGTGCCAAGGGCATTAAACTTCCCTATGTTTCTAGGTTTTCCACATGTGAGCCCTGAGAGCGCTAAGAGAAGGTGCTGTCAGGTTGTATTTGCATGAAGCTTGTAGAAGCCAGGATGGAACCAGCTACCTGGGAGCAGCGTGCAATCAAAGAGTATCTACCATGTCGAAAATATCTGGCAGAATTTAAAATGTAAACACTCTGTGGTCCATGAATGTCACTTACAGGAGTTTATACCAGAGAAATTTGTGTTTAGAGGTGCAAATACCCGTGTGAGTTTGATGGGCTTCGGGGCTCGCTGCCCTGGTTGGAGGCCAGGCTCTGCCACTGTAGATGAAGCACCTATAAATGATGTCTTGTCTCACATAGGGTTATTACTGACCAGGGGTCTTGACCTTCCCCAGACAAAAGAAATTGACTAGAGGCCAAATTCAGGCAAGGCTTTATTGGGCCCATGTGGCAGCAGTGGCGAACAATAGCAAATGGCAGGTTTCCTTGCTTGCTCCTTGGGAAGGGAGAGGGGACGGCAAGCTTGTTCCAGTTTCTTACATGGGGTGAGGGTAGGGGTATGTCCAGGAGTAGGACAGAGAGGTGGCTTAGGTGTTTTGTCCACCGGTTACGTGGTGTTGAGTGCAGGAGGCATGCTCCGTACTTTGTTTATGCTTCTGACACCCTCTTTTTATTCCAAGCTCTTCAAAAACGATAGTTGGGTTTTTTGGTCTCTTTGTATCTTATGGGTCCAAAATTTGACCCCACTTTGCCTGGACATAGTTATTTTCAGTCCCACCTGCTTTCTTTGCATTTTGTTGCTGGAGGAAGGGTGTGTCCAGGTGCAAGCATTGCAGCACTGCTGCAAAGGGTCCCAGGTCCCAGGCCTGTGTCAGGCTTTTGTTAAGAGTATGAAATGTGTTAAAATATGCAGTAGGCTTTAAAGAGTGCCTTGCATGTGGTAAGGTCTCAATGCATGTCAGTTATGATTACTCTTACAAGGATATTTATTATGACTACTATTTGTAGTGATGAAGATGAGAACCTAAATATCTATTAATTAAATACTAGAGGAAGAGATTATAGTATGACCACACATAGGAAAGCATCACGTGCAACCTGTGTTGTAAAGTGCAGAAAACAAAGTGATGAAAAGTGTGCCTCATGTGCTCCCCTTGGTGTAAAATACGTGTGTAAGTCCATACGCAGTACAGATTTATTAGTGTTTATGGCTAGCTGGTTCCCTTCTGCTTCCTGAGCACACAGAAGATTGTTCGTTCCAGTTAAGTGGACCATGTGATTAGCTCTGGTCAGTGTGAGACCAAGGAGGAGAGACAAGCCCCTGTGTAATCTATCAGGCCTCTCTTCCCTGGAAGCTGCAAGCTGAGATGGCAGAGACACGAGGTGAGACAGTGTAAACATGTAGATTGATGCAGACATGAAACACTTTGCTGTGTCTGCCCATTGAGATGCTGGGTTAAATTTGTTACCACAGCACAACCCAGTCTGTCTTGACTGGTAGAATATGATTCCATGAAGGAGATGAAAAAATTGAAAACACTAGTTGCTCCTGGGGGGAACCAAAGGTCAGGGGTTTGAGGGAGACTTATTTTGCCCTCCATACCCTTTCATATAACTTGAAATTTTAAATTACAAATATATAACATTTAAACATCAGTGTAGTTTGGGTCTGACAGAAATCATCAGCTTTCTCTAAAACTTAGGAGAACCTGCAGCCCTCACCCCCCTGAATAACAGAACAGAAACAAAAGACAGAAATCTTCCACTCTCACCTCCCCGAAGAGACAAAAACAACAGAAATCGTTTAGCCCAATTACACTGTTTTCTCCAAGAATGTTCAGCAGCTTCAATAAAGATGCAGGAAAAGAACCTTTCGGGCAAGGAAGGCAGTGAATGTAGGAGGGAGTGCGGTGTGTGGTAGTAGATGCGGAGAAAGGCGCGGGGTCGTTTCACTGGAGGTCTCCAAGGGGCAAAGAGCGTACGTAGTGGTGAGAGAGGAAAGAATGAAGGGGGATAATTTCTGGTAGTCAGGAGTTAGACACTTGAAAAGATTTGCTAGTTAAGATGGAGTCTGGGAACTGGCAGCTGAGACAGGGTAAAGTCAAAAGGTAGCATGATTTTGATATTTTAATAAGATACTATAAAAATTGATCTTCTTTCATATCTCATGATGCTGATAATATTTTGACTGATTTCAAAATACGCAGCATATTTTATAACACAGAGGGTGATGAGGAAAGAAACCTTTATCATTTTCCCCTCAGTAGTGTTTGCAGAAACATTTCTGATTTTTCTATACATTTTGCCTGCAAAGGATGGCATGACATATTGTGGATCAATAGGGACCAAGCTGGATATTTTTTTTTCTTTTTTTTTTTATATATCTTTTTAATTCTAAATTACTTAAAATCCATCCTGAACCCTCCTCCCTCCTCCCTCCCCATACCATCCCTCTGGGTCGTCCCAGTGCACCAGTCCCAAGCATCCAGCATCGTGCATTGAACCTGGACTGGCATCTCGTTTCATACATGACATTTCACATGTTTCAATGCCATTCTCCCAAATCTTCCCACCCTCTCCCTCTCCCACATAGTCCATAAGCCTGTTCTATACATCAGTGTCTCTTTTGCTGTCTCGTACACCGGGTTATCGTTACCATCTTTCTAAATTCCATATATATGCGTTAGTATACTGTATTGGTGTTTGTCCTTCTGGCTTACTTCACTCTGTATAATAGGCTCCAGTTTCATCCACCTCATTAGAACTGATTCAAATGTATTCTTTTTAATGGCTGAGTAATACTCCATTGTGTATATGTACCACAGCTTTCTTATCCATTCATCTGCTGATGGACATCTAGGTTGCTTCCATGTCCTGGCTATTATAAACAGTGCTGCGATGAACATTGGGGTAC
>NW_011494903.1:5822461-5822889 GCF_000754665.1 Bison bison bison
TGGCTGTACTAATTTGCATTCCCACCAACAGTGTAAGAGGGTTCCCTTTTCTCCACACCCTCTCCAGCATTTATTATTTGTAGACTTTTGGATTGCAGCCATTCTGACTGGTGTGAAATGGTATCTCATAGTGGTTTTGATTTGCATTTCTCTGATAATGAGTGATGTTGAGCATCTTTTCATGTGTTTGTTAGCCATCTGTATGTCTTCTTTGGAGAAATGTCTACTTAGATCTTTGGCCCATTTTTTGATTGGGTCATTTATTTTCTGGAGTTGAGCTGGAGGAGTTGCTTGTATATTTTTGAGATTAGTTGTTTGTCAGTTGCTTCATTTGCTATTATTTTCTCCCATTCTGAAGGCTATCTTTTCACCTTGCTAATAGTTTCCTTTGATGTGCAGAAGCTTTTAAGTTTAATTAGGTCCCATTT
>NW_011494903.1:5824229-5824927 GCF_000754665.1 Bison bison bison
CAGAAAAGATGCTTGGAATGATTTCTATTTTTTTTAATTTACCAAGGCTAGCTTTATGGCCCAGGATGTGATCTATCCTGGAGAAGGTTCCATGTGCGCTTGAGAAAAAGGTGAAATTCATTGTTTTGGGATGAAATGTCCTATAGATATCAATTATGTCTAACTGGTCTATTGTATCGTTTAAAGTTTGTGTTTCCTTGTTAATTTTCTGTTTAGTTGATCTATCCATAGGTGTGAGTGGGGTGTTAAAGTCTCCCACTATTATTCTGTTATTGTTAATTTCTCCTTTCATACTTGTTAGCATTTGTCTTACATACTGCAGTGCTCCCATGTTGGGTGCATATATATTTATAATTGTTATATCTTCTTCTTGGATTGATCCTTTGATCATTATGTAGTGACCTTCTTTGTCTCTTTTCACAGCCTTTGTTTTAAAGTCTATTTTATCTGATATGAGTATTGCTACTCCTGCTTTCTTTTGGTCCCTATTTGCATGGAAAATCTTTTTCCAGCCCTTCACTTTCAGTCTGTATGTGTCCCCTGTTTTGAGGTGGGTCTCCTGTAGACAACATATGTACGGGTCTTGTTTTTGTATCCATTCAGCCAGTCTTTGTCTTTTGGTTGGGGCATTCAACCCATTTACGTTTAAGGTAATTACTGATAAGTATGATCCCGTTGCCATTTACTTTATTGTTTGG
>NW_011494903.1:5826937-5866396 GCF_000754665.1 Bison bison bison
GCTGCGCCTCCCTGCCCAGCCCCCGCTTGCTAATGGCGCGTGCAGGCGTCTGCGCTGCTTCTCCGCTGGGGGAGTTACCGTAGGACTCGCAATCTTCGAGTTTTAATTGTTTATTTATTTTTTCTTCCTGTTATGTTGCCCTCTGTGCTTCCAAAGCTCGGCACAGATTCGGCAGTGAGAAGGTTTCCTGGTGTTTGGAAACTTCTCTCTTTTTAAGACTCCCTTCCCAGGACGGAACTCCGTCCCTCCCCCTTTTGTCTCTTTTTTTGTCTTTTATATTTTTTCCTACCTCCTTTCGAAGAGTTGGATTGCTTTTCTGGGTGCCTGATGTCCTCTGCCGGCATTCAGAAGTTGTTTTGTGGAATTTACTCGACGTTTAAATGCTCTTTTAATGAATTTATGGGGGAGAAAGTGTTCTCCCCGTCCTACTCCTCCGCCATCTTGGCTCCTCCTCCCCAAGCTGGATATTTGCAGGACAGTTATGACAAAAGAGGATGGCAGTTTCAGAATAAGGATGAATAGTGGGGAGGATAAAAGATAATCTTGACAGATAACTCAGTTAAGAGGGAAATTGCAACGTGTTTAAAGACCCCAACTCAGGGGATTTCCCTGGCAGTCCAGCGATTAAGACTCCACCCTTCCATTCAGGGGGCAATTCATTCCAATAAGTCATTCTTTGGGATTACATATAAAATAATAAGTAATATTTATACACATGATTCCCTTGAGTCATAGAAAAATTTTCTAGGTGACTAGAGAGCTATAGCATTTTGTAAAATAGATGAAGGATTTTTATTCACAAGAAATAACAAAACTTTCCTCAATAATACTATAGTAAATATTGTGGGAGAGGATTAATTAATCAGAGTAGTTATTTAGCAAGTACGGCATGACTAGACCACCAGATGGGTGCTGTTTGAAGAGCTATGTTGTCCTTGAACCTAAGGTACTTCTGGTTCATTTGGAGAGATGAGTAATAATGGAATATAGCTCACAAGAATGATGGAAGTAAAATGAGGTGGTAATCATGGATGAATCGCAAGGTGAAAAATCTAAGCGGTGTAGAAACTCAGAGAACGATGAGCTCAGTGTATCTGAAATATATAGTGGAGGCTCAATGGGGGTTATTGACAAGTGGATTTGGAATTAGGAGACCTGGGTCAGAATCCGGGGCTGTCATTTGCTAGCTTGTGATCTTGGGCATGTTTACTTAATTTGCCTCTGCTTCTTAACTTGTCAAGTAAGAGGCACCACTTACCTTGCATATTGTGAAAAGTGCGTTGTATTATGAGCAGTGCCTAGCTGCCCTCACATCTGTTCCTTGCCATTTCTGTTTCACAGTTGAGTGGGGGTGGCAAATGGCTGCATTTTCCTGAGTACTATGGATTGAATCGTGTCCTATCAAATTCAGGTATTGAAGCTCCTCAACTCCTCAATATGGCTAAATCTGGAGATAGAGTCTTTAGGAAGTAGTTAAGGTTAAATGGGGCTTCCCAGGTGGCTCAGGGGTAAAGAATCCGCCTGCCAATGCAAGAGACACAAGAGATGGGGTTCATCCCTGGGTTGGGAAGATTCCCTGAGGAGGGCACGGCAACCCACTCCAGTATTCTTGCCTGGAGAGTCCTCATGGACAGAGGAGCCTGGTGGGCTACAGTTCTTAGGGTCACAAAGAGCTGGACATGACTGAGAGACTTAGCACACAGCACACACAAGGTTAAATGAGGTCAAAAGAGTGGGGCCCTAATCCGAGAGGACCGTGGCCTTATGAGAAGGGGGAGAGAGTGATCTCTACCCTGTGCTTCCCATGGCTGTGTGAAAACACAGCAAGAAGCCTGCCTTCCACAAGCTAGGGAGAGAATCCTCACCAGAAAATGACCACGCTGGCACCTTGAGTTGGGACTTTCCAGCCTTAAGAACTGTGAGAAAAACACTTCTGTTCTTTAAGTCAGCCAGTCTATGGTATTAATATTTTGTTATGGCAGCTGGAGCTGATTAAAGTACCGGTTCCCATGTCAGGAGCATCAGGCCGATGGCAGGTACAGGAGGAGACTGAAAAGTGGGATGAAGGGAAAGGCTAGAGTATTTCTCATCTCTCTGCCTCAGTAGCATCTCCAGCCTCCTTCATGCATTTAGGAGATGCTCCTTAGCTCCCTGCATTTAGGCAGATTGCTACTGCTACTTCTGCTGGGAAAGTATGGCCCTGGGTTCCAGTAATGCCACCTCCTTCTCCTTTTGCTGGCAGCTCTCTGCTGTTACTCATTTCTGAGTTGCCTTAACTGTCTCCTATTTCCCTTTCACCTCTTGCATCACCTGTGTTATCAATTTTCTGTATTAAGGTCCCTCTGTCATTAATATGTAACTATGTCTTCTATTCTCTGGTCGAATTTTGACTAAGACAAAGAGTAAATTTTAAAACGTAATCCTGTGAAGCTATATGCAATGTGCCATACTAGTAATAAGTATACACACACACAGATGTCATACTATACATATCTGTTTTTACCTGTCCTTACAGCTGTGCGACCATGTTCGTGATGTCTTTTTTGATCTAACTCATAATTCCGGAGAACCCAAAGAGGGCCCATCACAGGGCACAAAGCTGATCTAATTATAGTCCCTTTCTCAGAAACTGGAACTAAGAAATACAGAGGGACATTCTAGCTGGTGGTAGTCACTGGAGCTGAGAAGCCAAGTTATGAAGTCATGTCTGATGACCATGTTGTGATAAGTAGAAGCAGCTAGTTAGGAGAAAGAGGGGACCAAGGGGTAAGTCACATGGCTTCTGGGAAGCAGAGAGTGTAGCTTTGGTTCCAGATAACTTTCCATTCCCCAGTTCCAGTTTGAAACAGGCATGGTATAGTCCTACCACATTTTATGAGATTCTCTTTTGTGTTTTCCATAAGTGTATCTGCATTAGGGTTAGCTTACTTGGATATCTGTGTTTTTGAATCCTAATTAGGACTTCCTGTACACACACACACACACACACACCTTCAGATTTTGAGCTGTCCTTAAAAATATTTAGCTTGGGATGGGGCAAAGAGACAGTTATATATAATTCTGTTTAGGATGAACAACATGAGGAAAGGTTTGTGGATAAGAGAGATTAGACTCTAGAATAGCTTGTTGACTGCCCTGCTTGCTCTTAACTAACCAAGAATTTAATCAAGATATCGTAAAGGTTTGGGTGAAATTGTTTTAAAACTAACTGTAGTTGAAATTTTATCACCTTTATTCTTTATAGTTAGCTAATAAGGTGTCTGTTCCCTGATGCTTGCTTTAAAATAACGTGTTTATCATGCAAAGCATCAGTAATCGTTACATTAAAATGCATTAAAAACTAAATTTATAAGCAGCATGCTTCCTTCATGCCCTGAAGGTCATGCCACCAGGTTTCTGCAAAATCAGGTCAGGAAGAGAATGCAGTAAAAAGGGACTTTCTCTGGAAACTATCCTATTTGTAATTTTATGAAGATAAATTTTTGAAACTCACTCAGACCACTTAATGGATCTTAGTGACCAGACACAACACAGGTTTTGTGTGTTGGTTTTACCTGCTCTCGGTTATTTTGCAGTCATTCATTCCCTGTCCAGAACCTCTTGATGCTGAGATGAATATCATGCCTGTGTTGATCAACATTTACATTCTAAAACAGATTAAAATGTTTTTTGGTTTCAATGGAAAATACCATAACCAAGAGGGGACTTCGTTAGAAATGTGAAATGAGCTGCCAGAGAAAAGTCCCAGTTACAAAGTTTTAAAAGATATTGGACAACTTCACCAATATCTGGAATTGTTTCTTTTCAAAAAAAGAATATTTTCTAGACACAATATTTGTAGGTACTATAGTAGGTTTTAGCTGATTATACAAATCCATTTGTTGTCAAAGGGCAACATTTATCTTAATGAACTTTTTGATCATAGTCATGTATTTTTTATTATCTTTAACTATATAATTTGATTTGTCATTAAAGATCACATAGCCCGTGTGATAAAACACAAGAGTTTCTCCCCACTCCAAGTATTGGGTAATATTGATACCAATCGTTATTTGTATGTTACATGTATTTGACTGCTACTGTAAAATGGTCAAATGTTCAGAGTTAAAATAGAGAGTGTTAGTTATCTTTTATGTTATCAGAAATAATCAGTAGGATGGGAAAGGGTTGGATTGAAAGTTTGGGGTTAGCAGATGCAAACTGATAAATATAGAATGGATAAACAGCAAGATCCTACTGTTTTGCACAGGGAATTATATTCCATATCCTGTGATAAACCATAATGGAAAAGCATATGAAAAAAATTTAAACATTTGTATAACTGCTTTTGCTGCACAGCAGAATTTAACACAACATTGTAATTCAACTATACTTCAATTTAAAAGTAAATTAAAGGAGCTTCCCTGATGGCTCAGTGGTAAAGAACCTGCCTTCCAATCCAGGAGACGAAGGTTCGATCCCTGATCAGGGAAGATCCTACATGCCATGGAGCAACTAAGCCCGTGTGCCACAACTATTGAGCCTGTGCTCCAGAGCCCAGGAGCTACAACTACTGAAGCCTGCCTCCCCACAAGCCTGTGCTCTGCCAACAAAAGAATAATAATATCATAATGTGTGTTCTGCTGCTACTGCTGCTGCTAAGTCACGGCAGTCGTGTCCGACTCTGTGCGACCCCATAGACGGCAGCCCAACAGGCTCCCCCATCCCTGGGATTCTCCAGGCAAGAACACTGGAGTGGGTTGCCATTTCCTTCTCCAATGCATGAAAGTGAAAAGTGAAAGTGAAGTCGCTCAGTCGTGTCCGACTCTTAGCGACCCCATGGACTGTAGCCTACCAGGCTCCTCCATCCATGGGATTTTCCAGGCAAGAGTACTGGAGTGGGGTGCCAGTCCTGTCCAACTCCTTGTGACCCCAAGGACTATAGCCCATGAGTCCCCTCCGTTCATGGGATTTTCCAGGCAAGAATACTGGAGTGGGTTGCCATTTCCTTCTCCAGGGGATCTTCCAGACCCACGGATTGAACCCCAGCCTCCTGAACTGGCAGGTGGATTCTTTATTGTAGTGCCTCCTGAGAAGCCTGCAACAAAAGAAGCCACCTCAATAAGAAGCTTGCACGTGGCAACTAGAGAAAAGCTCAAACAGCAACAAAGGCCCGGCACAGCCAAAAATGAATAAAGTTATAAAAAAATTAATAAAAGAAACAATCAGAAGTCATTATTAGAGACAAGACTGATCCTAGTTTTCTAAATCTGTTTGTCTCTTTTACAGAACCATACTTCTGTAAAAAGGTCACAGGGCAAATTTTCTGAAACCTAATTTTGATGAATGAATTTATTAATAGTTTACCTTTCTATTGAAGGCTTCAATAATATAATGTAAAATTAGTACCAGAAAATATTTCTTTAAAAGGCAGGTGTCTTGTCCATTTTACAATTGAATGTTTTAAAATAAGACAAAATTATGTTTAAAAGTTGGTCCTCCTGGACTCTTCAACCGTAACAGGTGCTGTACTAATAGTCCTTGTTTTACATCGTGTTGTTGTCAAGATCTGTCTTTTAAGTTCTGTCACTTTTCTGTTTTTCAAAGTTCCACTTACCCTTACGATACCGATTTTGACATCACCACGAGGTGAACCTACCCCATAGGCCCGGTGGTCCCAGGAGGTGGATGAGAGACACTCGGAGTAGAGCTGCCGCAGACAAGCTGCCCTAACAAGCACAGCCTGGATCAGCCAACCACAAGCTCATGGCTCTAAGTAAGGACCCATTGATGTAAGGCTAATGAAGATTTGTGGTTGTTTCTTAAGTGTCAACTGTCACTGTTATAGCCATAGTCAACTGGCACAACAGTAGTGGTAGTTTATCATTGAACTCAGTAGTTCCAAGAATAACCTTTTGGTTCCCTGTTTTGTGATTGTGACAAATTTAAGAGCTTCCCTAGTGGGTTGGTTTATGGTGCTCTAGGAATCATTCTGGAAGCCCAGTCTAGAGTTTGCTGCTCCAGTACTTCAATTCCCTTTCTGCTTGAAGTAACTATACAATCCCATATCCACTAGGGTGGCTACTACAGAAACACAAAGCAGAAATAACAAGGATGTGGAGATATTGAAACATTCTACATTCTTGTTGGGAATGTAAAATGGTACAGCTTCTATGGAAAATAATATGGTAAGTCCTCAAAAATTAAAAATAGAATTATCATATGATATAGCAATTCCACTTCTGGGTACATACCCAAAAAATTGAAAGCAGGGACTTGAAGAGAGATTTGTACACCCATGTTTATAGCATTATTCACAATAGGCAAGGGGTGGAAGCAATCCAAGTGCTCATCAACAGAGAAGTGGATAAACAAACTGTGGTATATACAAACACTAGAATATTTAAAATACTTAATAGAATACTTAAAAAGGAAGGAAATTCTGGCACATGCTACAACATGGATGAACCTTGAGGCTATTACATTCAGTGAAATACATTCAGTCACATTCAGACACATAATATATTCACTGAAATACATTCAGTCACAAAAGGACAAATATTATATGATTCAACTTATTTGTGGTACTTAGGGTAATCAAACTCAAAGAGATAGAAAATAGAATGGTGATTTCCAGGTACTGGAGAGAGGGAGTTCCCGGTATTATTGCTTAATAATACAAAGTTTCAGTTTTGCAAAATGAAAAGAGTTCTGGAGATTGATGGTGATAGTGTTTATCTGACAGTGTAAATGAACTTAATGCCACTGAACTGTACATATAAAAATGGTTAAAGACATAGAAAACAAATTTATGGTTACCAAAGGGAAAGGGGGAGGGATAAATTGGGAACTTGGGATTAATAGATATACACTTTATGTAAAAAGTATATATGCTGCTGCTGCTAAGTCACTTCAGTCGTGTCTGACTCTGTGCAACCCCATAGACAGCAGCCCACCAGGCTCTGCCGTCCCTGGGCTTCTCCAGGCAAGAACACTGGAGCGGGTTGCCATTTCCTTCTCCGTTGCGTGAAAGTGAAGTCACTTAGTCGCGTCCGACTGGTAGCGACCCCATGGACTGCAGCCTACTAGGCTCCTCCGTCCATGGGATTTTTTAAGCAAGAGTACTGGAGTGGCTTGCCATTGCCTTCTCCAAAAAAGTATATATACTTTATGTAAAATAAATAAACAATATTCACAGCACAAGGAAAATCAACTGTACTTAAAAAAAATAGTTAAGATGGTAAATTTTATATGTCTCTTACCACAATGAAAAATAATTTTATAATGAAAAAAATAACTAGAGAGATTTAGTTGTCTATACTAAAACTTGAATGATTCACATCAGATGAGAGCAGAGAAGGACCATACCAATCTTTGAGGATGATTTCCAAACTGGGCCTCTGTATCTGATGTCATGCATGACATTCTGCATGTCCCCACCTGGTAGAGGGAGCCTAATTAAGGTTAAGGGAGAGAACCTCTTTTTTTTTTTTTTCATCATGAAAGGGTGTTTCTTCCTAATCTCAGTGAAGAATGGAAAGTAGAGAATTCAGTCTTATGGTGTCTCGTATCTGCTATTGTTTTCTTTCATACGAGTCTTTTGGTGGCCTGTGTACACTGGTTACTCCATGTATACTCATTAGGATGAGCAACTAATGAGCAACTCATTAGGATGACTGTCCACTCGGATGAGGGTATTACAAATACCACATAAGCAGACCCAGAAACTCATGGAGCCTTTCTGGTGGAGCTAGGTGTTCCCTTGTGAGGCCACCCATACCTGCCTCGACTCTTCTAAGAAGAGCCAGACCATCTCTCCAGCTTTCCTCCAGATTCCTGGGATCTGGGATTTGAATTTCAGAGACACACCATGATGCCTGAAAAATGGACCATGATTCAGTCCCAGTAATTCCCAGCAGAAAATGTCAGGAAGTCCTAGTGTGATAAACTAAGCTGGGTGTAGGGTAAGTTGTGGGAGCAAAGAACAAATTGGAGAAAAGCAAAGGGAAAGGGTGGAAGACAGTTGCTAAAAGAGGGAACCTGGGACCTAGCTTTCACTTTTACTGAGTCCTGGTTGCACAATGTGCGATGAGTCAGCCTGGGTTAAAGGCACAGGTAGAGATAAAATGTAAATTACCTTCTTTTTCATACAAGAAAATTATCTTATTAAAGTTGGTAAAAATTCTGGCCTTGAACATTACTCTTTTTACCTTCTGTGTTAAAACCACTAAGAGGAAAAAGTCACTGCAGGTGGAGGTTGGCTTGAGGAGTTGCTCTGGGCTCTGCCTCCCTATCAAACTTTGTTCTTCCTGGTTTCTGTCTTGTTGATTCCATACCCACATTATTGCTGTATAACCAAGAGGATTGACCACTCTGGCCCAAACCTTGAGGAACTCAATCTAGTTGAGGACAGTTATATAAACAGATTCAAATAGCAAGTGCTAAATCAGAGACAGAATTTAAGTGCTAAGAAAATAATAGCTGGGGCCATTAAAGATGCATGAACACAAAAGCTCTGAAAGATGAAGAGAAGATATCCAGGCCGAGAGGTGAGGACATTTCAAGCAGAAGGACCACAGGTCTTCTCTCCTAGTTGTTATTCTTGGGATTCTCATTTTTAGGAAAGTTAACATGTGGAGCTGGTTGTGAACTTGGAGACTCCCCCTGTGTTCCTTCACTGCTATTGGGGAATGAGAGTCCATTTAGAAAGTTAGAGTTTGGAGAAGTTTTTTGAAATGTTAACTGTCCTTGGTGATGGACAGGGAGGCCTGGCGTGCTGCGATTCACAGGGTCACAAAGAGTTGGACACGACTGAGTGACTGAACTGAACTGAACTCTCATTGGAGAAATTGTCTCTGATATGCAGCTTCTAAAAAGGTAGGCATTTGCTTCTTATGAATTGAGAATTTCAATGAATGAGCTATATAATTGAAAGTAATAGCCGCAAGAAACATTAGTGAGGGTCAAAGCACAAGTCTAAAGTCAACTTGGTGTGTATATTGCTTTTTGATTAAAGGAACAGAATAGCTAGAGTTCAAATTTCAAAAGCAATTATCAAACAAGTCTGGGCAAAGTGTGAATTCAGGCCCTCATTTTTCATCTAAAAATCCACTTTTTTTTTCTTTAATGAAGTCTTTTATCTTTTAAAGTGCCATTATAAAATTAAGATTTTGGAGAGTTTTGAGTAAGGAGTGAGAATGTTACTTTTATTGCAGGGCTAAACAAATATTAAAGACCCTTTTCATTTTCTTTTTTTTATAGAAGTTTTTAAAATTTAGGTATGGTTTTCCAATGACCATGTATGGATGTGAGAGTTGGACTGTGAAGAAAGCTGAGTGAAGAAGAACTGATGCTTTTGAACTGTGGTGTTGGAGAAGACTCTTGAGAGTCCCTTGGACTGCAAGGAGATCCAACCAGTTCATCCTAAAGGAGACTAGTCCTGGGTGTTCATTGGTAGGACGGATGCTGAGGCTGAAACTCCAATACTTTGGCCACCTCATGCGAAGAGTTGACTCATTGGAAAAGACCCTGATGCTGGGAGGGATTAGGGGCAGGAGGAGAAGGGGACGACAGAGAATGAGATGGCTGGAGGACATCACCGACTCGATGCACATGAGTTTGGGTGAACTCAGGGAGTTGGTGATGGACAGGGAGGCCTGGCGTGCTGCAATTCATGGGGTCACAAAGAGTTGGACATGACTGAGCGACTGAACTGAACTGAACTGATGCTTTTCTTTGCAATTATGGAGTTAATATGAAAGTCATTTTCACTTGAATAGTTGTATTTGTAAGAGATTTGATATTTGTAGGAGATTAGATACTATGAAGGAAAATACTAATAATGAATATGTAACCCTCCCCAGTTCTACCATTTATTAGGAGTCTGGATTGGGTTAAATTCTGGGTTACCAGAGATGGTAAGGTCCTTTTTGGCCCCAAACATTGCTCTTTTCTCCTTCTTCACCCATCTTTCTATTGCCAGTGGTGGGAAATTATTTATATTTGAAAAAGTAATATATTAGTTAGGAAACAGACTAGGTGGCTGTAAAAAAGGAGACCCCAAAATATAGTAGCTTAAGCAAGATATACTATGTCATTCTCCCATGGAAACCTGGAGAGGCATTCTAGTGACAATATGACTGTTCCATGGTGCCAGGAGCCCTATCTTGTTGCTCAGACATCATCAGCACTCAGGTTCTATCTGTTGTTTGAAAATGTCATTTCAGCTACAACCAACACTCAATTCACTGTGAAACTAATGAAGATTTAGCTTCAGGATCTTTCACTTCTATGTGTTTTCCCCACGTGTTATGTAATGGAGGGGCTACAGGCTTTTCTTGGCTATGACTATAAGGGTATTTTTGTGCCAGAGACACCTTTGGCCCTTTGGTGAAGTCTAAGGACCACTTCTCAGAGTGTTTTTAAAAATTTAAAGTAAAATACACAGGATTACAAAGACAATCCATTAAAGTTCAATTGTCAAAATATACTGTTATATAGAAATATATACTTTTTATTATTGCATTTAATAAGACCTAGTGATGAAACTAATGACCACAGTAATTTGGAAGTAGTGATGGACATTAATGATATTTCACATATTTGCATTAATTGAAATGTCATATGAACACATTTAATTTCTATTAGTGACAAAGAAGACTCTTGAGAGTCCCTTGGACTGCAAGAAGATCAAACCAGTCAATCCTGAAGGAAATCAACTCTGAATATTCATCGGAAGGACTGATGCTGAAGCTGAAACTCCAATATTTTGGCACTCCAATACTCCAATACATCTGATGTAAAGAGCTGACTCAGTGGAAAAGACCCTGATGCAGGAAAATATTGAAGACAGGAGGAGAAGAGGATGACAGAGGATGAGATGGTTGGATGGCATCATCAATTCAATTCAATTCAATAAACTCCTGGAGATAGTGAAGGACAGGAAAATCTGTTGTGCTGCCGTTCATGGGGTTACAAAGAGTTGGACACGACTGAGCGATTGAACAACTACAAGTGACGAAGTTACAGGCAAAGTAAATATAACTATGCTTTATTGTCTACACTTATAGTAGAGGGGGAAATAGCAAAATTTATACTCCTTGCAGTAGATCTAAGTGGTACATTTTCATGAATTCTACACTGGTTTTCTAAACAAGAGAGAACCGTTATCCTTGTATTTGATTATTTTTCATCTCAGTTTCTCTCTGTGTTAATCTCTTCTCATTTTCTTTAATATGTTTTGTGATTATCTCAGGATTTTCTTCTATGTCAATAAATCAGGTGTGTTTTTTTTAGATTATTTTGTTTCATTATATGTTTTCTAATGATATCATCTTAGTCCTCAATTTTTCCTTACATCCACAAGCCCTCTTTTTTTTAAGTCATTTTGATCTCTTAATTTACCTTTTGCCTTCAGTTTATATTCTTATTCATGTTTTTCATACAGGTGAAGTAAAGTTCAAGAAATTTCCTGTTTCTTTTTTTGTTTTTTACATCTTATAGGCTCTTTTATTTTATTTTTTTAACCCACCTATAACTTCAGGTTTGTTTTTTTTTTTTAACTTTACAATATTATATTGGTTTTGCCATACATTGACATGAATCCTCCATGGGTGTACATGTGTTCCCCATCCTGAACCCCCCTCCCACCTCCCTCCCCATCCCATCCCTCTGGGTTATCCCAGTGCACCAGCCCCAAGCATCCTGTATTATGCATTGAACCTGGACTGGTGATTCGTTTCACATATGATAATATACATGTTTCAATGCCATTCTCCCAAATCATCCCACCCTCGCCCTCTCCCACAGAGTCCAAAAGACTGTTCTATACATCTGTGTCTCTTTTGCTGTCTTGCATACAGGGTTATTGTTACCATCTTTCTAAATTCCATATATATGAGTTAGTATACTGTATTGGTGTTTTTCTCTCTGGCTTACTTCACTCTGTATAATAGGCTCCAGTTTCATCCACCTCATTAGAACTGATTCAAATGTATTCTTTTTAATGGCTGAGTAATATTCCATTGTGTATATGTAACCCTCTGTTTCTTGAATTAGTCTTCTAGTTTGAGGTTTTTGTCTGTTTCTTCAATGCTTCCTTCCTCCTCTCTTTCTCTTTTGATTTTCCTTCTTGCTTTTAAAAGTTTTTCAGATTAGCTTTCATGGTTGTTATACTATTCTTTTCCATGCTTGGCTCTGTCCAGGAGTACATTCTATTTGCTCCCATATAATACAAGTGATTTCTTGACTCTCTTTCTGCTCTGACACCATGTTTTCCCTCTAAATTGTAAGGTGGGGCTGGGGGCTTTGTTCTCCATTTACTCTTCTTTAGCTTGAGGAAATGTAGCCTGAAGTATGACGTGTGTATGTATGTGTGAGAGGGGATGGTTTCTTTGTTATCTCCCTCCATCTCAGTGGGTGTGTGTACCATTCCAACAGGAGCATACTATGTATAGCACTGAAGCCTTTGCTATTAACTGGTCCAAGAAAACCAGCTTTGCTATTCATTTTCCTTGATTTATCCTCTTCTTTTCTAGTTTTAATTGCTTCTTACTGAAAAGAAGGATTTAAAAGGAAGAAGAGAAAGACAAGGTTGGTTACACAGTTTACTTTCCTCCGGACTTGAGATTAGTGAGAATTCTCAGAATTCATTACAATATCTGGATGGTGAAGGTGGTGTTAGGAGCTGAAAAACTGCTCTTCTGCTCAGCCCCTGAATCTCCTATTTCTTTCTTTGGATGCACGTTTTTGAGGTTTGTAGCATTAAACATCTTTCCTTGTTTGGTGGTTGCTAGTGAATTTTTTGATCATTTTGTTAGGTAGGATAGAAGTTCTTTGAAGAAGTTTCAGTCTCCCATCATATCCAAGGAGTATGAACCTCACTTTTCTGAACAATAAAATAGATCTAAGTATATCTAAGTCAAAGAGTTGCTGTGATGGTAAGATTGATTGATATTTGTGAAGTGCCTAGCACAGCATCTAATGTGAAGAAGGTAGGTAGTAGTAGACAAAATGCATTTAAGTAAAATAAATTATTTGTCAAATATGCCCCAAAATCTGGGGAAAAATAAAGCAAATAACTATAGTAGTATCTTTACATATATTATAAAATATGAAACATACATATTACAAATCTCCCCCTCAAGATATGTCCATATTTCTAATACTTAACAATACTACTTTTGGGACTTCCTTGGTGGTCCAGTGGCTAAGACTAAGTGCTCCCAATGAAAGGGGACCAGGTTCGATCCCTGGTCAGGGAATTAGATTTCAAACGCTGCAACTAAAGATCCCACATGCAGAAATGAGGATCGAAGCCGCAACTAAGACTTAATATGGCCAAATAAATAAATAAATATTGTTTTTAAAAAAGAATACTACTTTTTAATACTACTTTAAAAGTACTTTTGTTACTAGCAAAGAACACATGATCAATTCAAACATCCAAAGTAAGTGTTATGCTTAGGCCGTAAGATTAAGCTCTAATTTATTTCCTAAATTATGACCTTCTTAAGGTGAGTTGGGAGAGTGAAGAGAAATCACAGTCATCTGGGAAACATTGCAATATATTTGAAACTAGTTCTTGATTATCTCCATGAGGACTTTCTGCATGTTTGATTATCAGTACCTTCCAGATGATGTCTAGAAAGCAAGAAAAGCTTATGCTTTGATATTATGCAAATTAAGGTTTTGGTTTTTTCTTATTAGTGACGTCTAAGCCGGATGATGATTCCCAAGCAAACCCTCATACTTAGGAGAGTCTATAAACAGACCATTTCTTTGTACCAACCTCACATTAGAAATCCGCGCCATCTCTTCCATGTACCTTTTGAAAGAATGACACATTTGCCTTATTATATGGAGACTTAAAGGAGATAGGGAAACTCTTGTAGAACTACTTGGCAAAGGAATACATATATTTGATGAAAATAAAAAATAAAAAGAGCTACAGAGAGGACAATTTAAACTTTTCCCTCCATGCTTTCTTTCTCCCTTGTTTTTCCCTTGTATGATTGTAAATTCCTTTAGAGGGAGGAATTTAGTCTTACCTATCTTTTTATTCTTCTTTCTGCCTTTTGTTCTTCTTTCTGCTCCCATCACTGGGCACAGTAAATGGCATATTTTTTGAAGAAATCAATATATGTGTATTTAATATGTAAGAATAAATATGGATGAATAAACACTCCAATCCGATTTACAGGCATCTTCTATTGAGCTTGTCAGATCCAGAAACAAATTTTTCATTTTTCTGAGGAACAACACATGTAATTAGAGGATGGTACTACTAGCCATTGTCTAATACTACCTGAGAA
The DNA here is from genome assembly GCF_000754665.1 of Bison bison bison. NCBI lineage: Eukaryota > Metazoa > Chordata > Mammalia > Artiodactyla > Bovidae > Bison > Bison bison. The sequence continues at coordinate 5,841,229 of NW_011494903.1, forward strand.
ATTGCTGATATAACAGTTCTTGGAGACTGGACTATTTCCAAGCTTCCTTCTAGTTAGGGTTAAGTGTATCATTTTGCCACATCCTACTGGGAAGACTAGATTCTAAAAGTCACTTGGAGAGGACATTGTGGAAGCAGTCACCATGTCTTCCCCAGGATGATAGTATGATTATTAGAGATTCCTCAGATTTCATAGCTATGCCCTGATGATAGCCTTTCGTCAAGAAGTAAATGACTCCTTTTTATTGTTTGGGTGTGTGTGTGGATGTGTATTAAACAATACATTTGATCAATGACATTATAGCTAAACAGTCAAGAAAAAGTTATGACTCATACTTCCTTGGGCGTTCCCTTTCTTGGTTGGTGGGTGGCTTACGTAAGTCAAGGCTATTGCATTCTCCAAAATTAACAGGTGTGTGCCTACATATTGTGTTTTAATATATTTCCTTTCACAATTGGTAGCATTATTTACTTAGAATCAAAGGGTATCTAAGTGCTGAAAAGGCTTTGCTCCTCCCAGTCTCCATGCCTTTGCTTATCCTCATCTTTTTGTAGTGAATGCCATCTGTTGTCTCTACATACCTGTTGAGATCGTTTCTATCCTTTAAAGCCCATGTCAAATGCACTCCTATCTCACACAGGGCTTTTCATTATAGCACCGTTTGTCTTAGCCACACTTTTTTGTTTTTTCTTAGACAACTTTTAACTACACATATATATCTTGAGTAAAGAAGAGTCAAGAACAGCATGACAGGAAGCCAACCACATGAAATACTTTGAAAAGTCGAATCAGTAATAAGAATGTAATGATACCTAAGCTGGGAATATAGCTTTAGAATTCAACATCCCTACCTCATTTGCTATTATCTTTCATGTTCTAGTATTTTCCACTTATTAGGCAGATTAGGGTGGGGAAGTGGGCTGTATTTTGTGGTATCTTGCATATGAATCTTGCAAATTGTTATGGGCTCACACATCTAAGACATAAAACCAGTCAGATCAAGTGAAATGAGCTGGAAGATTTTTGATTAGCTTTGAAATGATTGCCAGCCCAGGCCCATACTATTTTTCTTCAGGTGACCAGATCTCACTCTCATTAGCTACATTAATCCATTAATTAATACAAGGAAATTTAGTAGGCACTTATTCTACACCAGTAACTGTGCTTGTTGCTGACACTGTGTGAAAGGCTATATTACATTCACTGACATGGGGACTTGTGGAAGGTTTATGGAATGTACAATACATTTACATTTTTTTTAAATTTTAAAGTTATATTTTGAGATTTTAAAACAAATATGAATAGTTAGTGCAGTCTCTCCATTTTTGTGACATAACTATAGTTTCATTAGAAAGTTTAGCTTTGTCAAAATAATTCTGAAATATCTCATTAAGTGTTGTCGCACGAGGGTGCTTTCTGTTCATAGAAGGGAGGGGATACTTTTTTCCAGGGGACCCCTTTAAAAATAATTTTATTGCTTCTTTGAAAATTATGGGGACTTCTTGGTGGTCCGGTGATTAACACTTCACATTCCAATGCAGAAGGTGCAAGTTTGACCCCTGGTTGGGGAGCTAAGATCCCACATGCCTCATGGCCAAAAACCAAAATATAAAACAGAAGCAATATTGTAACAAATTCAATAAAGACTTAAAAAAATTCTTTAAAAAATAAAAAAATCTATGAAAGATTATGTAATGAATTGAGATTATTCTTACATGTTTTGATTCAATTCTTCAATGAATTTAGTAAGACAATTCAAGCCCTTCTTACTTCCTGATTCTGAAACTTTGATCTACCTATATTTTAATTACTTGTGGGGCCTCCTGTCATGAAACAGTTGTAAAATTTTATTTTTCACTCATAAAAAATGTAGGTTTGTGGTCACTGGTAATTATTTAGTATAAAAACCCATGGTATCCATAGTGATTATGGGGACAAATCTTATCTTTACATTAGCTTGAACAAGGAGAGGCAAATTGAGCTTCCTGAAACCTTGCCTTTGAAGGAGAAAAATTAGGATGATTAAAGAAAGATTAAATGAATGTGACCAGTCTCCAAAAGGGAAGAGATAATCTGATCTGAGATTATTGGAATTATTACTAATGATGAGAATTATTTTATGAATATTAGCTATTGTATGCAAACTACATAAAAATTAGACAAAATAATATTCTTTCACATCTGTGGAAGATTATGTGGCAGCTTAAATATATATCCACAAATTCTTTGACACTCCTCTTTTTAAGGAGTGGATCCTAAACTCCCTCTCCTTGAGTATGGGCTTGACTTAAAAGATTCACTTCTAACAAACACAATAAAGCAGAAGTGATAGCCTGCAACCTGGAAGACAAAGTCATAAAAGGCACTGCAGCTTCCTCTTTGTCTTCTCCCTTGGATTGCTTTGAGGGGATTTGCCAGCTATATTTTTAGGACACTCCAGGAAGCCCAAAGAAGAGACCCATGTGGTGAGGAAGTAAGGCTTCCTGCCAAGAGCTAGTAGAAAGTGAGAATTCTGGTCAACAGGTTACCAGTGAGCCACCTTGCAAGTGGCTCCTCCCACCCCAGTCAAGTCCTCAGATGATTATAGTCCTGTCTGATATCTTAATTGCAACCACAGAGGAGGCTTTGAGCCAGAAGCAGTAAGTAAACCTGCTTCCAAAGTCCTGGCCCACAGAAACTGTGAGATAACAAATATTTATTATCATAAGATACTAAATTTGGGCACAGGGGCAATTTGTTACGCAGTAAGAGGTAACTAATACATATTCCTATAATGGGATTTTTTTTCAAGAAACAGAACTTATTTCAGCTGTTTTAAGCTAAAAAAGATGTAATATAAGTAGTTGAGAGGAGTAGAGGAATGGTATTTAGGCTATATTTGCAGAATAATACCACTATTTTCACCTACAAGGGGAGCTGGTACCTCTGCTACTGTTAGGAAAGTGAAAAACTGGGACACTCCCCCTGGAACTGCTGATTTCAATGAGCTCTGCTTAATGAATCAGGAAGCCTCTGCCACTATTGCCATTGCTACTATACCCACAAAGTCCCTATTGGATAGGGAAATGTAACTGCAAAAAACAAACAAACAAAAACCAGTATGTGTATCTGTAGCAGCAACCAAAGCGTCAAAAAAACTTTCTGCTTTACTTTTGCCTTCCAAGTCACATGAAAATACATCTAGTTGGCAAAAATATAACCCAAAACAGGAACCAAACAAAAACTTGTTTTCAGGACCCTAGCTGTTAGGGTATCTGAGAAATGCTGTCTGTAGGTTTCCAGTCTCTGTAGTACAGGAAGGCACACTTCTTGGGTGCCAGCTATTTTTATATTTCTAGAAACATTCCTGAGCTTTGTTCTTCGACACAGGTGCTACTTGAACATGTTTAAATTCTTTTGAGTTTTTGCTTTTAGGAAGCTAGGGTTGAAAGTGAAAGTGTTAGTCATGTCCTACTCAGTCGTGTCTTACTGTTTGTGACCCCATGGATGGTAGCCTGCCGGGCTCCACTATCCATGGAATTCTCCAGGCAAGAATCCTGGAGTGGGTAGCCATTCCCTTCTCCAGGGGACCTTCCCAACCCAGGGATTGAAACTGGGTCTCCTGCATTGTGAGCAGATTCTTCACCATCTGAGCCAATAAGCTAGGATTTGTCTAGGGCTAATTGAGGCGAGAATCTTCCAAGAACTCTACCCAATGCCCTGTGGACCCTGAAGTTTTTCTGGTCTGACTATTCCAAATCCTGTGCAGACACCAGGCACTTCTTTCTCTGGCCTAAGGTATTTTCCTCCACACATGAGGCATGATGAATTCTAAAGGAGTGGCCTCTGCAGATCCCTGGGGTTCTTTCCTATGTGTCACTCTCTTCTGCCTGGTGTTCTGTCGTGGGAACTCTGTCTCACTGGACCCTCAGGTCCTTCTTAACTCAGGGACTCCATCTGGCTCTACTTGGCTTTCTCCTCCTGCACTACAGCCTAGGAACTCTCTAGAGCCAGTAAACTAGGGTAATCATAGAGTTTACACACTTGTTTCTTTTTGAAAATTTTATTTATTTATATTTTGCCCTTGCCCCACAGCATGTGGGACCTTAGCTTCCCAACTAGCAATCAAACCTACTCCACAACCCCCACCCCTGCCCCACATTGAAATTGAGGTCCTTTGTTTCTTGTTTCTCAGGGACCACAATCTTTACTGCCTGACGTCTAGTGTTTCCAAAACTGTTTTTTCAAATGCTGTGAGTTTTTGTTGTTATAGTTGAGAGCATAAATCGGGTCCCGATTCCATCTTAGCCCCTTATTTATTTTTTATATCCCACCCAGTAGGAGTGCATTCTAACCTAATGCAGCATTATTTCCCAGGTGACTCTATAAGTGAGTCTTCAATAAGTCATTCTATGGTTCTATCAGACTGCTTGCTTCTGGGTGATGGAATATGTGGTAAGCTCAGCGATTGCCATAGGTATCAATAAATTACATACTTTACTTTTCTGCACATTTTCGCTGTTTGGTCACTAGTTTTGTAAACACGGCATTTATTAAGTGTGGTAGAAATATGACAAAGAGGAAAGATGATCCATAATCCAGAATCCATCTCTATTTCATTAGAACAATTTCTGCTTCCCTATGATGGAGAGTTTCCTGTGTAGTCCCCTCACCTCTGCGTACTAGATTATGGGACTCTGTGTGTGTGCATGCTTAGTTGCTCAGTTGTGTCTGACTCTTTGTGAACCCATGGACTGTAGCCTGCAGGCTCCTCTGTCCATGAGATTCCCAGGCAAGAATACTGGAGTGGGTTGCCACTCCCTTTTCCAGGGGATCTTCACAATCCAGGGACTGAACCTGGATCTTCTGCATTGCAGGCAGATTTGTTACTGGCTGAGCCACCAGGGAAGCCCTTATGGTACTATTATAGCACTATATTATGGGTTCATTACTGGGTTTTGCCATTTGCAGAGCTTAGCAGTGAGTACCTAGCAGATTAGCCTTGGTGAGGCAAAGTTCATCCTTCCCAGCATGGCTATCTGTTCACAAGTCCATTGAATACATCCAGATTGGTTGGAGAATGAGTCTAACTGGCATCCCTGAACAATTCTACTTGTCCACCAGGGTTTTGAGAGCCTCATGTGCAATGGTTGACTTTTGGCAAGCTTTCATAAGGGCATAAATAATTTTACACTTTGAGACAATTCTGAGAGCTTATCTGTTTATTGCCATGTAACAAATAATCCCAAACTTAAAGGCTTAAGATATTTATTTTGTTCAAGAATCCGCTTTGCAGGCAGGCCTCACAGGAATAGGACATTTCTTTTCTTCCTAGGGTCACTTGAAGTGGTTTGAAGGCTGGAGGTTGGATTATGCCAAAGGCTTGCTCACTCACATCTGGAGGTTGATACTGTTGCCTTCTGGGTCTTCACCTGGAGCTGAGACTGGAACACCTATCCACATGTGGCTTTTCCAGTTGGCCACTTGGCTTCCTCATAGCATGACTGTTGGGTTCCAAAGGCGACCGGCCCAAGAGGACTAGAAGAAAGCTGTATTGCCTTCTATGACAGCCTTAGAAGTCATGTGACATTGTTTCTGCCATGACCTGCCCAGGCTCCAGGAAAAGAAATATAGACCTCATCTCTCAATGGAGGAGTGTTGATGTCATGTTGTAAGGAGCACACGTATGTGGCATATACTGGTGTGGCCATCTTTGGAAAATAGAAGTCTGCTCCACCATCATATACCTCTTCTCCAGACTTCCTTATCTCTAATATTTCACTCTGGTTCCCTCCAAGACCCTAACCATCTAGCCAAATTGGTAGCCCTTGCCCATGAATCAATATTGGGTTATCCTTTGGAGCATCTCCATTTCCAAGCAGAGGATTAACACAGGTACTGCTCCACATTCTCCTCACTGACAGGATATGTCTGCCTCATTGCTGAGTGCCACCTGAGTGGCACTGTAATGGTGAGACAGTTCAGTTACAGAAGGCGCCAACACAGTATGCAGAATAAGTCTAAAAACCTTTCTAATAGTAATTTCATTATCCCCCAGGCAATTGTCGTAACTGATTAGATGAGGAGGATGTGGCAATGCATCAGAAATAGGAATATTAAGAATGTAAGCTGCATGTTTGTGAAAAATGTGGGCGTCTACAGGACTTGCTTGGGCCTGATCTTTTCCCTAGAGGATGGAATGCAACTGCATACAAATTTAGCATTTTCTGGTTCAGTAACACCTCAGTTCATGATGGGAAGATTAGGTTGCACAGTCACTTGAAATCCAATGGTTAGATTGTGTGATAGGCTAAATAATGGCCCCTCAATACATCTACATTTTCATCTCCAGAACCTATGAATGCTACCTTTATGGCAAAAGGGACTTTGCATATGTGGTTAAGAATCTTGAGATGGGAAGATTTATCTGAATGGATCCAGTGTGATCACAACAATTTTTATAAGAGCAACGTTAAGAGGAATCAGAGGAAAAGGCAATGGGATGACAGAAGAAGAGACTGGAGCTTCCCTGGTGGCTCAGTGGTAAAGAATCCTCCTGCCAATGCAAGAGACGAGGGTTCGATCCAGGAAGATTCCACATTCCCATGGGGCAACTAAGCCCAAGCACAACTACTGAGCCTGTACTCTAGAGCCCTGGAAATGCAACTACTAAGCCACGTGCCACAACTGCTACTGAAACCCATGCACTCTAGAGCCCGTGCTCCACAAGAGAAGCCCATGCACTGCAGCTAGAGAAAAGCTGGAGCAGCACTGAAGGCCCAGCACAGCCAAAATAAATGAATAAATAAAGGTAAAGTGAAAGTGAAGTCGCTCAGTCATGTCCGGCTCTTTGCGACCCCATGGACTGTAGCTTACCACACTTCTCTGTCCATGGGATTTTCTAGGCAAGACTACTGGAGTGGGGTGCCATTTCCTTCCCCAGAGGATCTTCCCAACCCAGGGATCGAACCTGGGTCTCCCACATTGTAGGCAGACGCTTTACCATCTGAGCCACCAGGGAAGTCAAAGCCAAATAAAGATAAGCAATCATTAAAAAAAAAAGCAGAGACTGGAGCAATGCTCTTTGAAGGAGGAGGAAGGGGATAAAAGCCAAGGACCACAGTCACCAGAAGACAAAAAACAATAGCAACAAGAAAGAAACAGATAAGGGAATGGATTCTCCTCTCAGAGCTCCCAGTAGGAATGAGGGCTTCCCTCCTTTGACTTTTGCCCAGTGAAATTGATTTCAGGCTTCTGACCTCCAGAATGGTAAGAGAATAAATTTCCATTGTTTTCAGCCACTGTATTAGTTTTCTGTGGCTGCTGTAGCAAATTAACAGAAACCTGATGGATTGAAACAACAAAATTTTATTCTCTTCCAGCTCTGGAATCCAGAAGTCTGGAGTTGGTATATCTGGGCCACCCTCGAGGTGAGGGCAGAGCTTCCCTCCCTCTGGAGGCCTTAGAGGGGAATCCACTCTTTGCTTTTTTGTTTCTGGTGGCTGCTGGTCAAGCTGGTGGGCTCATCAATCCAATCTCTGCTTTCATCTTCACATCGTCTTCTCTGTGTGTCTTCTCCTCCCTGTCAAATCTCCCTTTACCTCTCTCTTATGAGGTCATTTGTGAGTGCATTCAGGGCCCACCCAGATAATCCAGGATAATCAATGTATCTCAAGATCTGTAAATGAATCACATGTGCAAAAGAGATCCTTTTTCCTTATAAGATCACATTCATAGATTCCAGAATTGGGACTTGATTGTTGGGTGGCCACGACAGTCTACTACAGCCACTACATTTGTGTTAATCTTTTCAGTGGCAACTAATGCAGATACGTGCTAAGTCTTGACTAGGGCACAAGCCAAAAGCTGTGTCTCAGAAGGAAAATCATTATTTTCAAGGAGGGCATGGCTTTCCTATGAAACTATAGGAGCCTGGGCAGTGATTCTTTGAAGGTAGCTTTTCGGATCTGCCACAGACATCTCACACTCTATTGGGTATGTTGCTATAAGGGACTCATGTTAGCCTAGACCAGCTGGAGAGAGACCAGCTCTGCTCCATTCAAAGCAGGTCGCCTTGAGGGCCATTCAGTAAATGGATGGGAATCAGGCACTTATATGTGGTGTATGTTGTCTCTAAATCCCAGGAGGTCCATTGAGCATTGTGCTCCTTCCTTTGGGAACTGATGCAGAGCACATCACCTTGGCTTTCACATTTTGGAGGGACATACTCTGGCATGTTGCAGTCTACTGAGTTCCCAGAAACTTCACTGAAGTAGCAAGTCTCTGGATTTACCTGCCACATGTGTCCTTACGAAGGCATTCCGGTCCTATTAACCATTTATTAGATATTCTTTCTTTTTTTTTTCCTTTTGAGCTTTTTATTTTGTATAGAGATATAGCCGATTAACAATGTGATAGTTTCAGGTGAACAGCAAAGGGACACAGCCATGCATACACGTGTATCCTTTCTCTCCTAAAACCCTCCTCCCATCCAAGGTGCCACATAACATTTAACAGAGTTACATGTGCTGTACAATAGGTCCTTGCTGGTTATCCATTTTAAATACAGCAGGGTGTACATGTCCATCCCAAACTCCCTAACTATCCCTTTATCCCCCGCCAGCAACCATAAGTTTGTTACATATTCTTTCAAACCCCTTTATTTTCATTTATGTATATTGTATACTTATTTGCTTCTCACCCAGCTGCTCTGGGTCTTTTTCTCAACTGTAAAATACACAGTGGTGAGATAATCAGTTCTGACATCTACACTCTCAACTCCCACCCACAGAGTCCCTGGTGAATTGAATGAAAGAGAGAGATTCTGGAATGAGTGAACACAACAGGAGAACAGGCATCCTTTTTTAAGCTCAGTTAAACCAGATGCAAAAAGAATTTGTTATTAGGCATGATGGGTGTGGTTTGCCTTTTTTGTGCAGATTGGGGAATTTGCAGGTGGGTTTGACTACTAGATTCTTCTATTTCTGAACCACACGTGCTCACAAATAGAAATGGCATACATTTACTGCATGTATGTTTGCATGAATAAATTTCTCCCTCATTAAAGACTGAGGATTGGAATAATCAGTATCCTCTTTCTTCATCTGACAGGCACAAATAGGTGTTGTATTTATTCTTTATCCTTGAATCATTTCCAGGAGAACTAAATTTTTTCATATCTATTCTTTTTATTTATTTGTCTCCAAGCCTAGTTAATTACAAAACTATCCATCTATGAATTTAGATGCTTCTGAAAGTTTAGTTCATTGTTTTTGAAATAATTGAAAAAGAAAAAACACGCAAAAAAACTTTACATCTTGTAGGGGGAAAAAATCTAGATAAAATTGAAACACATGTGGGTAAATTTCCTTTTAATGCAGGAAAAAGTATAATCAGGGGATGCAATGGAGATTCTTAGAAGCTGGGTCCTTAAAGGATAAAAGAAAAACTTTCCATTTTATAGACTGCACAACCCTGAGGTCCATAAGGGTCAACAGAGTTGGGACTAGAATTCCAGGATGCTTTTCTGTTCCTCTCTAAGGAATCAGGGAATTAATACAAAATCCCTGATAGTAATTATATCTTAAAATCAAAGCAAGATTTGTACAATGAAATATCACCCAGTCAAAAAAAAGTAATAAAGTACTGATGCATGTGACATACATGGAAGAACCTTGAAAACATTAAGTAAAAGAATCCAGACACAAAAGACATTGTATTATTCCATTTATGGGAATGTCCAGAACAAGCAGATCTATAAGGCACCCCACTCCAGTACTCTTGCCTGGAAAATCCCATGGATGGAGGACCTGGTAGGCTGCAGTCCATGGGGTCGCTAAGAGTCGGATACGACTGAACGACTTCACTTTCACTTTTCACTTTCATGCATTGGAGAAAGAAATGGCAACCCACTCCAGTGTTCTTGCCTGGAGAATCCCAGGGATGGGGGAGCCTGGTGGGCTGCCGTCTATGGGGTCGCACAGAGTCAGACACGACTGAAGTGACTTAGCAGTAGCAGTAGCAATAGAGACAGAAAGTAGATTAGTGGTTGCCAAGGCTGCAGGAGGAAATGGGGGGAGGTGAATACTAGTGGGAATGGAGTTTCTTGTAGGGGTGATAACAATGTCCCGGAATTAGATAGTTGTGATTTGCACAATTCTGAATGTACTAAAATTCACTGAGTTTGCTCTTTGAAAGTATGACTTTTTTAGTAGGTGAAATTATGTTTCTTAAAAAAATTTTTTTATTTGAATATAGATGTTTTACAATGTTGTGTTATTTTCTGCTGTACAGCAAAGTGAATCAGCCATACATATATCCCCTCTTTTTTGGATTTCCTTTACATTTAGGCCACCACAGGAAATTATATTTCAACAGAACTGTTATACTTTAAAAAATTAAAAGTAAGATATCAAAAGAATTTTTCCTAATTATTTCTCGGACTTCATAAGATATAGCATTTCTCTAAGTCTCTGAAGACCAGACATATGTATAGTAACATTACAGGTAGCTTCTTAGCAGGTTCATTTGATTAGTATGACAGCTCCCCTAATAATAAAAGAAAAAATATCACCAACAAAGTTAAGGATTTGTACTTAATTCACTTAATGATCAAGAGAGATAAAAATCTTCTGACACTAAAAAATTAGGAAGGAACAGTTGCCCTGCTTAATTATAAATTGAATTATAAAGGCCTCAGCAAACATTAAAAATAAGTGATCCTCAAGAAAGCAAATTCTCCGTTATTTGTTTTAATTGCTATTCAACATAATGGACACCTGCTGGTGTGTCTTTTAGAGTATTCCTAAGGAGAACATAGCTCGCAGCAGCTGGGGAAAGTCATTATAAAAAAAAATAATGAAACACCTTAAATAAACAAGCAGGCCTTTTATTACAGCTAGGTAGACCTCATCATGCATCATGTTGATAAATGTCTAAATTGAATTGGGGGCAATTTTCAAGCTTTTCTGTTTGTTTGTTTAAGGAAAATCAAGCAATATAGTAGGTCTGGCAGTTATTGCAGTGTCTACCCTATATTAATTTTCCCCTTGTTTCTTACTAACAGAACCCTGATTATGTTTGGAAGAGTGTTGTGGGCTGAATCATGTACTGTGAAAGGTCATATTCTGAAGTCCTAACCCCAGTACCTCATAAAGTTACTGGGTTTAGAGAGAGGATCATTAAAGAGGGAATTAAGGTTACATGAGGCCATTAGCGGGACCTTGACTTACCTGGTGGCTCAAACGGTAAAGTGTCTGTCTATACTGTGGGAGACCTGGGTTCTATCCCTGGGTCGGGAAGTTCCCTGGAGAAGGAAATGGCAACCCACTCCAGTACTCTTGCCTAGAAAATCCCATGGACGGAGGAGCCTGGTGTCCATGGGGTTGCAAAGAGTTGGACACGACTAAGCGACTTCACTTTCTTTCTTAATTCAGTACGGCTGTTGTCTTTATAAGAAGAATTTAGAACACAAATGCACATGGAGGAAAGCCCATGTGAAGGCACAGAGAGAAGGTTGTTTCTGTTTAGTTGCTGAATTGTGTCCAACACTTTGTGATCCCATGGACTATATCTCGCCAGGCTCCTCCATGGGATTTCCCAGGCAAGAATACTGGAGTGGGTTGCCATTTCCTTCTCCAGGGGATCTTCCCGACCCAGGGATGGAACCTGTGTCTCCATCATTGTCAGGCAGAGTATTCTCTGGTGGCTCAGCTGAGAGAGAAGGTAGCTATCTACAAACCAAAGGACACCTCAGAGGAAACCAACACTGCTGACTCCTTGATCTTAGATTTCTAGCCTCCAGAATTATGAGAAAATAAAGTTCTGTTGTATAAGTCATCCAATCTGTAGTACTTTTTTTCAGTCTGTAGTATTTTATTATGGCATCTCTGGAAAACTAATATAAGAAGTAAACACAAAAAATTGTTTGTTGTTGTTTCCTTGCAACAGGTGACCATGCCTCAGTTTTCTGGCCAAGGTGATAAAAAAGTGAAAGTTCCTTGGGCCGTTTGCTAAAACTCTGTAAAAGAGGTCATCACTAGCCTTTTGCTCTTTTCTCTTCCTTCTTTTCTGCCTGGAATAGGAATATGAATATGACAGCAGAGTCACCAACCTGAGACCATGAAGTGACAGCCAAGGATGGCCAAGTGGGAAGACAGCAAACCTGGGCTTGATGGCATCACAGAGCCACTATCCCAACCCAGAACCAGTTAACTCCGGAATTCTCTCGTGTAAGAAAAACAGAACCTTTATTTGGCCACAGTGTTTTTTTTCTTTTTTTTTCTAACTTTCTCTTTTTCATAGCTGAATGCACTTTATGAATGATAACAAAATAATACTTATTTAGTAATTATTTTTTTAATTATTATTTATTTATTTTATCGCATCAGGTCTCAGTTGCCACATGTGGGATCTAGTTCCCTTATCAGAGATCGAACCCAGGCCTCCTGTACTGGGAGTACAGCATCTTAGCCATTGGACCACCAGGGGAGTTCCCTAGTAATTGTTTTTAGCCTTATGGGAAAGAGGATTGTGCTATATTGAGCACAGTTGAAAGATCTAACTGGAAGCCACACAGAACATGAAATATCTGCACTTAAAACCATCTGCTTGGCGAAACAGTTACCACCTTCTCACTTGCAAACAAATTTCAAATTCGTTTAGTACTTAAATTAGAGAAATACAGACTTTTTTTTTATAAGTGGGCAGTGATGCCTACAAATATACTTCCTCAGTACTATTAAAGAAAATTTCAAAGGAATTTGGTGTGATTTTCTTTACTGAGATGTAAAGAAGCCCTTCCACTGTTGAATCATTGGAGTAGGTTTCAGAGCAGAATCATGGGATTTCTCTCCTGGTAAATATTCATAAGCAGACTACACTGGTACCTGACTGCCGACTCATTGGCCTGTGTGGTTGTGGATCAGCTATGGGTCTGCAAATTCTTTGCTGCTGCTGCTAAGTCGCTTCAGTCGTGTCCGACTCTGAGTGACCCCAGAGACGGCAGCCCACCAGGCTCCCCCATCTCAGGGATTCTCCAGCCAAGAACACTGGAGTGGGTTGCCATTTCCTTCTCCAATGCATGAAATTGAAAAGTGAAAGTGAAGTCGCTCAGTCGTGCCCGACTCTTAGCAACCCCATGGACTGCAGCCTACCAGGCTCCTCTGTCCATGACATTTTCCAGGCAAGAGTACCGGAGTGGGTTGCCATTGCCTTCTCCAAACTCTTTGTTACCAATTAGCAAAAAGATAGGGAGATAAGGGACTTGTTACCAAATGCAAAGCAACTACATCACTAAGCACACTGTTTGGTTCAGCTTACTTGTTTTTGTGGCAAGACTTCTGGAGGAAGGAAGCAAGTATGTTGGTTTACATTCTGATGCAATCTCCAAATCTCATTGCAGATTAGTACTTTGAGTAGCACTGAGACAGACAATTTGAATAGGTATAATCAACCAATCATTGTGGGAGATCTGACTGTCAGTGTCTGCCCTCTGTAACTCACCATGTTATGAGTCCAACTAAAATCATATTTGTATTAAGTCCAGACTGTAATGACTTTGAGCCACAACCATCTGCATAAAGAACTGGGCCATGCTTCTGAGAATCCCTAGAAAACCATCTCACACTTGTTCAGGAAATACTCAGGTTCTTGGCCAGTGAGCATTTGATCTCAGCATGGTCTCTGCTGCTGATATTCTCCGTGATCAAAGTGAAGTGCTCTATTATTTAGGGTACATTTGGCTGCAAGTAACAGAATACCTCAATGGACATGAATTTGAGCAAACTCCGGGAAGACAGTGAAGGACAGAAAAGCCTGCTGTGCTGTAGTCCATGGGGTTGCAAACTGACACAACTGAGGGACTGAACAACAACAACAGAATACCTGGGGCTTCCCTGGTGGCTCAGTGGTAAAGAACGCGCCTGCCAATGAAAGAGACGCGGTCGAGAAGATCTGCTGGGGAAGGAAATGGCAACCCACTCCAGTATTCTTGCCTGGAGAATTCCATGGACAGTGGAGCCTGATGGGCTACAGTCCATGGGGTCACAAAGGGTTCAGACATGACTTAATGACTAAACAACAACAACAGAATACCCACCTGGTAATATCTTTAGAAATAAAGACATAATTACTTCACATAATGTAAAGTCTGGAGGAAAGCAGTTGTAGATTTGAAACTAGCAGTTAGCAGCAGCACAGGCTCTTTGCATCTTTGCACCATGGCAAGAAGCACTTTGGCTTTTGTCCGTTCACAGCTCTAGACGCTATGGTCTAAAGCAGGAGTTTTCTTTTATTCAGAAGAGAAAACCCTTTTCAGATGATGTGTCCTCCTCCATCACACACACCCAGAAGATTTCCTGTACATGTCATTGTTCAGAACTATGTCTCATGAACTACCCTTCAAGGAAAACCGAGAAAGTGATCATCTGCTAAGGGGGAACAGAATAAATATAACTGGCTTAGTCAATTAGCCATCCTCTTGGGCTCCACTCATCGATACCCCAAATTAGATTACCTCTCTTCTGTTGGCAGAGTGGAAGGGAGGAGTTCCATTGTATGGGTAGCCAACAGTATTTTCCAGGGATACTGCCTTCCCAAAACCATCTTTCTTGGAGGGCTAGAGCAGTGTTAATGGTAGTAGAGAGACCTATGCTTCAAAGCAGTTCCTTGACCCAGATCCAGAGTCTTGCAATTTCTCTCTTGCAAAGAGCTGCCCCGCCTTTAGCGTTCAGTTGCTGAGTGCTTGACAGCATCTCCCTAACACACACTCACAACCTCCCATGAATGACAAAGAGCCAAAGCTTTCCAGCAATGCAGCAGTTTCAAATGCATACTTGGAAAGAATACATTTTCTCAAGGGACCATCATTCTACTGAGCTGTAACTGCCAACAGAACAGACATTATCATTCACTATAGCTTTAGGCCCTAAACCTCTTGGAACCAGTTTCAAACATTATTTTTTTTTCTTCTTCAGATTGCAGTCTTTACTGTTGTAAATATACCATCCAGTTAGTTTTTCCAGAACAAAGAGAAGTATATGCACCTCTCTACTTTTTGCCCACACTAAACTGCAAGATGCTTTGAAATGGTAGTTTTCCAGCTTCCCTGTCAAGGTTTCAAAAGTCTTAGGTTCAAGTTTCAGCCAGGGATCTAGCACTTACTCTGTCTATCCCCTGCTTGTAGCAATTTCTGGGAAAAAAAAAAAAAAGCAGCTCTTAAGAAGTTGGCCTAGGAATGGGATCTCAGCACTGAAGTGTTGGCAAAAGGTTTACATCTCTTTCTTCATCATCTGTTTAGTGATCCTTGTAATTAAATAGTACAAAGGAGTGTATGACACATTAAAAAAAGTTGACAGAAGTCTATCAAGTTCAATTTGTGTGTGTGTGTATGTGTTAGTCTACATAAACCGAATGATTTAGGAGGACTTTAAACAAGATGTAGAGTTTGAACTATGGGTAGGTTTTGGCCAATGGAGATTGAAAAAAAAGTGGGCATTCCTGGGGTGGGGAGGGATGTTTAAAATTAATATGCCTCAAGGTAGACACAAATAGGAGATATGGATGGGCAAGTAAGTTAGGACTGAACAGTGGACAGAGTTTAATCATATTATCCAGGGTAGAAGTATTAATAGTTTAGCTAAATCCACAAATAATTTATCTTTAGCATTTCAAGCTTTTCTGTTTTCTGTTGATGGTGGTTATTACAGTTATTGTGGTGGACTTCTTAGGAAAAACTTGAGCTATGTGTATTCAACCATTTCATTTCTCCTATCCAGTTTCTACATGTGATCTGGATCTTAAGCTGCTGCTGCTGCTGCTAAGTCCCTTCAGTCATGTCCGACTCTGTGCAACCCCGAAGACAGCAGCCCACCAGGCTCCCCCGTCCCTGGGATTCTCCAGGCAAGAACACTGGAGTGTGTTGCCATTTCCTTCTCCAACGCATGAAAGTGGAAAGTCAAAGTGAAGTCGCTCAGTCATGCCAACTCTTAGCGACCCCATGGACTGCAGCCTACCAGGCTCCTCTGTCCATGGGATTTTCCAGGCAAGAATACTGGAGTGGGGTGCCATCGCCTTCTCAGGGATCTTGAGCTAGTTGCCTCTAAAACAACAAATTCTGAATTCAAATGAATCAGAAGTTTTGCAAGATCTGATTCTTTCACATTATCATTCATATCAGTGAAGGAAAATGGGGCTATAACCTGAATTGTCTTGAACTTTCTCCAATTAGTATTGTATTAAATACTTTATGCTGCCTTGTATTAAAAAGGAGCTTTTAGCACCTTCTGATCTTTTCTCTGCATGTATTCTGAATAGAAAGGCTTCCCAGGTGGCACTAGTGGTAAAGACCCTGCCTGCCAATGCAGGAGACCTAAGAGACGTGGCTTCAGTCCCTGGGTTGGGAAGATCCCCTGGAGAAGGGAATGGTTACCCACTCCACTACTCTTGCCTGGAGAATCCCATGGACAGAGGAGCCTGGGGCTACAGTCCATAGGGTCACAAAGAGCCAGACATGACTGAAGCGACTTCATCCACACACATTCTGAATAGAATCCTCCAAATGTACTACTACAATATTTTAATAATTCTTAAGCATCCTTTTAGTTTAGAGGGGGGATTAAAAAATGGGTTGACTGTTACAGGCTTGAGTCAGTTTTCCACCTTTCCATTTTCTTTTTTAAGAAAGTTCGACAATATGCATAGAAACATGCAATCCTTGTCTTCTGATGAAAGGCAGTTCCTGGCTTCTACTGGCTGAGTTTAGCCTCATTAGAAAATTTGGAAAATTGGATTCCATGTGTCAGCAAACTGATTGTTCCTTAAAGCATTTGAAAAACCAGTGAGGGGGATGAGGTGGGGGTGATGGAATCAGACACATGGGAGAGGATATATGGATCCTGAAACAAGGCTTTGAGAAATCTTTATTCACACAAGACCAAATGTGTGTTTACTGAAAACAACACATGGAGAGGATGGGGAGCTAGAAATTGCTTTGTTAAGCTAAAACTTGGGAAATATTGTAATTGAAGATCCACCTGGTGTGTTCAAAGCAGAGTATAAAAGCCTCTTGAGCAGCAACTAGCTTCTCCTCTCTGGAGATTAATTTACATGTATGAACATAGCTGAGTTGGCTCAGTGATATCCAAATTAAACCATAGTTTTGGTCTCACCCATCATACCCTCTCTCACTCATTCTCTGTCTCTCTGTCTTTCTCGATCTCTCTCTCTTACACATACACAGTTTTGATGGGTATTTTGATAGACTGAATAATGGCTTCAAACACATTCCTATTCTAATTCCTGATATCCTTGAGTATTACTTTACATTGTAAAAGAGATTTTGCAGATGTGATTAAAAATCTTGAAGTGGGAAGATTGTTCTGGATTATTCAGCTGGACCATAAAAGCAATCACAAGGACCCTTATAAGGGGGAGGCAGAGGAAGATTTGACAGGAGGAGGCAGTGTGAACATAGAGGCAGAGACTGTAGTGATGCTGCTACAAGCCAAGGAATGCTGGCAACTACCAGAAACTGGAAGAGGCAAGCATTTGATTCCCCCTTAGAGCCTCCAGGGGGGGTCCAGGCCTGATGATACCCTGATTTTGGCCCAGTGAACCTGATTTTGGATTTGTGGCTTCCAGGAATGTGAGAGAATAAATTTCTGTTGTTTTAAGCCACCAAATTTGTTGTAATTTGTTACAGTAGCAAAAGGAAATCAATACAGATAAATAGTAGAGTAATACCTTAAATAGCAGAATTTAAGGCAAAAATCATATATAGATACACTGACCTGAAAATCACTTAAGCATGTACCACATAGGAGAACAAGTATAGTAAGTTTTCCCCCAGAAGTGGAACAAAGTGTTTCTTCAGTTGAGATGCCAAATGCAGTGGTGAGCTTGTGTTGCAGAGGTGATGTTGCAGGAAAAATTCTTCTCTTTAAACATTAGCCTCCTTAACCTGGGAACCAAGTTCCCCTGAGAGAGATGCAGGTTTGTATCTCCCATCTGCATAATTGACTGCCACCCAATGATTCAAAATAGGAGAGAGAGATTGAAAATAGGAGTGAATTGGCGGTGGCAGCACATTCCCTCACAAGACATGCAGGGGAAATCCAAGAATACTTCTATACTCTTAAAATCGCCTGCTTCATTCCTGTACACCCCACTTGTCTCATGATTATGGAAACCATAGAGACCTCTTTTTCTTTTTACCCAGACAACTTGGCAGCCTACAGTGGTATTGTTCCTCTTTCTACAACCTCAAGGTTTCTCTCCTTTTTTTGCCATAGCAAAAACTTCACTCTCGCCTGGGGACACTGACCCCTCTGCAGCCCTTTTGGGTTAATTTCCCACTCCCCATGTACTTCGGGTTTCTGAGGAAGGATGCTACATTTACCACATTGTTGCTGCCCTGTCCAGACCTCCCTGCCCCTCTGGGCCACTGTCCCATCCCCCCACTTCTCTGAGTATTGCTGCCGACAGCTTGCAGCTGCTCCCTTCTGAGAACCGCCCTAGGTAGTGTTTCTCAGAGTGTGGTCCCTGGGCCAGCAGCATCAGCATCACCAGGCAACTGGTTTAAAATGCAAATATTCAAACCATACCCAACCTATGGAGTCAGAAACTTGGGATTGGGTCTAGCTGTCCGTTTCTGGTGTACAGTAAAGTTTGACAACTACAGCCTGAGGGTGAGTGGAAATCCAACTCAGAAATGTCCACGATGATACATCTTCCCTTCAGGGATGTCGGCAGCCAGTGGCTGACTGAGTCAGGGAGAACAAAAGGCTGCTAGCCCCTTAGCCTTGATAGGGGGCAACTCTGTGATGCCATTCAGGCTCCACAGCTCCCCATTGGGATCAGGCTGAGGCTGGAATTGAACCGAACCTGTATCTTGGCCAAAATTCTTCCTGCCCTTTTCTGCAACCGCATTGCCTAAAGTGGTGTTATTGGTTGAATTGTGTTTTCCCAAAAAGAGATATTGAAGTCCTAACCCCCAGTAGCTCAGAATGTGACCTCATTTAGAAAGGCTTGTTGCAGATGTAACCAGGTAAACAAGGTCATATTGGAGTAGAGGGAGTCCATAATCTGATACGAGTGGTGTCCTTAAAAGGTGAAGACACAGGAACACAGAGAGAGTGCCATGTGAAGATGGATGCAGAGACTGAAGCGATGCATCTATGCCAAGGAATGCCAAGGATTGTCAATCATCACCAGAAGCTAGGAAAGATTTTCCCTCTGAGTCCTGAGAAGAAACCAACCAGGCCAACAACTTGAGCTCAGATTTTAGCCTCTAGGACTATGAGAGATTAAAATTCCCATGTCAAACCATATAGTCCGTGGGGCTTTGTGATGGCAGCTCTGGGAATGAATAGAAGAGGTTTCATTTAAGCTCATGACCTTACTGACCCTCTTGCCCAAGAATCCCTGCCTCAGGCTCTGCTTCTAGGAACACGACCTAAGGCAATGGGAATTTCCTTATTTTTCACTAGGATTTCCACCTTCTTGCAAAACACCCTGTTCCACTGAGGCTCCTACATGCGGCTACACCATCTTCTCTCTGAACCTGTTAGTATTGAAAGTTTTAGTAAACTGGTTGAACCAGCTAGGTGCACTCCCTTAATTGTTTCTCTGCCAAATGGCCTTTTAAATACACTCAGCTGTATTTCCCTGACCTTCTCCTGAGAGTATCTTGGGCTCCCCAGCTTTTCTGATCACATGTGGCTAACAAAGCTTATTTTAGGGTTTTAAAAAGTCCCATCAATACATACGTCACTCATTTAGTTCAAAGCTGTCCCTCCGTCTCATTGGGAGACTGCTCTGAGATTCTGCAGGAGGGCGTCACAGAAAGGGTGAGAAGTCTTGTCCTCTGGCTTTTCCTGCACTCTATTTGCTGCCGCTGGCTTCCCCAAGACAGGGAGAGGAAGGATTAGAAAACATTTCTCAAACTCAGAACTATTGGCATTTTGAGCTGCATAATTCTTTGCTGTGAGGGCTGTTCTGTGCATTATAGGATGGTTAGCAAGGTCCCTGGGGATGTGGGGAGGGTGTGGGGAGAAATTGTCCTCCACTGAGAGCCGCTAGATTAGAGGGGAAGAGCAAGTTCTTTGTTAACCATTGCAAGTATTACCTGGCCATCGGTGCCTTCTGTCTCGAAGGTCTATAATTTATTGCTGGTTGTTTCTCTTGTTGAGTGCTTTCATTTGCTCTTCAGAAACATCCCACCAATGCCACTCAGCAGACCTCCTACTGCGCATTCCTTGTCAGGGAATGCCCTCTCTGTCTGACACCCCTGCCCCTTCCTCTGATGGACATCCCCAAGACCTGTTCTGCTGGGGTTGCCTTCTTCTAGCAGGCAGCTTTCTTGGGTGGAGTCCTTTAGAGAAGTCTCATTCTCAGCTGCTTCAGCAAGAAGCAGTCTGCACCCCAGTGACTGCACCTCACCATGTCATTATAGACAGCTCTTTCAGCAACCATTTCCTCTCAGATGTCTCCAGGTAAGAATCAGGCCTTTGTCATTCTTCAACTCTAGGGACAGGCATCGATTCGTCCTAAGAATTCTCACCACTCTGCTGAGGTATTCATTTTCTATGGCTGTGCAGCCACAGGCTTAGTGACACAAATTTATTATCTCTCGGTTTTCATGAGTCAAAAGTCCAGGTAGGGGGTTTGTGGGAGCCCTCTGCTCAGGGTCTCACCAGGTTGAAATCAAGGTGTTGACCAGGGCTGCAATTCTCATCTGAAATTCAGGATCTTTTTTCAAGCTCATTGCTTATGGAAATAATTCATTTTCTTGCAGCTGTATCGCTGAGGTTCCCATGTTCTTGTCCGCTGTCGCCTGGGGATCACTCTCAGCTTATAGGGGCCACACATAGTTCCTGGCCATTTGCCCCCATAGACAGTTCACAACATGGCTATTTACTTTCCTCCAGAGCAAGAACACATCTCAGATCATGAGACCCCCTTTTCAGAGTTTACCTGCTTAGGACAGGCCCACCCAGGATAATCTCCCCTTTGATGAATTTGTCTGAAGGTAGGAACTTTAATTACATCTACAAAAATCCTTT
Source organism: Bison bison bison (assembly GCF_000754665.1). Taxonomy (NCBI): domain Eukaryota; kingdom Metazoa; phylum Chordata; class Mammalia; order Artiodactyla; family Bovidae; genus Bison; species Bison bison. The sequence goes on from NW_011494903.1 coordinate 5,862,270, forward strand.
TTGTCAACCTATCTAATCTAATCATGGCACTGATGTTCCATCATGTCTACGTGTATCCGCCACACTCAAAGGGAGATTACATAAGAGTATAGGTCATTGTAGGGGAGTCATCTGAGAATCCTGACAATTGTAAGCCTCATGGAGATACTGGGCCAAGACAGCCCCCTCATTTGGCTTGAAGGTCTTGACTATCAACTTCTTCCCTGGAGAGGTGAGAGGATATGCCATGATGCCTTTCCCTAGGACAAATGTTTTTCTTTTTCTTTTATAGTCTAGTGATGGGTAGTAGATTAAGGACTGATTTTTGCCTGCCTCTTTGCAATTCCTGGATATAGGCATCTGATACCACCTCTCTTTTGAATCTGTAAACATTTATAACCAGTTATCCTTAGACTGGCATCTCAGCTGAAGCTCTGGGATAACAGGAAATACCAGTGAACATCCTGTTAAATGATTATTTTCTGACTTCCTGGTCATGGCACACATCAAAATCTATGACACCTGCTCACAGTCTCCCTTACCTGTCTAGCTAGGTGCTAATGGAGAAAGTCACACAGGTGACTGGGTAGTTGTCACCACAACTTCACAAGCTCAGGTGGGCCCTCGGCACTATCTGAATGCTCCTCCCCTTTTCTTGGCTTGCTCATGTCTCCACACCCCATAGGGGCTGTTTCAGGCCCTCACTGTGCTTTTGCACCCCTATTTTCCCCTTCCTTCTCCTTCCTTACTGAGGATTCAAATATCTTTGAGACCAATCCTTCCTCTTAAGGATCTCACAATCTTGTGGGGAAGACTGACACACAAACAGAGGATTATAATATAAGATGAAAAGGGCACTGGCAGAGCTCTTTGAAGAGGACAAGATCAGAACCTGGAAAACCTTCATAAATAGGTTTAAGTTGATTCTGTTTTGGTCAAAACTATTTTCTCAAATTTCATTGCCCACTTCAGACTTACTCTTCTAAAAGACCTGTGTAAGTTCATATTATTCTCAGCCAGACTGGTTTTCATAAAGCCGTCAGGGAACCTGATAGTTTGGGGTTTGTTTTTTTATTTTCATATGTGATAAGTAGGGAGCTAGGGACGGAGAAGGCAATGGCACCCCACCCCAGTACTCTTGCCTGGAAAATCCCATGGACGGAGGAGCCTGGTAGGCTGCAGTCCATGGGGTCGAGAAGAGTCAGACATGACTGAGTAACTTCACTTTCACTTTTCACTTTCATGCATTGGAGAAGGAAATGGCAACCCACTCCAGTGTTCTTGCCTGGAGAATCCCAGGGATGGGGGAGCCTGGTGGGGTGCCGTCTGCAGGGTCGCACAGAGTCGGACATGACTGAAGTGACAGAAGCAGCAGCAGCAGCAGGGAGCTAGGGAAGACTTTAGTGATTTCTGAACTGTTTTACTGTTGAATAGTAAATTTTACTGTTGAATAGGGTAAAACTATGTATTTTATCATCATTTGAGATGATTTCACTTCAGTTTGAGTATACACAGCCCTGGACCACTGTACATCCTATGCCAGAGTTGAAATGGTTCTTTCAGAAACAATCAATGATTTCTGAATTGTAGATGGCATGATGGCTTTCATGTGAGGGATTTCTGATTTTTGTTCCATTTGGAAATCTACACTTATGATAGAATATATGTGTATGGGACCTCTCTCACAGACCACTTCAGATCCTCTCTTTCTGCACAGACCCTGATTCAGGTGCAAGCTTACAGCACTTCACCCTCTGCTTACATACAAACCTCTCACCTCCAACTCTGGGATTGCTTATTGATCCCACCAAGAGACCCAACTTAGGGTTCATACCCACCCAAGGACAACCTAGAGGTATAGGGGTATTAATGCCACAGGTGGTGAACTTTTGAGCAATACAGGGTAGGAGCCAGTGCACAAGGTCTCCCCTTTTTCTCCCTACCCATGAGATGCTGTTAAGGTGACTTCTGCGGGGCCAGGTCTTACAGGTAGAGCAATCAACAGCAGTTAGCCATGGTCAGTTCTGTAATGCAGCCTTTTTTAAAAACTGGAGTATAGTTGTTTGCTGTACTAGTTGTATAGTACTGCTGCGCTGGTTTCTGCTGTTCAGCAGTCAGCCATACATACACATGTATCTCCTATTTTTTGTCTTTTCCCATTTAGATCACCACAGAGCAGCAAGCAGAGTTCTCTGTGCTATTCAGTAGGCTCTCATTAGTTATATTTTATACATAGTGGTATATATATGTCAATCCCAATCTCTTTTTAATTGACTCTTGTTACTTTGCAGCCCTCCTCCCCTTGCCCCCTGCTTCCCCCACCCTGTGGGATTGTGCCTCCTAATAAAATGGCATCACACAATCCTCTGCCCTGGGCTTTGCTTTCTGAGGAACTCAGACCAAGACGATATGCATATTTAATTAGGATATGGTTAGACGAGTGGGCCCTGAGGTCAGAAAAATGAGACTTTAATCCTAGCAAGGTATTTAACCTCTTCATGCCTCAGTTTTATGGTCTGTGAAAAATAATAACCTACTTCAGGTTGGTGTTATAAAGTATTGAGGCTGATGTAGTAGCAGATATATTACACATTCAACTATTGGCTGTTAGTATCATTTTGAACCCATGCCAAACTGGAGTGGAATAAATGACCCTTAATGTTAAGATAGTGATGGTGCCTTAATTTTAGCCGTGCTTTATCCTTTTCTGAGAGCCTCGTGTTATCACATTCAGTCTTTCCCAACCCAGTGAGTTAGATGAAGCCTGTACCTTGACTTAGCACTTATTTCTAAAAATCTTGGTCTGCAAAGTGTAGACAGTTTAATGAGAAGAAAGGCAAGGTTAAGAGTGTGAGTAATCAGGTTGTGCACGCAGAGTCTCCCCTGGGTAATGCAGTGGAAAGGGGCCCTATCTAGCTACCGTTGGCTTGGGCATGGCTCCTCACTCTTGTTGATTTCTGTAACTCATCATTCTTGGGATTTGAGCCCCTTTGCAACCTCTTTCTTGGTGTCCTCAAATGGTGCCCCATAAAGGGTGCTGCCCACAGAAGGGAATCTGATGAGGACAGAGTGGCATTGATCTCAGAACTCTCTCAAAGGGAGGATTTTCTGGTTATGTGTCTGCTTAGAGTTGGAGTACTTGAATTAGTGAGAAAAATAATTTAAAAAGGGGATCATGGAAGGCCTTTGGCTTCAATTTTTAACTGGAGTTACATAACAAGGACTCCTGGAAGGTATTAAAGGGAAATTCCTGTTTGTTGACTTGTTGGGCTTTGGCATGTCCTTGTTTTTGGAATTTCCCCCATGTAAACTTTTAAGTCACTTCTATTTGTAGAATTCTGTCCTAGCTCACGTTTGGCCTTTCCAACTGGTGCTTTCCTTAGATGAAGCTTCAGTAAGATGTAACTAAAGAAAATAAACATTTGACTGGAATTACTATAATGTGCTTGTAATGAAAGGACTGGTTTAAGAAACACTGTGTATTAGAACGTTAGTTTCCAAAAGTAGTTTTTCCAAGATAAAAAAAAAACATCATTTGCAGAGTGGTGACTGAAGATACACTGACTGACTCTAGCTCATTTTTGTTTAATGTGGAATAATTCTATATACTTCAAGGCCAAATTTGCTTCACTCAAGCTTTAATTGTCAGTTAGACGAATGGAAAATAGCATGTTACTAATTCCAATTTATTTTGCTTTGATATAGTCAAAATTCATGCAATGGGGAAAAAAAGGAGGTCAGACTATGATCTAACAACTTTTTCTTTTTTTATTATTCACATTTTGCTGTAATTGCTAACATTTAGCAAACAGTCCCACTAAATTACAAACAAAACCCACAGTTGACATTTTTTTCTCACAAAAGGAAAATGTGAAGTCCAGTAAAATTCAGTTCAGTTCAGTTCAGTCGCTCAGTCGTGTCCAACTCTTTGTGACCCCACGAATTGCAGCACGCCAGGCCTCCCTGTCCATCACCAACTCCTGGAGTTCACTCAGACTCATGTCCATCGAGTCAGTGACGCCATCCAGCCATCTCATCCTCTGTTGTCACCTTCTCCTCCTGCCCCCAATCCCTCCCAGCATCAGAGTCTTTTCCAATGAGTCAACTCTTCGCATGAGGTAGCCAAAGTACTGGAGTTTCAGCTTTAG
>NW_011494903.1:5866496-5871233 GCF_000754665.1 Bison bison bison
AAGGAATCCCAGGGCTGATCTCCTTCAGAATGGACTGGTTGGATCTCCTTGCAGTCCAAGAGACTCTCAAGAGTCTTCTCCAACACCACAGTTCAAAAGCATCAATTCTTCAGTGCTCAGCTTTCTTTATGGTCCAACTCTCACATCCATACATGACCACTGGAAAAACCATAGCCTTGACTAGATGAACCTTTGTTGGCAAAGTAATGTCTCTGCTTTTGAATATGCTATCTAGGTTGGTCATAACTTTCCTTCCAAGGAGTAAGCGTCTTTTAATTTTACAGACAATAAAAAAAGACATACTTGTATAGTTAATTTTTGTATTTTTGTGAAGAAATACCATATATGACAAAAACCTTTTTAAAAACGTTTAAGTTGATTCTGTTCTAACTATTTATTTAAATATGGCTGCCCAGTTTTGAATTACTCTTCTCAAAGACCAATTAGTTCAGTTCAGTTCAGTCACTCAGTCGTGTCCGACTCTTTGTGACCCCACGAATCGCAGCACGCCAGGCCTCCCTGCCCATCACCAACCCCTGGAGTTCACTCAGACTCACGTCCATTGAGACAGTGATGCCATCCAGACATCTCATCCTCTATCGTCCCCTTCTCCTCCTGCCCCCAATCCCTCCCAGCACCAGAGTCTTTTCCAGTGAGTCAACTCTTCACATGAGGTGGAGCTTCAGCTTTAGCATCATTCCTTCCAAAGAAATCCCAGGGCTGATCTCCTTCAGAATGAACTCAAAGACCAATAAGCTCATATTATTCTCAAAAAGACTGGTTTTCCTAAAACGATCAGGGAATTTGATAGTTTTGTTTTCATATGTTACAAGTGCCAGCTTTTTGTTCAACATGGGCCTCATAGTCGTCTGAGGGCATTGGTGGTCCATAGATCTGCTACTAATAAAATAAACTCAAAACTGTTCAAGGTAAGAACAAATCTCACAAAGCCCATTTTCTGTGGGACACAGATAGTTCGGAACTTCTTTCCTTTGGGAAGGGAATTGTCTCAGGAGTTGGAGGTTGTCTATCTGGGCAGCTTTAGTCCTCTGGAACTCTGGGACCATGGTTGAATTAGGACTTACAAGCAAACAAAATAGGTAATCATCTCTCTGATGTGAGGAGTATGTATGTGTATGTATGAACCTAAGTTTTTCATCTGCAAAATGGAGGCACTTCTGCCTACTTCATTGGGTTTACGATGGGAGTTAAAATGAGGCAATTTTTAAACGGTGTATTTACTTTTTCAAGATGGGAGCGGTAGAAAAATGTAAATTAATCAACAGGATTTATATTAGTGGTCTTCATGCTCTGTACATATTTATTCAGTGCCTTGCTTTTCTTTAAAATGGGGATAATGATATTGACCTACTTCAAAAGGTTGATGAGAAGAACAACTAATTACTGTTGGTAAAACACTTTGAGAACATTAAATGCTATCTATGAAAATGCCAAATAATAACTTCATGATGCTGTTGAAAGGATTAATTAGGGAATGTTTGCTTGAACCTTGATCCTCTAATGAAAGGTGTTTCTCCTGTTGCTATTTTTGTGTTAACTATTATCTTGTGTTATAATTTATTGGATAGTAAGTGTCATGGTTAACTGGTTTTTAACCGTTCCCAGGCACAGTTTTGATAATTTTTATTTGATCAAATGGATTTCATGTTGAAAAGCATTTTGTTCAATGTCATCCAACTAAACTGACCTTTGCTTGTTTCATGCTCTCACTCCCAGCTTCCTAGGGGCTCTCACTCAAGCCTTTCATGGTCTGCTTGAAATATCATACTTAGTGATGGATTCAGAATTTTCTGACTCCTCAGTTTTCTCTGGCCATTTCCCCCACCAATTACAAAAAGAGAATTCTGAAAAATCATTTAAATCATCTCTTACTGAGCATCAGCACTTGGTTAAAAATAAAAATTGGCACTGTTATTTTCCATACTTAAATGTGCAGATATACAGGCTTACTCTCCTAGCTTATTCTCTTACTTTTCTTGGTGGCAAAAGGAATGGCCTTTAGAAGAGTCTTATCCCAAAGGGGATTTGATGAAATTCCATTTTCACTTCTTTCTAATGGATGTGATTGCTCCAAATCACTTCACAGTTTTCCAAAGTGATAATTGGGTCAAAGAAACACAGATGATTTCAAAAGCTAAAGAATTCGTTTAAAAAATATCCAGCAGCTCACATAATCTGTGGGGAAGCTACAGGTCAAGAACAATGTGCAATTATGTTGCAGAAGCGCCTTCTCTGGACCCCAGCTCCCACAGCTTGTGCTGCTCCTCTCCCTTACATTGGTGCTACCAGCAGCTGCCATCATAACGGTTGTCCCTGCTGCCTATGAAAATCAGATATCGATGCTGCTCCCACCAACACCCATCTCCACAATAAATTTTGACAGTGCTTCACCTTTTATTTAGAGTCTGAGGGGGATGGATCTAATAAATAGAGCCACAGGAAGGCTGAGAAATCCAGAGCCTGGCAATTCTAACTTAAAAAAAATTTTTTTAACTTTTATTTTTTTTACTGGAGTATAATTGCTTTACAATGTTGTGTTAGTTTCTGCTGTACAACAAAGTGAATATCAGCTACATGTATACATATATCCCTTCCCTTGTGGACCTCCCTCTCAATCCCCCATCCCACCCCACTAGGTCATCACAGAGCACTGAGCTGAGCTCCCTGTGCTATACTGCAGGTTCCCGCTGCTGCTGCTGCTGCTAAGTCGCTTCAGTCATGTCAGACTCTGTGCGACCCCATAGACGGCAGCCCACCAGGCTCCCCCGTCCCTGGGATTCTCCAGGCAAGAGCACTGGAGTGGGTTGCCATGTCCTTCTTCAGTGCACGAAAGTGAAAGTGAAAGTGAAGTCGCTCAGTCCTGTCCGACTCTTCTCGACCCATGGACTGCAGCCCACCAGGCTCCTCCATCCATGAGATTTTCCAGGCAAGAGTACTGGAGTGGGGTGCCATTGCCTTCTCCCACTAGCTATCCATTTTGCACATGGTGGTGTATTTATGTCAAACCTAATCTTCCAATTCACCCCACCCTCCCCTTCCCCCGCCGTGTCCACATGTCTACTCTCTATGTCTGTGTCTCTATTCCTGCCCTGGAATTAGGTTCATCCGTAACATTTTCTAGATTCCACATACAGGCATTAATATATGATATTGTTTTTCTCTTTCTGACTTACTTTACTCTGTATGACAGACTTTAGGTCCATCCATACCTCTACAAGTGACCCAATTTTATTCCTTTTTATGCCTAAGTAATGTTCCATTGTATATGGGCTCTTCCTCAGGAGCAAAGATGGGACTGGGGATGGGTGTTCTTCAAACGCTGGAAAGTGGCTCAAATGGTGGGTAACCAAGAAGGGTAACAAATATCCATCTACAACAACAGAACTAAGTCTATAAGTATGTTCACTGGATTCCTTATTCTTTCTCCTAGAATAAATATTTAGATATTTTAAATCTGTATCTTTGTTGCTTTTTCTGCTTACAAAATTAAATTATGCTTGGGACAAAAAAAAAAAAAGCCATTATTAATCTCAATGTTCTTTAATGAATGTCCTCATAGATTTTTTTTCCTACACATTTCCTGTTAAATATTTTCTTTTATTAGAGCAATAAAAATTCTCTTCATGGCGTACTTGGAAAACAAGGATCAGAAAAGCCACTAAGAAAGGACAATAGACATCTTTATTATTATCTATTGCCATTTGTATTTGTTTTTTATTCCTTTGGTTTCTATCAGCAAAAGACAGAAACTGGTGCCTATGTTATGCCAGAGTTTTAACCTGCTCCAGATTAGCTGACTGCATCACTGTGGTTTTAACTCCCACTGATTTTTTTTCCTCTAAATTTAATTACTGATTTTATGCTTCTCAACATTGCCAATGATGAAAGCTTTGCTCCCCTTCTTTTCTTTTTTGTTGGATACTGTGCCTGGCTTTACCAAAATCATGAAAATATGTTGGTGACTTTTATGAACCAATAATGTTATTTGTAAAGTTTACCAACAACGTTCCCTGCAGCAATTTCTTCAAATCTCAGTTTTGAGAGTTCTCATTTGAAACAGACTTTGAATTCTTTCAATGTCAAGATTCCCAATATTTAAAAATAAATGGTACTGGAGAAAGTCACTGTGTGGACTGCCACTAAAAGTGGATTACTCTCTCCCAGTTTGGATATTTGCTTCTCAGTTCTCCTGGAAGTTTTGGGAAGAAATTTCAGTCTTGTTTTAATGTAATGGTGTAATGTAATGTAATGGTGGCTTCCCTGACAGTGCAGTTGGTAAAGAATCTGCCTGCAGTGAGGGAGACCTGGGTTTGATTCCTAGGTTGGGAAGATCCCCTAAAGAAGGGAAAGGCTACCCACTCCAGTATTCTGGCCTGGAGAATTCCATGGACTGTGTAGTCCATGGGGTTGCAAAGAGTTGGACATGACTTAGGGACTTTCACACTTAATGTAATGGTGGAGGCAAAGAAAATTTTCACAATTTAGACATCATTTCCCAATGTTTTTTCATCATTCACCAGCGCTTGACAATTCATTTTTACCCAACAGAATTTGTTAAATAGTGTATCCAAATAGGCTGTGCTGAACTTTCATCATGAAACAAGTGTTAACTTTTTAAAACTGAAAAGCCTAGTTTGGTTGGAGCATAAAGATTGTTTTTTTTTCACAATGATGGCTGCAACTGCACTTGGTAGAATCATCTTTTCTTTGCCTGTG
>NW_011494903.1:5871333-5895707 GCF_000754665.1 Bison bison bison
TGAATGGCCTGTGATAGCTCGAGTTTATTCCGTCAAGTACTTGGTTCCCTGACTAGGCATTTCATCATGTGAGCTGTGCATAGTGCTGGTGAGATGCAGGAGGACAGCATCCCTCATCTCTTGGTAGGTTAATGCCAACAAAACACTGGTAAGGAAAAAAGTAAATGAATTTTAAAAATTGTAAAGTTCCTTCTCACCACCAACAGATGAGGGATGTTCCACCCCTGCTTCTCTCTGGTACTCACTGCACACAACTAAGTGCCTCATTAGGGAACTTTGAGTACTTGACAGAATAAATTGGAGCTATTATTAGAGGTCGTTCAGTGAGGCCTCAGTTTGAAAATGTTTGGCTTGCAGATCAATAACTCATACGTCTGAAACAACTCTGAAAAAATGAGTTACAGTCTATGATCTATGAGCTGCTGTGGCCTGGGAGGGCTTCATGGACATGAGAAGGCATGTTGGGTTATTCTGACTTGGACAACTTGTAGCAGGATTCTCAAAGAAGCCCTCGGGACACCTACAATCCACTGAATTCAAACGGGGGCTGGGTACCTATCTACGGTGGATATGTGTATAAGTAATGTTTTTAAAGGACATATTAAATGGACTGTTGGTTAGTGGTAATACACTTGATTTTAAAAACAGATCCATGCTGGTTTGGTTTAAAACACAAAATTCTCTTTCCAGGAGAGTATGTTGTAATAGAATCCAGCTACTGATTCAATAAATGTTGATCACCTACTCTGTGTGAGGCACTATGTTAGAATAAATAGTCTCCCTGTTCCCCTCTCTATGTATATGACACACACATATACATATATACATTTATATCTATGAATCTGTATATATAAATAATACACATATACAAAATTGGTGGTACAGTAAATTTAGTACAGCACAGGTCCCCAACCTTCAGGATCTAAAGCCTGATGATCTGAGGTGGAGCTGATGTAATAATAATAGAAATAAAGTGCACAATAAATGTCATGCACTTGATCATCCCAAAACCATCCCCCCATCCTGTCCGTAGAAAAATTATCTTCCACAAAATCGGTCCCTGGTGCCAAAAAGGCTGGGGACCGCTGTAGTACACTGAATTTACTAAATATGTAACTCTAGTGTTTAAGCTGTACAGGGACTTCCCTGGTGGCTCAGACAGTAAAGAATCTGCCTGCAAAGTGGGAGACCTGGGTTTGATCCCTGGGTCAGGAAGATTCCCCAGGAGAAGGACATGGCAACCCACTCCAGTATTCTTGCCTGGAGAATTCCATGGACAGAGGAGCCTGGTGGGCTATAGTCTATGGGGTCGCAAAGAGTTGGACGCGACTGAGCAACTAAGACACATATGAATTATCCTGCCGTGTGTAACCTCTTGAAATATTATCTCATATAGTTATTTGGGTTGTTTGGGTTTTGGCTCCCCATCCAGTCTCTGAGGTTTTCCAGATCGGACTGTATAGCAGGCTCTGCCTTCCATCCATTCATTACCCCTCAGCGATAATTAGCAGAGCATGCATACTAAGTCACTTCAGTCGTGTCTGATTCTTTGTGACCCCAGGGACTGTAGCTGCTGCTAAACATCCCACTGATGCAGCCTTTTAGCTGAGAGCAGGGTTCCACTCCTCCAAAAGCCATGACTTGGCCACAAACTTTGAAGGTAATGTGTTGACTCGACAGGACACTGATGAAAAGGAGTTAGAGAAAGGTTAAGTACATTACACAAACTTCCATGTGTCTGGAAATCACCTAGGAATTTATTAAAGAGGAGACTGTGAATCGATAGGCCTGGGGCAGGGCCTGACATTCTGCGTGCAACAAGCTCCCAAGCGAGACCTGGGCTCCTTGTCCAGGGCTCCCTGTTCTAGGCTCCTCGGTGGACCACGCTTGGCCGGAGAAAGGCTATTTGTAACGGTTGCATCAGAGATCAGACCCTGATAACTGAGCTGAAGTAATCAGGCGCTCCCCTCAGGCCTCATTGTTCCCCCCACCCCCACCTCATCCGTCCCCCTACCTGCTCCCATCCCACCAGCCCGCACGTGGTCGCGCGAGCACCACCCGCGAGAGCCCATCGCTCTCCTTTCCTTCCCTCATTGCCTCCGTGCCCGGGCTTCCTTCCGGGCCAGAGCTGGAGCGCCGCCTCCAGGAGAGCGCGGTCCCCAGAGCTGAAGAGCGACTCACTTGGGACGTCTCCAGTCGCTCCCCCCGAGACCCGGCAGACCGGTTTTACCTGCCCTCGTCCAGAGGAGGCTACCGACCCAACTCCAGAACGGCAGAGAAGGCGGGCGGGCTTCTTCGTCCTCCCTCCCACCCTTCTCGTCGCCTCTCCCTTTTTCTACCTGACACTCCCGAAGCCGCAGACAGCAACGACCCAGCGCAGCAGCTGGTCGAGCTCCGTCTCCAGCAACGTGTGTGAAACCGTTCCACCCAAAACACAAACACCAGCCCCTGACATGTTTTAAGAAACGCCACAGTTGGATGACTGCGGAACCAAAACAGACCAAATGGGGAGGCAAGAAGGGAAAGCAATTGGCCCAGTTCGGTTGGAGGAGCCGCTCGTGTTACACTCCCTTTGCCAGTTAGCGTCGTGGGCGTTTGTTGCTGTGTTAATTACAGTTCTTCCCGGAGTCGGAGGCGAGAACAGCCCTTGTGGAACGATTTCAAGTGGAACGTTCCACTAGAAGGAAAACAACTGCCTTCCTCCCCAGCTGGGGAGGGATTCCCACCAGGCAGCCCTCTGGCCGCCGCGGCGGTGAGGCTGCCCTTCTGAGGAGCGCGCTCTGTGCGCCGCGCGCCACTCGCGCGCCCCTCTCCCCCCGGCTGCTGCGTGCAGCTCGGAAACCCGGACTCACTGCGCCCAGGGCGGGGGCTCCCTATGCCAGGGCCAGGAGAGGCCGGCCAAGTGCAGATTTGTTGGCTTTCCCAGGGGCTGGAGGGAGGGCGCACTTTTCAGTGTTTCTGGTTTTCTCGAGGGTTCCAGGGAACTCCGGGAGGGGAAGTGGGGCTCGGAGACCGACCACCTGTTTCATCTTTGGATGCCCAGGACGAAGGCGGTTCAGAAGGAATCAGGGAGGTAGTGGGGCAGGGTGGAAAGTACCTGGGATTACAGACAAAATGTGTGTCCATGAGAATTTTTTAGGCAAGAATACTGGAGTAGGTTATCATTTCCTCCACCAGGGGATCTTCCCAGCCCTGGGATCGAACCGGGGCCTCCTGCATTGCAAGCGGATTCTTTATCTGCTGAACCGTTGGGGAAACCCCACAGACAAAAAAAGGACCTTGCTCCAAATCCGGTCTCTGCCGCTCAGTAAACTTCGTGGCCTTGGGCAGGTTGATACTTTTTGCAGTTGGGCGGTTATACTTACGAAGGTCTTGAAGCACTAACACGCTTAAGCGGCACTGACTGTGTTATTGGATTTTTCTAAACCCTGTTCTGACAAGGACCTTATAAAGAAGCACTTTTAAAATTGCCATTTCACAGATGGGAAAACTGAGTCCTAGAGATGTTTATGAAGGTGCCCAAGGTTACACAGCTGATGAGTGGCAGAGGTCGGATTGGAAACAAGGTGGTCTGGCTAGGAAGTTTATGCTTTAATTATGCTGCTAAACTAACTGCATGTTAAACAATCATGTGTATGTAGAGTTCCTGGAACAGAGCAGGGTGATAGCTGTTACTGTTTCCATTACTGCAGGCACATAAACATCAGAACGATCCTGACAGAGACACAGTGGACTCATTATTGATTTACAGGGAAGGGGGCAGAGGGGGTGATAGTCCAAGTGGTTATGGGAAATCCATCAAAGACGACTGGATAGGGAATGGAGCATTAAAAATGTGGCTGCTGCTAAGTCACTTCAGTCGTGTCTGACTCTGTGCGACCCCACAGACGGCAGCCCACCAGGCTCCCCCGTCCCTGGGATTCTCCAGGCAAGAACACTGGAGTGGGTTGCCATTTCCTTCTCCAATGCATGAAAGTGAAAAGTGAAAGTGAAGTCTCTCAGTCGTGTCCGACTCTTTGTGACCCCATGGACTGCAGCCCACCAGGCTCCTCCGTCCATGGGATTTTCCAGGCAAGAGTACTGGAGTGGGGTGCCATTGCCTAAAAATGTGGATTTCATCTCTAATCCCACTATGTGTCCACACCATCACCTTGCCATGTGTGTCTACAGTCTAGACATGGCTTAAGACCCTAGGAAACCGATTAGGTAAAGCCACAGAGAAGGTGGCTTAGCAAAAAGGCCTTGAGTCTATGAAGTGAAGTGAAAGTGTTAGTCACTCTCAGTCGTGTTCAACTCTTTGTGACCCCACAGGCTAGGACTGTAGCATGCCAGGCTCCTCTGTCCATGGAATTCTCCAGGCAAGAATACTGGAGTGGGTAGCCAGTTGCTTCTCCAGGGCATCTTCTGGACCCAGGGATCGAACCCGGGTCTCCCACATTGCAGTCATATTCTTTACTATATCAGTCTGTACTATAGTCTTCTGTCACCTACTGGCTGCATGCCTCTTATTTAAGACAGTACCAAAAATACACAACTGTTGGTTTTCCTGCCATTTTAAAAAATACACTTTTCTTCTGCAGTGCTATTTGGGCTTCCTAAGAGTAAAATTCTTGGAATTGACTCAACAAATGCAATCCAGAAACCACGGTGTGCACTTGAAACTGACATTTATGCATACTTAAGGGCTGGCAGAGATGCCTGGGATAATATATGGGAAATGCTTTGGAATAAAAGCACTAGGCAATGATATTTTAAAAGGATACCATACATGTTTTGATTGTAATAATAATCTTCATGAGAAAATTCTGTCACTAACGTATGGCTTTCACTCAGAGTTTCGTATCTTTCTTGGTAAGGCTGTTTTCAGAATAGTACAGGAATAGAATGGGAAGGATCAGGTCAGGAGACAGGTGATGCTGGGAATGTCTGCCTATGAAGGATTTTCTTAGATATGGAAGGCAGATATTTGGTTCTATAGAAGACAATCTGTTTACCTTTCACCAGGGCAGTGCCCATCCATCAGGACAATTTAGGAAGGTGGGTATCTATACATGCCACATTAGTTTCTTATTGCTGTTATAACAAATTACCACAAATACAGTGGCTTAAAGCAACTAAGCTTTTAGTTGCTTTAGCTTTTATTTAACAAGTCTGTGGGTTAATACACTGGCACAAACCCTTTTGTCATGTAATGTAACATTAGGCTCTAAGGAGCAGAATGTGGATAACTTTGGTGGGTATTATTCTGCCTGCTGCACACTGCAGTTGCTTTGGTAAAAAGGATAACCTGAATTCATTCATAAATATGTGGTCATCACTTAGTCTGTGAAAGGTCCCATTAACAAGGACCTCTGAGTCACACAGCCCTGTGCTTTGAGTTCTGGCTCGGCTAATAACTAGTTATGTTATTTTGGGGCAGTTATATAATCTTTCTAACCTCAGTCTTTTGATCTGTCAAGTGGACATAATAATTCTCCAAGTCAGGTTTCAACAGTACGTGAACCTTGAAATTCTAGACGTTCAAGCTGGATTTAGAAAAGGCAGAGTAACTAGAGATCAAATTGCCAACATCCGTTGGATCATAGAAAAAGCAAGAGAATTCCAGAAGAACATCTACTTCTGCTTTACTGACTATGCCAAAGCCTTTGTGTGGATCACAACAAACTGTGGAAAATTCTTTAGGAGATGGGAATACCAGAGCACCTTACCTGCCTCCTGAGAAATCTGTATGCTGGTCAAGAAGCAACAGTTAGAACTGGACATGGAACAACAGACTGGTTCCAAATTGAGAAAGGAGTATGTCAAAGCTGTATATTGTCACCCTGCTTATTTAACTCATATGCGCACAGAGTGGACACGACTGAAGTGACTTAGCAGCAGCAGCAGAGTACATCATGTGAAACGCTGGGCTGGAAGAAGCACAAGCTGGAATCAAGATTTCTGGGAGAAATATCAATAACCTCAGATATACAGATGATACCACCCTTATGGCAGAAAGTGAAGAGGAAGTAAAGAGCCTCATGATAAAAGTGAAAGAGGAGAGTGAAAACGCTGGCTTAAAACTCAGCATTCACAAAACAGAGATCATGGCATATGGTCCCATCACTTCATGGCAAATAGAGAGGGAAACAAGGGAAACAGTGACAGACTTCATTTTCTTGGGCTCCAAAATCACTGCAGATGGTGACTGCAGCCATGAAATTAAAAGAGGCTTGCTCCTTGGAAGAAAAGCTATGACCAACCTAGACAGCATATTAAAAAGCAGAGACATTACTTTGCTGACAAAGATCTGTCTTGTCAAAGCTATGGTTTTTCCAGTAGTCACGTGTGTATGTGAGAGTTGGACTAAAAGGAAAGTTGAGTGCCAAAGAATTGATGCTTTTGAACTGTGGTGTTGGGGAAGACTCTTGAGAGTCCCTTGGACGGCAAGGAGATCCAACCAGTCCATCTTAAAGGAAATCAGTCCTGAATATTCATTGGAAGGACTGATGCTGAAGCTGAAGCTCCAATACTTTGGCCACCTGATGCGGCCACCTTTGGCCACCTTTTTCCAACTAACTCATTGGAAAAGACCCTGATGCTGGGAAAGATTGAAGGTGGGAGGAGAAGGGGATGACAGAGGATGAGATGATTGGATGGCATCACTGACTGGATGGGCATGAGTTTGAGCAAGCTCTGGGAGTTGGTGATGGACAGGGAGACCTGGCAAAGAGTCGCAAAGAGTCGGACATGACTGAGTGACTGAACTAAACTGAACCTTTTGGGGTTGTTTTTTAAATTAAACAAGAAAATGCTAGAAAGCAGCACAGTGTTTGGCACATGGTAAATACTCAATGAATGTTTTTGGCTATTGTTATTATTGTGTGCCCTGGGATTGCAAAGAAGTAAAATGCATGTCTGCCCTCAGTTTGGGGAATAAGGCACACTCATACATGCAGCTGTGAGTAGGACACACAGGAACAGATGGTGAAACATACAAAACAGCATCCCGCTTAAGGGCTACATGGGGTACCAGAGACAGTAAATGCTGTTGAGGGAAATAAGAGAAGATATTTTCAGTTATCAGGAAAGGTAGGAATGGAGCAGGCTGGATGGATGCTGGAACTAGAAGAAAGGTTCAGTTCAGGTCAGTCTCTCAGTAGTGTCTGACTCTTTGTGACCCCACAGACTGCAGCATGCCAGACTTCCCTGTCCGTCACCAACTCCCAGAGCTTACTCAGACTCAAGTCTGTTGAGCCAGTGATGACATCTACAAATGCTGAGCACATGAGTATATACACGGAATGTTACAAGGTAGCAGTAAGTAACAGGATTGTGTTATGAAATGGAGGGTTGGGAAAGAATATTCATTCATTCATCTTCAGAATTTTTTTCAGAATGCTAGGGCAGGAGTGGACTATCAGATATGAAGGCTAAGTTATATAGTTAAGATCTTTCCTGGTGATAGCAGGGTGCAGGTTTCAAAACAGGCTACATTCATGATGAAAGCAGTGTTTCCTCCTCCTCCTCCTCCTTCTCCTCCAAGTCACTTCAGTCGTGTCGGACTCTGTGCGACCCCACAGATGGCAGCCCACCAGGCTCCCCCGTCGCTGGGATTCTCCAGTCAAGAACACTGGAATGGGTTGCCATTTCCTTCTCCAATGCACGAAAAGTGAAAGTGAAAGTGAAGTCGCTCAGTCGTGTCCTACTCTTAGCGACCCCATGGACTGCAGCCCACCAGGCTCCTCTGTCCATGGGATTTTCCAGACAAGAGTACTGGAGTGGGGTGCCATTGTCTTCTCTGATGTATAGGCAAAGAAGTGAAGAATGCAAAGAAACAGAGGAAAACAATAGAATGGGAAAGACTAGAGATCTCTTCAAGAGAATTAGAGATACGAAGGGAACATTTCATTCAAAGATGGGTACAGTAAGGGACAGAAACAGTATGGACATAATAGAAGCAGAAGATATTAAGAAGAGGTGGCAAGAATACACAGAAGAACTATAGAAAAACTATCTTAATGACCCAGAAAACCACGATGGTGTGATCACTCACGTAGAGCCAGACATCCTGGAATGCGAAGTCAAGTGGGCCTTAGGAAGCAACACTATGAACAAAGCTAGTGGATGTGATGGAATTCCAGTTGAGCTATTTCAAATCCTAAAAGATGATGCTGTTAAAGTGCTGCACTCAATATGCCAGGAAATCTGGAAAACTCAGCAGTGGCCACAGGACTGGACAAGGTCAGTTTTCATTCCAATCCTAAAGAAAGGCAATGCCAAAGAATGCTCAAACTACCACACAGTTGCACTCATTTCACCTGCTAGCAAAGTAATGCTCAAAATTCTCCAAGCTAGGTTTCAACAGTATGTGAACCAAGAACTTCTAAATGTTCAAGCTGGATTTAGAAAAGGCAGAGGAATCAGAGATCAAATTGCCAACAGCCGTTGGATCATAGAAAAAGCCAGAGAATTCCAGAAAAACATCTACTTCTGCTTCATTTGCTACACTAAAGCCTTTGACTTTGTGGATCACAGAAAATTGGAAAATTCTTAGAGATGGGAATACTAGATCACTTTACCTGCTTCCTGCAAAACCAAATGCAGGTCAAGAAGCAACAGTTAGAACTGGACGTGGAACAATGGACTGGTTCAGAATTGGGAAAGGAGTACATCAAGGCTGTATATTGTCACCTTGCTTATTTAACTTATATGCAGAGTATGTTATATGAAATGCCTGGCTGGATGAAGCACAAGCTGGAATCAAGATTGTCAGGAGAAATATTAATAACCTCAGATATGTAGAGGACATCATCCTTATGTCAGAGAGTGAAGAAGAACTCTTGATAAAAGTGAAACAGGAGAGTGAAAATGCTGGCCTAAAACTCAACATTCACAAAACGAAGATCATGGCATCTGGTCCCATCACATGGCAAATAGAGGGGGAAACAATGGAAACAGTGACAGACTTTATTTTCTTGGGCTCTAAAATCCCTGCAGATGGTGACTGCAGCCATGAAATTAAAAGACGCTTGCTCCTTGGAAGAAAAGCTATGACCAACCTAGACAGCATATTAAAAAGCAGAAACATTAGTTTGATGACAAAGGTCCATCTAGTCAAAGCTATGGTTTTTCCAGTAGTCATGTATGGATGTGAGAGATGGACCATAAAGAAGGCTGAGCACTGAAGAATTGATGCTTTTGAACTGTGGTGTTGGAGAAGACTCTTAAGAGTCCCTTGGACTGCAAGGAGATCCAACTAGTCCATCTTAAAGGAAATCAGTCCTGAATATTCATCAGAAGGATTTATGCTGTAGCTGAAGCTCCAATACTTGCCCACTTGATGCAAAGAGCCAACTCATTAGAAAAGATTCTGATTGTGAAAGATTGAAGCTGGGAGGAGAAGGGGATGCCAGAGGACAAGATGGTTGGATGGCATCACTGATTCGATGGGCAGGAGTTTGAGCAAGCTGCGGGAGATGGTGAAGGACAGGGAAGCAAGGTGTGCTGCAGTCCACAGGGTAGCAAACAGTCCGAAACGACTGAGCAACGGAACAACTGAACAACAGCAACAGCAGTTCGTACAAGTTGATAGAAGAGCCTGGAGGTAGAGTGACCTGTTGGGAGATGTTTTCAATGGTGCAGATAAGAATGGCTGGAGTAGCTGTGATAGGAATCACAGCCTCAGGAAAGGGAATCTATGTAAGAAGATACAATGAAGCGAGGGCAAAGGGCCTTGATGATTAAGAGGGAAGAGATCAAACATTCCTGGAAGTCTGGTGATGGCAGTAATAGAAATAAGAAGCAAGTTCAATTTGAGTGTTCCTGTATTTAAGATGTTGGCAGGTCATCCAGGTGGCATATGTCCAGTAGGCATTGGAAATGTGTCACTTAGAATCTCAGAGCAAGGTCAGAGCTTTATAATTCAGTTTGGAAGTCTTCAGCGAAGGGAGAGGTGGTGGCTGAACTCCTCCACAACTGCCCCCCAGCCTTTCTTGATCAAACCCATTTTAGTGGCCAGCCTGCTGATTCCTAGCCTCATCCCTCTATTTCTCATTCCATATCTCCCTTTTCACTCCTTGTTACAGGCTGAATTGTGTCTCCCTAAAATTCAGAAGTTGGAATCCTGTCCCCCAGCATCTCAGCTTGTGACTATATTTGGAGGTTGAGTCTTTAAAGAGGTGATTAAGGTTCAACAAGGTCATTGGGGTGAACGCTACTCCAATATGACTGGCATCCTTATAAGAAGAGGAGATCAGGAACTTCCCTGGTGGTCCAGTGGCTAAGACTCCATGCTCCCAATACAGGGCACCCAGGTTCGACCCTGGCCAGAGAACTAGATCCCACATGCTGCAGCTAAGAGTTTACTTGCTGCAACTAGAGATCTTGCATGCCACAAGTAAAAGAACACACGTGTTGCAACTAAAGAACCAAGACCCCGTGAAGCCAGACTTCTTATAGCTCAGTTGGTAAATTATCTGCTTGCAAAGCAGGACACTCGGGTTCAATTCCTAGGTCAGAAAGATCCCCTGGAGAAGGAAATGGAAACCCACTCCAGTATTCTGCTTGGAGAATCCCATTGTCAGAAGAGCCTGTTGGGTTACAGTCCATGGAGTTGCAAGTTCAGTTCAGTTCAGTTGCTCAGTCGAGTCTGACTCTTTGTGACCCCATGGACTGCAGCACACCATGCTTCCATGTCCATCACCAACTCCCAGAGCTTACTCAAACTCATGTCCATTGAGTTGGTGATGCCATCGAACCCTCTCATCCTCTATTGTACCCGTCTCCTACCTTTAATCTTTCCTAGCATCAGGGTCTTTTCAAATGAGTCAGTTCTTTGCATCAGATGGCCAAAGTATTGGAGTTTCAGCTTCAGCATCAGTCCTTCCAATGAATATTCAAGACTGATTTCTTTTAGGATGGACTGGTTGGATCTCCTTGCAGTCCAAGGGACTCTTGAAAAAGTTGAATGTAAATAAAAGAAGTATTTAAAAATATTTTTAAAAGAAGAGGAGATTAGGACAAAGACACACATCGAGGAAAGACCATGTGAAGACACAGGGGGAAGACAGTCATCTGTGAGCCGAGGAAAGAGGCCTTAGAAAAAACAACCCTGTAGACACCTTGATCTCGGATTCTTGCCTCCAGAATGATGAGAAATTATGGTAAAATAAAATTCTGTTGTCTTAAGCCACCTAGTCTGTGGTACCTTGTCATGGCAGCCCCTTTAAAGAATGCACGTAGCCCAAGGACACAATATAAACCGATTTGAATCAAATGGGTCCAAGATGGCAGACAAGTCAACTTCGACTAGACCTTGATCCTCAATCAGCAAGCTAAATGAAGCACTCAGAAGCTCCACGACAGTTCCAAGCCACCGTCAGAAGACCGAAAAATGGGCAGTGGCCCAATTCCTGGAAATCTCTATCCCTTTCCCAAAATAGTTGGAATAATCTTCCTACTCATTAGCTTGTGAAATTACCCAGCCCCTAAAAACTAAGCACGCTATATTTTGAGGCTGCTGCACTCACCCTCTGCGATGGTCCACCTTCTGTCTGTGGAGTGTGTTTCTCTCTGAATAATCCACTTCTTACCTATCACTTCGTCTCTCACTGGGTTCTTTCTGAGATGAGACATCAAGAACCTGAGCTTCATTAGGTCCTGAAACCAACCAGGTCTCTCATCTCAGTTGGAAGATTGTGGTTTTGGCTGGGTTCAAGTCCCAGCCACATGGAGTATAGTCCCAATCTGAGATAAAGGGTTGCATAGGGACCAGTGTCCTGGTATGACTACCCCATCTGAGGGCACCCCATCTGCCAGTGTATCTCCCCTGCTTACATTTTGCCAGCTCTGTTTCCCAGCCACTCATTCTCTGTATATGCTGTGGGTGGTATTGAGTAGTTATCAGCAATGTTGTTCCCTGCAAACTGAAATTAAGGTTATTCTTCCCTGATAACAGTGCTCTGTATCTCAAGAGGCCCCCCACTCCCCCCACCACAGTGGTCACTCTGGCGTCCAGAGCACATCTTGTGGGATAACACGCCTTTCTCAGCACCCGGCTCACAGCTGTTGGAGGACTGTTCAGCCACCTGTTCGTAAGGCTGTCTCTGGCAATGGATCTCTGCCTGTGCCTTCCTTTAAAAGTATACTCAGAACAGAAAGAAATGTGTCCTTCCTCATTAATGAGAGCGGGAAGTGAGATTTGACCATGCTTATAATTCATGAGGGTTTGTTTTTTTTTTTAGTATTGATTCTGAATCTCAGCCCTGCTGTTCAAAACACAAAATAAAGTGCTAGGAGTGTTGAAGACCAAGTCAGGGCTTAAAAAGTAGCCCTCAGAGGAAGCAAACAGAGAGATATTTTTGCACAACCACCTACGAAGAGCTTATCTAGGAAAGGGTCGAATAGCTAGTGCTCAGAAAGCTCCTGTTAGCTCATCTGGATGGATTCCAAGTCCTGACTCTAGACTTCTGTGACAGTGAAATATTCAGACCAGGACCATGTCCTTGGTGACTTCTGTGTTCATTAGAGCTGGCCTTTATGATGGATTGAGGCCGTTATTATGAGGAAGGTGCTGATGAACTGTTCTCCATCTTCACAGAGGACAGAATGAGAGCAAATGGGCTGAAGGTGTAGCCATAAGAGTCGTCAGAAATAGCCTGCTTCTCAGGCCATTTTAGAGCCTGCCTAGGTGACATGACTGAAGAGACTTAGCAGTAGCAGCAGGTTGTGCTTTAGCTCCCTCCTCTGGGATTCCCGGGTACTACCCTGCGTGTTCCACGGTTGTTCCATTTACCGTTACTAACACATTGTGGGGTTACATGTTTATGTGCCTGTTCCTACCAGCAGACTGTGAACTCCCCAGGGGCATGACTTCATCTGTCTTTGTTCCTCTGCCTCCGCCTGTAGCTGGCATTGGGTGAGCCCTCCGTGGAGGTGAATGAATGGCTATCTCTTTGTCCTTTGAAAATTATTTAGCGTCCTGGAAATTCTGTTTGTGTGTATATGTGTGTGTGTATATGAGAGAGAGAGAGAGAGAGAGAGAAGGTGGGAAAGACCATGAATAAATGACTCTCAGAAATGACTCTGATGACTTCATTCCTCTGGATTTCAAATAAGTATGTGAAGAGCATTGCAAATCCAGCATATGTTGGTGGGTAAGACATAATTATCGACTAATCAACTAAGAGAGGGCTGGCAAATAGGTATTTGTCTGAGAGAGAGGGTGACTGTGTGCTTGATGGTCAGTATAGGGCCATTTATGGGCTCCTACTAATGTGTCCGGTGTTTTGTTCATGCTTTTTCATTTGATTCTCACGTACTTCTTGAGATTTATATTGCTTCCCCCCATTTTACAGATAGGGAAACTGAGGTTCCGAGAAGTCTATTCATTCAGTCACAACCGTATTTATTATGTTCTGGCTGCATGCTAGACTGTGCTAGGCTCTAGGGCTATGTAGGACACATGGAGTCCTTTTTCCTTAGAGCTTAGAATCTAGCAGGGAAGAGAAACATAAAAGAGGTAAGAGACGTGGCTCAACAGAGTGCTGTTGCAGTTTATAGCAGGAGGGTGCCCATTAGGAGTTCAGAGAACAGTGAGATACTGAGGAGCAGGCAGCTTGTTACAGTGGGCTTGATAATAAGTGTTCCTTGCAAGTAAGCACCAGGTGGTCTGGGAAGACACAGGAGGCAATCAGGGAGGCTTTGGAGGAAGTGATATGCTACTGAGACCTAAAGGGCAAATAGGAGTTTACTATTTAATAGGTTAAAAAGGGAGAGGGAAGGAGTGTTTCTAGGGGATAGAATATGCAAAGGCCCAGAGGTGAGAACTAACATGACCCTTGAAAGTTAACCCTGGCTGCAATATGGATTCTGAGCTAGAAATGAAGCTGGAGAGATAAGCAGGGGGACAGATACTAAGGGTTATCACAAAAATCTCAGACTTGATCTCAAGGCAACAGACAGAGGATGAAAGCCCGAACAAAGCAGGAACAGGCCAAGTGACTAGTCCGAGGTCTTATGACTAGAAATCAGGTTTTATAACTGAGGTTCAGTCTGCCTTTAAAAGAGAAGATGGAGACTCACTTGTGTTTTCTACCAGTCTTTTGCAACTCCAACTCCCAGCCCACAGGGCTTTCCATTTTCTGTTTCCCTGGGTCTCCAGTAGCTCTGGAAGAGGGTATGTCTCAGCCCAGGGACAGATGGGAGATGCTGGCACCAAGGAGTGATTTTCTGCCAGCGCTCCTGCCTCCTGACTGTTTTCTATCTGTTTTCTTGGGGTTGACATTGCTGACCACTACACAGGTGTGCAAGCACGTGCTGGCTTCTTCTGGTGGTGTGGAAGCAGCCAGTCCAGCTGCATCAGGAAGTTTTTTTTTTCTACTTCCCTAAAGCAGGAGAAAAAGAACCAGGTTCCCCCCTTGTAAGAGGAGCAGGTATTGGGTGGGCAGGAGAAGACACTTGGGTTCTCTCTGTGCCAGTTGCATTCTTGCTGGCTGCATTTGAGATGCATATGCTTGTGTTTTGTTTTGCATTGTTTTCCTGTATACCTCCTCACTGGAGGGCTGCCATTATGCCTAATATTTAACTAAATCTATGAACCATTATTTCATATTTTGGAATCCCAAAATGTTAAAATGCCTTCATGGTAAACAAAACATTTTCAAGAATTGCTCAATAGAATTTACAAAAATAAACTTGCTTTCCTTATCTGTAGATTTTCAGCAGGATGGCTGTCTTTGTTCGTTTTTTTTTTCCCTTTTACTATTGTGTAGCAGGTAAGGGTACAGTCTCTCCCAGACCATCTGATTTCAAACCCTGACTCTAACATTTTCCAGCTGATGACCTCAGGAAAATTTCTTAATGTTTCTGTACCTCCATTTCTTTCTTTCTGTAAGAAAGAGATAATAAACACATTTGTCTCATAACCTGATTACGAGGATTTAATGAGTTAATCAGAATGATGTCTGGCACCTAGGCGGTACTTCACAAGTATCCAACCTTCATGATTCAGCTTACATACTTTTTTGTTTTTGTTTTTGAAGTATTCACCCTCAACCCCAAATGAGCTTCTAGGAAGGGCTTTGAACAGATAAGTTGTGCTGACTTTCACCCTGAGCACCCTCTCCGTGTGAAGTCCATCACCATTCAAGGAGATGATTAGGAGATGAGGCTTCTCTGAGAATGGAAGGAGGAAGTTACAGC
Organism: Bison bison bison; assembly: GCF_000754665.1. Classification (NCBI taxonomy): domain Eukaryota; kingdom Metazoa; phylum Chordata; class Mammalia; order Artiodactyla; family Bovidae; genus Bison; species Bison bison. The sequence goes on from NW_011494903.1 coordinate 5,886,517, forward strand.
TCTGCTTTGCTAAAGTTTCTGAGTGTTCAGAAGTATTTGCAAAAGATGAACTAATATCCTGTATGTGAAGACCCATCGCATCAAGCATTCCCAACAGCGTTTTGGGGGAACATAGAGCACACAGCTCAGTGACAGACTGCGGAACCACAAGTGATTTTTTTTTAATGTAGATAATGTACATCGTATGAGTGAAATTCCAATTTTCCCAAGTCACAGAGGAACGCACTTTTAGCAAGTATTGCTATGCAGCTGGCTTTCTCTTAAAGCTAGGTGAACTCCTTTGTTTTGAACTCAGTTTTCATTGCAGGTCAATTAATTCTTTAGCTCTGAATGCGTGACTTTTTATTTTTTTTCTGAAACAGCTTTAACCAGAAAATGCATGCACGAGTGTAAGAGAAGGCTGCCCTTTGAGTCTCCTCAACAGAGGCTGTGACAAGCAAGTTCTCGACAGCCTGCATTGCCTGGGAATGGGCAGGTGACAATGGAGACAGCCGGGGAGGGACAGGAACGGGCATATGGTCCTCATTGGCACAGCACACCAAAGTAATTAAAAATGTCTTAAAATGCAGAAACCCCCCAAACTGTAAAGTATATCATGGTAGATGTCAAATTAGCATTTTCTGCCTCTTTTAAACAATGCCATAATCTCATTAATCTACAGAAGGAACCAAATGCATGGACTCCAACCAGTTGGCTGGACATATGTTGCATATTGGACTGGCCATTTGGCTGGATCCGATTAAAGTAGAGAAATTGCATTTTATTTTGGGCACTGAACCCAAATCTGGACCTGCTTATTACTTTTTGAGCTCCTTTTCTAAAGTGATAGGTTTGTGAATGCCAAAAATTCAGTACCAACTTGAGATGAAAGAAAAAAAAGCCTATAAAGAAACTCTACAGAGGAAAGGAACAAGGATTAGAGATGGAGATGTAAGGCTGGTTTCAGATTAAATAGCAGCATTCACAATGTTAAATATTAGAACTGTCAAGCCCACTTATGGGCTCAGTTGATTAAGATATTTTTTAATTTTGCATGTATCATATAAACTCTCAAGCCTTTTAGCACAATGCTTTAACATTCTTTATTATTAAGTATTACTAGGGTTTCCAGGTGGCTCAGCAGTAAAGAATCCATGTGCCAGTGCAGGACATGCGGGAGATGTGAGTTCGATTCCTAGGTCAGGAAGATCCCTTGGAGGAGGAAATGACAACCCACTGAAGTATCTTGCCTGGAAACCCCATGGACAAAGAAGCCTGGTGGCCTACAGTCCATGGGTCTCAAAGAGCTGGACACGACTGAAGTGACTAATAACAGCAGCAATGTAAACAACAATATTACTAAGTATTAAAACAAAAATCTTCTAAATATTTCTGAAAGCAAAATGAATGTGTGTTGCTTACCTCCATGGATTTACCCACTGTCATAGTCTGAGTCACTGTAACATTTTATCACAGACTGGGTGGCTTAAACAACAGAAAATGATTGTTCACAGTTCTGATGGCTAGAAGTCCAAGTTCAAGGTACTGGCTGATTTGGTATCTACTGGGATTGTCTTTCTGATCTGGCTTCTTGTGGTGTTCTCACATGGGAGGGAGAGAGATTGTCTCTCTTGTGGAGTCTCTTCTTATAAGGGTGCTAATCCCATTCACGTGGGCTTTAACCCTCATGACCTAGTCACCGAACAAAGATCCCATCTTCAAATATCATCACATTAGGGATTAAGGCTTCAAAATACAGATTTTGGGTGGATACCTTCACTCCATAGCACCCACTAACGTTTCTGGGGTATTAGTTATGTGCTTAACACCTTGTACTAAGCATTATAAGAATGGAAGTTTGCTGTGACACAGTAGAGTATCTGTGGTTATGGCAAGTTCACAACTAGCTCTCATCCTGGACAGGATATGCCATTTTCAGAAAAGTGCAAAGCGTAATGGAGATTCGAGGCAGGCGAGGTCATATCTGGTGTGAATTTATTTAGAGACAGGTGGACTTGGAGTCAGAAGAACCTTCATAAGAGAGGTAGAATTTATTTGAAAAGATGGCGGTAGCATTCTGACAGGCAGAAATGGGAGCAAGAAGGTGACGGGGAGTTTCAAGAGTAAATGGGGAAGGTAGAAAATCACAGGAAGCTGTGCAGAGGTGAGCGCCGGGGGGTGAGTTGAAGGCAGATGTTGGGAACCGCCTAGTGGTGAGGGCTCAGTGGCAGGTCAGACTTGAGCGGGCTGTGGGAGCTACTGAAGGTCCTGGAGCAGAGGAATGACAGAAACTGGACCCATTCTTCAGGAAGAGTAACATGGCAGTGGGTGATGTGGGGGGTAGATTGGTGAGAAGATCAGTTAGATGATGATGGCAGACCAGGTGAGGCGGGATGAAATTCTCCTCTGAGAAAGGGCAGTGAAAAGAAGAGACGGACAGCCAGAGTCACTGTGGAAATAAAAGCCGAGGGCTACGGACGTCGAGTGGCTGCAGGGGGATGCAACAGAATCATGGGACTTCAAAATTATTTTAAACGATAACAATCATTACGCATTTGTAAGCCGTTTAGTTCTTATAAGGCTCTCTGGTTGATAGCAAGTTTAACAGACAATAATTTTCTTTATTAAAGATCCTTTTCAAAAGCTAAAGCTTTCATTCCCAGAAGGGTAGGTTAAGCCATGTTCAGAGCAGGATGGATGTAGGTGGGATGGTGTGCAGGATTCGTGTTCTGTTTTAAGCTGTCCAACTCTGCACCCTAGAGGCTGGACATTCTTGTTAGCATGTTACCAGGATGACCAGAAGTTGGAACTGTCCCTAGGACTTCAAAATGCCACCCACAGCTCCTTTCATGTGAATGTTTTTATAAGATCTTGATACTGACTATTTTTTCATCAGTTTTACAAGAATTTCTGCCAAGATGGCGGGTGGGATGGAGAAATGTGTCGGTGAGAATTTCAAGGGCTGCAGTTCCAATAACCCTGCAATATCTCTGTGGAGTTTTAAGATCAAAGGCTGACCCTGGCTGGACATGCAGTGGCCTTGAGAGGTGCTCAGGTGGCTGGAGAAAAGAGGTTTCCCCTCTGGTAGGGTGTTCTTTCAATCTAGGCCCTAAATCCAGAGCTCAGATGCAAGCACATCTCAGTTTTAGGAGAGATAGTAGCTGTTTGATTTCATTAATCTCTCTTTTTGTGGCAGTAGAATTTTCTTTACGGAAATGAGACCTCTGAGACTCTTGGCATAGAAACATTAAATTAGGAATCTATCCATGAAGACGTCTCTGAATTTAATTAAGTGACAATCTCTGGGGATTGAGCAGCATATAGAGTAATAAACCCATCACACAGAACGGCTAAATACGTGCATTTTAGTGCAAACTTGTTATTATTATAATAATAAGATTCTAGTGTTAAGCATTCAGAAATGAATATTTTTGAAGAAATACTTGCTAGCAATTTTTTGTCTTGATATTGTGATTCCGAGGTAGGCAAATGTGAATTAAAATGTGTTTCCTGAGTTCAGGCAAAGGTAGCGAAAAAACACGAACATTTTGGGTTTTTTCCCTTGGGGAGAGGCTGCTGAAGAGTAGGGGCTCCTTCTGTCTCGTGATGGGAACTTCCGGGACAGCTTCTGCATTGTGTTCTGTGCTTGTGCTGGATGTTTTCAAGAGAGCACGTCGGCTTCTAAGAATTCCTGCTGAATCTCAGGCTTTTCCCTAGGAACCTTCTGATACTTTGGGGCAGAAACAGCTTATGGAGGGTAGGGGAGTTATAATGCATTAAATAAACCTTGGAATTTAACTGCACACTATTCAGAGCCAGTCATTGCTCAGTGGTAAAAGAATCTGCTTGCCAATGCAGGAGACACAGGAGACACTGATTTGATCCCTGACGAAAGAAGTTCCCCTGGAGGAGGAAATGGCAACCCAGTATTCTTGCTGGGATAATCCCATGGACAGAGGACCCTGGAAGGCTACAGTCCATGGGGTCACAAAGAGTCAGACCCGGCTGAAGGACTGAGCATGCACACATCCACATTCAGTGCATGCAGCCCTGCCTAATTCCTTGCAGAGAAGAATGTCTATTAATTGTAGGGCAGTGAAGGGTGTGTGTGCGTGTGTATAATGGCATATTTTCGTGAGAGGTGATGCCATTTCATCTCACATTTATTGATCACGATGAACAGCGGAGGTGTATTTTGGTTTGATGTTGGGCTGTCTTCTTTAAGAGTCTTGCATCCTTTCTGTGACAGGTATATTTATTTAGTGACAACTTGGAAAATTTTAAAGCCATTGGCATTTATTTTTTTTTTAAAGAAAGAACTGCCTTAATACATTCCTTCCCTGAGAGGGAGGGAATTCCTTTATCAGAGAGGAACTTCTGAGCTCATTTGGTCGATGATGAAAACTAATTAACCGAGGCATTAAGTTAGCTCGCCCCACCCCCTGCCCGCCGGTGATGTCAGTGGATGAAACTGCTCAGCTTTGGTGAGCTCTAGGGGGAGAGCTGGGTCCCAGTCATGGCTTCGGTCCTTCTTACCTGTCACCTTGGGCAGGTCTTCTAGATTTCTGGGCCTCGGTTACCTCTTGTGTGAAATGGGGATGTAATAGATGAGAGAATGTATGTGGGAACCTAGAACCATATCTTGTACCTAATTGGTGCTCAGTAAATATTAGTGGCCATTAGCATCTTTATTATTAATAACAAGCTTGCTCCAAATCCCCTTGCTCGGTTGGCACCTTGCTACCAGTGGTGACTGGGCCTGCCTCTGGCCAAGATAGGAATGGCTGGCCGCTGACATGAGTGATAGGCTTTAATTATAGCCTCAGTCCTCCCCGTCTCATTCCCATCTCCTTCTAGCCCCATGCACTTTCCCTTCTCTTTGGCTGTCCTTGGATTGGAGTAGCCTGTGCTATCAGCTACTTGGATTGGAGTAGCCTGTGCATATCATGCTTGGACTTCAAGGGCAATTGCTACCTCTTAGACAACAGCCTCACTTGGAGGGCTGTGTAATCAAGAGCCAGAAAGCAGGACAGGCTGTGAAGCTATATAGGCTGGGTCTGAAGCCTAGTTCACATCCTATGATCTGAGGATGCCTGGACCAAGAAGCTAGCATAGCACAATGATCTCAGGCTTGAGTGTTGGGGTAAAACTGTCTATGTTGAAATTTTTACCCTCTAGATACATTTCTTTAGTCTCCCCCAGACTCAGTCCCTTCATCTACAGAATGGAATACTGGTTCTCACCTCACCAGGCTTTTGGGAGGATTGAAATGACAAAAGTCATGGATTAACGTACTTGCCATAAATATTAACTGTTATTATCATCACAGGAGCTCTGCTTCTGCTACACAGTAGTTGTTTGTGATCTTGGGCATGTTACTTAACCTCCCCAAGCCTTGGTTTTCTCATCTGGAAAATTGGGTTAATAATAATCTTTGCCTCATAAAATTAGCATCAGGACTAAATGGTATTATATTAAGTACTCAGCTCAGAATTATAGTAAGTACCTAATATTTGTTATACTGTTATTACCCTCAGAGTATGACCATGGGTAAGTTATTTAACCTCTCAGAGGCTCACCTGTAAGGAACAGATGTAATAATGTACATGAGGGACATGATGCGTAGTAGATTCTCGATGAAGTGAGCTATTTCATTATTTCCCCAAATTAGTTGTCATGCTGGCTTCCCTGATGGCTCAGACAGTAAAGAATCTGGCTGCAATGCAGGAGACCCTGGTTTGATCCCGGGTTTGGGAAGATCCCCTGAAGAAGGAAATGGCAACCCACTCCAGTATTCTTGCCTGGAGAATCCCATGAACAGAGGAACCTGGAGGGCTATATTCTATGGGGTTGCAAAGAGTCGTACACGACTGAGCAACTGAGGCTTTTTTTTTTTCAGCCTTCATGCTGGAGCGCCTTCACTGGCTGAGGGCCCTCTGTGGCCTGCTTCACGGCTTTCATTTGCTGCCCGAGTTGAACCACACTCCCCACAGAATTGACATGTTTCCAGAGTGAGTCCTATTCCAGGTATCACGGTGCCATCCAACCCCTGCCTGGACGGGGCCGATGTAATTGCTTTGCACACAGACCTCGCTCCCAGGGCCCCAGTGGCGGCCTGGCCTGTGAGGTTGCTGTATTTGATTTTTGTAGGTCAACAAACAAACATTTGAAATTAAATAAGCCTGTTAGTCATGGCAGGTTCAGGTTGCTCTAATTAGCTTCTGTCTGGCCTGCTGTAGCAGCCGCAGGCCTGTGCTTCTTACTGCCTGTGTAGCAAGAAAACAACAGTCCCAGAGCTCTGAGGGAGCTGCGGCTGAAAGCCCTTGATGCTGATGCTTCAGGACAGATGCTGGCAAAATCCTCTTCTTGCGGTGGCGGCGGCGGCAAGTGTCGGCCTTTCATTTTTCAGGCTGCAGAGAGTCATGGAATGAGCTATTAGGTTTAGCGTTGGGAATACAAAGATGGCCTCGACGTGGTCTCTGATGGCAGGGACCTGTGATGGTGGTAGTGACAAAGATGGCCACACAGAGACCAGGGGCAAACAAGGGTTACGTCTTCTCACTGGCCCCAGGGCTGAAGCCCCTTCAGGTTCAGACTGTTCTTTGGGTCTGGCTGGGGGCGGATGGGCTTATCCAGGGGTGGCAGCCTGCTGGGTCCTGAACCAACTTACCTCTCAGTGCCCTACTGCCCCCCTTTGCTCCCTCCTCCTGCTCAGGCCTAGCTCCTCTCTCTGCTCAGAAACTCTGAGCCACCTGGACCCCAGCTTAGCCTCCCTTTCTATTTCCTAGAAACTTATCACCTTTTAGAATATCATTACCCTTCAATCTGCCAAACTGGTGATGCGTTTTATCATAATGATAGAGATAATAATACTGGTGATCACAATACATTGCTTTGGTAAAGTTCTTTTGGTTTTTCAGAGCAAGTAGTATTTTTATCTCATTTTTCCCCCTAGAATACTATATATGCATATATAAATGCCTCTCCACCAGGCATTTACAGAGTATCAAAGATGTTTGTCAGCCTTGGAGGTACGTGTGAGCTAAGTCGCTTCAGTTGTGTCCAATTCCTTGCAACCCGGGCTCCTCTGTCCATGGGATTCTCCAGGCCAAAATACTAGAGTGGGTTGCCATGCCCTCTTCCAGGGGATCTTCCTGACCCAGGGATCGAACTTATGTCTTTTAGGTCTCCTATACTGGCTGGTCGGAGAAGGCAATGGCACCCCACTCCAGTACTCTTGCCTGGAAAATCCATGGACGGAGGAGCCTGGTAGGCTGCAGTCCATGGGGTCGCTAAGAGTCGGACACAACTGAGCGACTTCACTTTCACTTTTCACTTTCATTCACTGGAGAAGGAAATGGCAACCCCTCCAGTGTTCTTGCCTGGAGAATCCCAGGGACGGGGGAGCCTGGTGAGCTGCCGTCTATGGGATCACACAGAGTCGAACACGACTGAAGCGACTTAGCAGCAGTAGCAGCAGCATACTGGCTGGTGGGTTCTTTACCACTAGTGCCACCTGGGAAGCCCTTGGAAGGACGAAGAAGCATAATATACAATGCCCACTGACCCACCCACTTCTCTCCAAAGGGAAGAGCTATGGAAAATCAAAACAACATGAGCTTTATAAACCTCCCTGCTACTCAGTAGCTCTGTGACCTTTGGCATGTTGTATAACCTCAGTTTTCATGCCTGTAATATATGAATAATAATAGAACTTCAGGGACTTCCCTGGTGGTCCAGTGGTTAGGAATCTGCCTGCCAATGCAGGGGACATGAGTTTGATCCTTGGTCTGGGAAGAAGCCACATGCCGAAGAGCATCTGAGTCCTCGTGCCACAACTACTGAAGCCCATGAGCCCTAGAGCCTGTGCTCTGCAACAAGGGAAGCCACATCGATGGGAAACATGCACTCCACATCTAGAGAGTAGCCCCCGCTCACTGCAACTAGAGAAAGCTGGCATACGACAAGGAAGACCCAGCACAGCCGGAAAAAAAAAAAAGGAACTTCATTCTTAGGATCTTTTTATGTCTGAGTCTTACATCCAATCCCAGTAAATTTTAGCAATAGCCAGAATGAGCTAAAGACTTTATAAGCATGATCTCCTACACCTTATTACAGCTTGGCAAGCTGAGTGCCACTCCTCCCGTCTTACAGGTGAGGAAACTGAGGCCTAGAGACTTTGTTAATGTCACAATTATGTGGAAAGACTGGGATTCAAACTCAGATCTTGTCTAGATACCCATTCTTTGCAGTACAGCCTCACTGGAAGTTCATTAGACCCCAAACTCAAGAAGCAGTACAAATGCGGAAAACTAGAGGGACACAGAAGCAGGCTCAAGAGGTGGGAACCCAGTTGTTCTGAACATGTTATTGATTCTGCCATATTTTAATTTTTATGCACTTCAATACATATATATTTTAAAGTATTTATTTCTTTGCCTGCACTGAGTAGTTGTTTGTGTCATCTTTAGTTATGGCATGTGGGATCTAGTTCCCTGACCAGGGATCGAACCTGGGCTCCCTGTATTGGGAGCACAGAGTCTTGGTCACTGGACCACCGGTGGGAAGTCTCTGTACTTCTACATACTCTAATAAGGAGAAACACTTCGTATACTATTCCTGAGTACTTTGTGTGTATATCAGTGTTGGCATGTAGTTAGACATTTTTCTTTCAGTCAGTGCTAGTGTGGAATATTTTTACTCAAAGTTTTGCTCAATTAAAAATGGGCATTTTGTTTAAATGTGATTATTTCTGTGACAGCAAGGCCAAATAGACATTACATTACTTTGCCAACAAAGGTCCGTCTAGTCAAGGCTATGGTTTTTCCAGTGGTTATGTATGGATGCGAGAGTTGGACTGTGAAGAAAGCTGAGCGCCAAAGAATTGATGCTTTTAAACTGTGGTGTTGGAAAAGACTCGTGAGAGTCCCTTGGACGGCAAGGAGATCCAACCAGTCCATCCTAAAGGAGATCAGCCCTGGGTGTTCTTTGGAAGGAATGATGCTAAAGCTGAAACTCCAGTACTTTGGCCACCTCATGCAAAGAGTTGACTCATTGGAAAAGACTCTGATGCTGGGAGGGGTTGGGGGCAGGAGGAGAAGGGGACAACAGAGGATGAGATGGCTGGATGGCATCACCGACTCGATGGACGTGAGTTTGAGTGAACTCCGGGAGTTGGTGATGGACAGGGAGGCCTGGCGTGCTACGATTCA
>NW_011494903.1:5895807-5910431 GCF_000754665.1 Bison bison bison
ACAACAGAGGATGAGATGGCTGGATGGCATCACCGACTCGATGGACGTGAGTTTGAGTGAACTCCGGGAGTTGGTGATGGACAGGGAGGCCTGGCGTGCTACGATTCATGGGGTCGCAAAGAGTCCGACTCACTGAGCGACTGAACTGAACTGAACTGAACTGAAGGCCAAATACGCTATGCTACTTGGTGACTCAATTTGGCATCAGTGCCCTCTGGTGGTAAATCTTGGAAATATTTGCTTCTTACAGAGTCGGAAGAACCAAGAAAAAATCTTGGATTTACCAAAGATCTTTCTGACATCTCTTGCTAAAATATTAACCATGGTATCCTTATTTTTTTAATAAAAATATTTTTGTAAGAGTCCAAAATTGTCAGAAAGAGGTGACTCTTTGCACAAACATTGGTTGCATTTGCCTTTAATGGTTTTCAGTGGTAAATATTTTAAAATCAACAATGTTGTGTTATATGAGTTAATGTCAAGAAAAGTGAATATAGCCTAAAGATTTTTATTTGCTGCCTTCTCCACAGTAATTTTGGAGAATGTTGTATTGGAATAAACTTTTCAATTATTTATGTAGTTTTTCCTCCATAAAATACATTAAAAAAAAAAAAAAAAAAGACAAGACATTCAAGTTGGGTTTTGCTTGGGTTTGTTCGGAGTCATTGTTCCAAAGCCCTTGGTTGAAGGTTGGATATTCACTTTCCCTCGGATGCTCAGGAATCTAAAGGCAGAGTTAAGAGTAAATTGGGTGTTTCCTGAAAGGAAAGTAGTATTGACATTTCCATATTTTCTCTCAGGTTCTCAAATGTAGCATTTAATTCTTCGGTCCACCGGACATCCTGAATGGTGTTCTTCTAAAGGGGTTGTGTGAACAGGTGTTACAGGCCAGCCACCGTGTCAGGCATTTTACATCCTGTTTAATCATCTCAACAATCCTTTGAGATTGTTTGATATACCCTTGTTTTCTGTAAGAAAGACTTAGAAAACTGAAGTCACTTGCTACCCAGCTGTGCAGACCTGGGGTTCAGCCTCAAGTCTCCGACTTCTTGGTTTATGGTTTTGCCTGCTTCCTGGCCACGGCTCCAAATGCTGGGTCGTGTTCACATGCAGCTCAAACCCCACCTGCAACTGTGCGCTTGGCTGTGTGTTATGTTTCCTCAGGGGAGAGTAGCAGCAAGGCTAATGTGTTTGTGTAAATAGCCTTGGCTGACACGTGGCAATGTCACCTCTACAGAGCCATAGGAAGCAAAAAGCTCTGCTTTGCCCCCTACCAATAAGTTAAGAGAAAAACCTCTCAATGACCTGCACTCCTGACAGTGAGATTTGTACAAAGCCATGCCTGCGCAGCCTGCGACAGCTCTTTCACATGCAGGAGCCACCTCCAGGCACAAGGTAAAACCCTAGAAGTGGACATTGTCCTGCAGCAACTAGACCCAACCCACACTCACATCTCACCGTCTCTCTTGGCCCCTGACTTTGCTATTCATTTGCATCATGGCCCTGAGACTTGATGCCCTTTGGTACTTTCTTAGTTATGAAGTTGTTGTTTAATCTCTTAATCATGTCTGCCTCTTTTGTGACTCTCTGGACTGTAGCCTACCAGACTCCTCTGTCCATGGGATTTCCCAGGCAAGAATCCTAGAGGGAGTTGCCATTTCCTTCTCCAGGGGATATTCCTGACTCAGGGATCAAACCTGTATCTCCATGTTTGGGAATTTAAAAAAAAGAATGATTTCTGTATATTAACTGCAGCAAAAATATTTGAAACAGAATTCTGCCAAGAATGTAGATATGGAGTATTTTGGGTCCACTTTATCAGGTAGACATCCTGTTCCTCTTATGTCTGAGATTCACCTTGGCCAGTGCCCTTCGAGCTTATCTAGGTGGACCTGAAGGCCAAAGTGTGTGAAAACCAGACCATGGTCAGTGTTGGCAAGTAGACTCTGGCCCTGCCACATTTCACACCCTGTCCCCCCAACTTTGCCATTGGCCTTTCTGGGAGAGCATCAGAAAGAGGAATTCATAGTGAAGTAAAGTGATATGGCCTGGTAAGAACAGAAACAAATTAGGAGGTGTAGTGGAAGAAAGTCCAGTTCAGCAAACTGTAAGTAGCCTCCGGAAGGTTCCCCAGACCTTAGGTGGGGGACCCAGTCCCTAGAGAAAGGCTGGTCCCCATCAGTGGACATGTGGTAGGCTGGAGGCTGACAGTACCATAGCATTATCTGGGTCCTTGAGGGTGTGGGGGATACCAGGTCAATTGCCAAATATTAAGTGTAAGGAATAAAGCCACCCAGAATGGACCATGGGGTGAGGAAGGGTCTCAAGAATGAAGCAGAAGTCCTTCAAAAGTCTTCCTGCAGAAGGTCAGCATCGGTGATACCTGGGCTTGGGGGTGCCCTGAGTATGTAGGGGAGGAGCAAGGGGTTCAGGCTGTGCTTGGGGAGGGGCACACAGAAGCAGCAGCTGCAGATGGCTTGAGAGGTGGGGAATTTCACCTCTTCTAGTTTCCAGTCACCCCAGTTTCTTGAAAAAAACAGAGTTGAGTGTGGGTGTTGGGTGGGTTGGGTAGGACTGGAATGGCTTAATGAACAGGTGAAGCTGCCACGTTGCTACCAGAGGACCACTGTCTCTCCAGGTAGCCTCAGGCCCCACTCCCTCAGTGTGCAGGCTGCCCAAAAGTCACCTTCTCAGGGAGGCCTCACCTGACCACCCTGCTTTAAATTCTACCCCAAATTTCCCTTACTTTGCTCATCACCCCCCAATAATGATCACTACAAAATTTACTTAATTTTTTATGTCTGTTTTTATGTCCTACTTCTCTTCAAAGCCTCCTTCTTGCATCCTTGAATGTAAATTCTATGAGCAAGTGTGGTGTTTTTATTTTTTCTGGTTGTCGACAAACACCAGCGCTGAGTGAGTGAGTGAAGTCATGTGACCCCCTTGGACTGTAGCCTGCCTGCCAGGCTTTTCCGTCCATGGGATTTTCCAGCAAGAATACTGGAGTGGGTTGCCATTTCCTTCTCCAGTGGATTTGCTTGACCCAGGGATTGAACCTGAGTCTCCTGCCTAACACCAGGAGTATTCTGTAAGGAGGGGTTGAATGAATCAACTGTAAGTGGTAAGGGACTTGGGATCCTTTGGCCATAGAATGTCTCCCAGATACGCAGAAACCATTTCCAAACCATTTCCAAAGACCTACTCTGTTTCTCCTCCTTATACTCTCAAATCCCTTTAGATTTAGATCTTGGCTTTCAGCCCAGGAGATTTGATTGCTGACAGAAGTTGAGGTAATCAGTAGAGAGCGTGAGTTTCGAGTCAGATAGACCCACATTGGAATCGAAGCCTTTCCACATACCAGCTGTGTGGCTCTGGGGAAATTATCTTCTTTCACACTGAGAATGAAATGTATGTGTGAATGCATGAAGCCTGACATACAGTTGCCATTAATAAATGGGAGCTCATACCACCAAAGATGGAGATGGATGAAATGAATGGAGCAATGAATCTTAAAAAGGTATTTTTCCTTTTCATAGTCATTTAATCTGCCTTTGATGAAAATATCAGGGACCCCGCCCCCATTCAAGTTAATTTTAATATATCAAGAGATTTTAGGAGATTCCAAGTTTGTTTCTCAATCAGATAAATTATTTTCTTTAATCCCACGTAAGCACAGGGTCTTGGAGTCAGGCAATGCCTTGGAGCCTTGGATCTCCCTTCCAGGAAGTTGGGTAGAAACCACAGGACATCTCATGCCTGGGAAGCAGCACGTGGCGCCCAGCAGACAATTCACACAGACCCAACATCTGGAGCCAGGTTACCAGTGCAGATGGCAAAGAACAAAATGCAAAACCTGTGGGTTGAGCTGAGGCAGTCAAGGCAGAAAGAGTCTGAGAAAGTGGATGAAAAGTGAGGCAGAACTGAAGCCCAGGCAGGTGGCTGTGGCAGCTTTTTATGTAGAGCCCACAACCCCAGGTGAAGACAGGAGATGGGAGGAGGGAGCTGGAGGCCTACCTGGGCCCCACCTCCTCAGCAGCCCAGAGGGGTGCTCCGGGGTTGCCTCCCCCTGCTTGCCCTGACTTAATGGCTGTTCTTTGGCTTGGCTTCTCCCCCATCCTTCTTCCCTGTCTCTCATACAGCTTTCTTCTGGGAGCATCTCCTTTAAAAAGCTCTTGCACCTGAATCATCAACTCAGGCTCCACTTCTGGGAGAACTGAACCCAAGACAGAAGACTTCTCCCTTCAGGATTGAACAGCTCAGGAAAGGATTCTGATGGCCAGTTAAGGTCACATGATTGACAGCTTCTCCTTCATTTTTCCTCCCTCCCCCATACCCACGTGATCTGCTCTAGCTTGCTCCCATAGATTCAGGCTCTTAGTGACAGGCATTGAACCAGGCACTAAGGCTGCAAACTGTCCCCATCCTCCTAGGTTCACAGTCAGGCAGGAGAAGACCATTAGTCCAATAGTTTCACAGTCACGTGCTTATAAGCTGCAGCAGTGCTATGAAGGAAAAGCCCAAACAGAAGTGGGAGGCAGGGGCGCCATAGAGGAAGTGAGTGGTAAAGAGGGGGAGAGTGGAAGCCCTGGCAGGGGAGCAGTTGATGGTGGCTTGATTAGAGTGGCAGCCCTGGAGTTGGGGTGAAGTGGAAAAAAAAAGCCTCAAGAACCTTCTAAGGGTCTAACCTATTGCCATGTTACACGAATCTCATCCCCACCAAGTCCCTGTCATTGCCTTTTGTTGTGTTCGTCGCTCAGTCGTGTCCAACTCTTTGCAACCGCATGGTCTGTCCATGGATTCTCCAGGCAAGAATAGCGGAGTGGGTTGCCATTCCCTTCTCCGTGGGATCTTCCCGACCCAGGGGTCGAACCTGGGTCTCCTGCATTGGCAGCCAGATTCTTTACTGTCTGAGCCACCAGGGAAGCCCCTGTCATTGCATGAGGGTGAATGAAAAAAACAGAACGAAACAAAAGTTACGTTGCACTTGGCTAACATTCAGAAACTTTAGGGGAAGAAAAAGAAAACTGAATGATGCCCTCTAGTCTCTTAGACTAGAGGTTCATCTTATCATTTGATTATATCCCTCCCCACACCTTATTTTCCACCAATGCATCCACATCCTGTTTGGAACTTTTAATAGAGAAGAATTGTTTGGCTTTTGAAAAATATTGTCTAAATAAATGTCACACCTTGGCATTTCCCTGTATCTTCATTATTTTTCTTCCTTGGGGTGGGACTAGGGAGTGCTCGAAAGGATGATCTGATCTGTGAGTCTGATCTCTATTCCTAATTCTGTAGGTGACAGAAGCTGTTTTCACTGGTATTTTTTCATGAAATTACTCACATATGAGGAAAAAATAGCTCAGAAATATAAGACCACAACACAGGGTGGAGGGGTGGTGACTATTTGTGGAGATGCAGTCATTAGGGGTGACTAGATCATTACCCCAGAGTATATTTGGTGCTGCCAAGCCCTCCTTCATCCACACAGACTGAGAGTGAAAGGGTAGGAGTTGCCCGGGGTGGGGCAGGGGAAGGGGAAGGAAGGCAGAGGCCCTGCCCCTCTGCTGCCAGCCTTGCGGCCAACCCAGTGATGGGTTTGTCTGGAAACGTAAATCTCATTGAACCAGCCTTGCTTCCAAGCAGTAGAAGGCACTAGAGTGTTGGGGGAACTCCTGAGTAACTAGCGCCGGTCACCTGCTGGAGCAGGAAGAGGACTCTGAGGCTTCAGGAACCCAACTGGCTGGTGCACAAGTCGTTCTGTTTTGCTAGATCATTGTTGCATGTAGCATGTCACTAAGCTTATTCACAAATATTCACAAATGACCTTGCTTAGTATACAAAGAAGCGTCCCTGTTGCCTTGCATGCTGTGTGTATGTGTTAAGAAATTTAAGTCTTCAGAACCCACCAGGAGCTCAAGCCCCCTGGCACTTCTCATTCTCTTCCCAGACACGTCTCGATTCCCCAGTACTCAGGTCCTTGAATCTCTGCTCTTTTTTTAATTTTCTTTTAAAATCACCTTTTCCCTCTCCCTTGACTGCCATCCCACCTGTATTGTTCTTTTTTTCATCTATTATGCTGTGTCCTTTCCCTTCTTCCTTCTCCTTCCCCATTCTGTGCTCCCCTGCTACATCTCATGAACTCAGAAATTACCCTCCAAATACCATAGGCATCACCCTCTATGTAGTGGCAAGGGTTGCTCCCACTCTGGCTTGGTAGATGACATTTTCCAGAGCTATTCCCCATAGGGACTGATGACTCTGACCCAGATCATGCTACCAGTTAAAATAATCCTGGTTCTGGGCCCACGGGGCTCACCAGTCATCATGCTGTATTGGAAAGTAAAACTGATAGGGCAGCCTCATTAGATTATAATCAGCTCACATCTTCCCTTCTGGCTTCTCAGAGCATAACACGTGTCCCTAGGAGTGGCAGAACAGAGAAAACCACTTCTCCTCCCCAGCTTTCTGTACTTCTTCTAGGCTCTTGGCTCAACTTAAATATTTACTCTGTTACAGCAGAGACTGGCTCATTGGCCACCATGTCAATCACCTGAAGTGGGTTTCTAATTTGTTTTGGAAGTGGTAGGCAGTTCCAGGAGAGCATCTACCATCTTAAGTGTACAGCTCCAGGGTATCACTTATATAGGCCAGTAGATGTCGGGCCAAGGAGCTTGGACCACATTTTGTGGCAATAACTGTCACAATAGCAGAGAGATAGAGTGACTGGTGGATGGATGAAGGAATCCAGTAAGAGTCTCTGGATGCTTATTAAATACCAGACTCTGTTCTGTATGAATCGTTTACTCTTCACATTAATCCTATGAAATATGTACTCTATTATCCCTATTTCAGGAGAAGGACACTGAGGCACAGAAAGGCTAAGTAATTTGCCCAAAGTAGCAGAGTTAATAAGTGGCAGAATCAGGAATGGAGCCCAGACAGACCGGCTTCGGAATCCATGCTCTTAATATTTTTCTGTACCAACATCTGTAGGTAATAGGAAGCCATAGAAGGTTGGTAAGTAAGCGTGACGTGAAGACAGTGATGCTCAGGAAGAGACATTTGGGTTTTTTTTTTTTTTAATTTTATTTAATTTTTAAACTTTACATAATTGTATTAGTTTTGCCAAATATCAAAATGAATCCACCACAGGTGTGTTCCCCATCCTGAACCCTCCTCCCTCCTCCCTCCCCATACCATCCCTCTGGGTCGTCCCAGTGCACTAGCCCCAAGTGTCCAGTATCGTGCATCGAACCTGGACTGGCATCTAGGAAGAGACATTTGGAGGCAGAGAGGTCGAGTGATGATTGATGGCTGAATGAAGGAATCCAATAAAAGCCTTTGGCAGTAAATCCTGGGATGCGTATATCAAAGCCTGAATTAGAACAGTAGCAGTGAATATGGAAACTTATAGATGTGAGAGATGGTGTGAAGGACTTAAAATGCAGAGGGTCTTGAATGTTCGGCCCTGAAAGAGTAGTGAAGCCGTGGTCTGAAGTAGAGGCGGCCGGAAGGGCCTCTGACTCATGTGTGGCCCTGAGATCTTGGGTTGGTAAGGTTTCCAAGATGCAGTGATGAAGACTCCTCCCACCTCCTCCCATATTCTGTCCTCCAAAGGAGGGATGTTGCTGTGGATTAGTCACACTCAAGCGGACCAGCTTGCTAGAGGGTGGGGCTCCTGCTGGGAGAATCAAAGGGATGATGAACAAAACCGCCCTGCATGCCTGTCTTCCCTAGGATGAGGGAAAGTTAGGTATTAGGAAACTCTGGGCCTGGGCATGCCTCCAACCCCTTTGGAAGTCCTTGTGGGTGGGGCCAGGGAAAAGAAGCATGGAGTGCTGGTTCAGGGGAAGGGAGTGCTGACATGTTCACAATCCCCCCACTTCCTTCTCTGAAGGGAAAATGGTAATTGTGAGATTCAAGAACATGGTGAGGGCTAGAGAGAAATGAACCAAGTAACAGGCTTGCCCATGTTCAGCCTGCCCATGTTCTAGGTCTGGCAGTAAGGGGCCAAAAAAAAATAAATAAATAAAGGAGTCTGCAAAACTTAGCTCCCTGGGGAGGTATTGGAGGTTGGGGCAAAACTCCAGGCTGTATTGATGACTATGCATTTGCCCTTTAGCTGTGTATCCTCATTGTAACCCAGGGCAGAAGTCATCATGTGGTGGGATCTAAGGATTCAGAATTAGCCATTATCAAACAGGGTAATGATGTTTCTTTTGCCTAAGAGACTCAGTGAATGTCTCTCAGTCGTGTCCAACTCTTTGCAACCCCATCAACTATACAGTCCATGGAATTCTCCAGGCCAGAATACTAGAGTGGGTAGCCTTTCCCTTCTCCAGAGGATCTTCCCAACCCAGGGATTGAACCCAGGTCTCTCACGTTGCAGGGGTATTCTTTACCAGTCTTTTGCCTATTGAGACTTAAATTCCTCTCTGTAGTTCTTTAATGTTCTAACCTGTCTGTCTTCCCATTTCGATAAGAGACTTAGTGGTGATAGACATCCTTGAAATATTTGATCAAAGAGCTAAAAGGAACTATAAAAATAAAGACATTTCTTCCTATAGTCCAGAAAGTGAAATTGCTCGGTCATGTCAGACTGTTTGTGACCCCATGGACTGTAGCTTATCAGGCTCCTCCGTCCATGGGATTTTCCAGGCAAGAGTGCTGGAGTGGATTGCCATTTCTTTCTCCAGGGGATCTTCCTGACCCAGGAATCGAATCTGGGTCTCCTGCATTGCAGGCAGACGCTTTACCGTCTGAGCCACCAGGTAAGATACACTCCAGAGTATTGTGCCTCATAAAATGATAATATTTGAAACTCAGATAAAAAAAAAAAAACCTTATTAAACACATAAACATCAACGGCTATGTGAATGTTAATACTTTGGAAGTATAGATGGAGGTATCAATATTCTTGAATAACACATGTTCACACTTCATCATGTTAATGAACAAAGTTCTTTTTTCTTGTAGTTTCAGCAAGGAGTATCCTAGGGTAAGAGAACAAGATTTGGATTTATGTGAATAGGATTTATTTCATCACTGAATCCAAATCATGTTTTCCTAGTGTGAAAACAGATGGCAGAGACTTTATTTGTGGTCAAAGGCATTATGTCTGGGAGAAAACCTTTCTGCGATAGGAAGATTTGAACACATTCAGGAAGTGATTTAAGACATGATACGTCTTCTAGAACCTGATCCACGGCAGGTGCTTTTGTTAACAAAACTTACACACTCAAATCCAGTGAATCAGAGAAGCTAATTTTCATTCTGGCAAATCATAATTTTTGGGGGGAGGGCACTGACTATGTACCTGGGGATCAGGATTGTCTTGGAAAACTCAGTCTGTGAGTCAGAGTTTGCACATTTCTTATATCATAGCTGAAGAATGTCTTCTGATCTGGCTCCAAGACCTTAGTGTGTTTCAAATAAATTATTTGGGGGAGAGAACCAAACCCTGTTTTGTTGTTAACCTTAGTCTATAAATTGTAATTTTGATATCTTCCACAATGCAGAGTTTAAATGAGATATTATCCTGAAAGACTGTTAGCAACCAATAAATTACTTTGCAAATGTAAGGTGGTAGTGATATTATTATACACATGGCTTTGATATAAAGCTGAATTTCTCCTACATCCCCAGTGAAAATTAGGCTATTCGGTTAACTCTTCCTCACTTCCAGGCTGATCTTGGATGACTATGGTTTTGGAAGCAAAATTGGATTCCAATTTTAAGTGAGGGCCATACACAGATGTGGGTAATAGCTGAAATATATATGCTTTTTGGAGTGACTTAACTACCAGGGGGCTTCCCTGGTGGCTCAGATGGTAAAGAATTTGGCTGCAATGCAGGAGACCTGGGTTTGATTCCCAGATTGGGAAGATCTCCTGGAGAAGGGAATGGCAACCCACTCCAGTATTCTTGCCAGTAGAATTCCATGGACAGAGGAACCTGGCGAGCTACAATCCGTGGGGTTGCAGAGTTGGACACAAATGAGTGACTAACACACACACACACTTTTGGGTCAATTTCCTCCTCAGAGCTCATCAGTGAACTTTTCGGATTTTGATTCTTTGCTTTTTCTTCTCTTCTTAGTTTCTTCTCACTGCCACCAATAGATTGACTCAGATTCATAAAATGAAAGAGGATTAGGTGATATAGGGCCAAAATGGGACTAAGAGCTCTGAGCTGGACAAGGCAGAGGTGATGTAATGTACCAGTGAAATTTTTGCTTGGTACTTGGGCCATGCAGGGGTTAAACTTCAGTGGGATGAGAATCTCCTTGTTAACAGTTGCCTTGTAAAAAACAAAAAACCCAACTCCAATTCATTAAGTCTGGGATGGAGCCCAGGGATCTATATTGGAATAATTATTTCAGGGAATTCTGATGCTGCTGGTTGAAGGACCACCATTTGACAGACACTGCATGTAGAGTCCAAATTCCATGGCAACTTAGTGCTCAAGAAAATTGATTACAATGTATGGATACCAAGGGAGAAAGGGGCCTGGGTGGGATGAATTGGGAGGTTGGGATTGACATATATACAATATTGATACTGTGTATAAAACACATAACTAGTGAGAATCTTGGAGAAGGAAATGGCAACCCACTCCAGTGTTCTTGCCTGGAGAATCCCAGGGATGGGGGAGCCTAGTGGGCTGCCGTCTTCGGGGTTGCACAGAGTCAGACACGACTGAAGCGACTTAGCAGCAGTGAGAATCTACTGTATAGCACAGGGAACTCTATTCAATGCTCTGTGATAGCCTGAATGGGAAGGAAAAAAAAAACGGGATATATGTATAGAGGGGCCTGGCGGGCTACAGTCCATGGGGTCGCAAAGAGTCAGACATCACGGAGCGACTAACTCTTTCACTTTCATTTCCTATAAACATTCGGCTGATTCACTTGGCTATACAGCAGAAACTAATACGACATAGTAAAGCAACTATGCTCCAATAAAAATTAATTAAAAAAAGAAAACTTAAGTGCCTACTTTTCTTTATGTAAAAATAACGTAGTAGTCATCTCAATAAATACAATAAATTAAGCGTGGTGTTGCTGACTCTGGGGGTTTAGTTATTCCTTCTCTTTCTTCACCAAGGCTGGGACACACAGGGTGAGAGCAGATACTCCCAGAGATGTGACTGGTCGCCGTGGCCAAAGAAGTGACGTGAGGAAACAGACCTGAGTTTTCCATACTCTGCACTTGCATCCTTTTTCCTGAGATGACTTGTAGATCAATAAGAAAGAACCAGTCAGCCAATTAGTAAATAAACACAAAATCAGGAATGCACAGAGTATGACACAAAGCCGTGCAGAGCTAGTTAATCCTGTAGGAACAATATGAAGAGCAAAGGCTCAAAGACCTGTGAGTATAGTGTTCCAGAATATATGCTAGCACAAGAAGGGGTGGAGTGCAGAGAGGTTTCTCAAAAAGCTACTGCGTGGCTTTAATAAATGTCTAATTTAGAGCCTTAGTATTCTGGGGGCTCGCGTGTGAAAGGTACAAGTCGGGCACAGGGTAGACCACAAAGAAATGGGTTACGTAACACATGGCAGTTTACCTTCAGCAAGCACTTGGAGGGAAAAGGAGCTTTGGCTCTGAGAGTTTATAGGTAACTTGCCAAATGTTTTTTGTGTACCTACTGTGTGCTCTGCATTGAGCCCAGGGCCATGATAGACCTGATTCATGTTCTGTGTTCACGACCAGCCAGACAGCTGTCTTGAATTTCTAGGGCCAAACCTAGGCTGGTGTTCATTCCCCGAGTGTAGCACACAGACATGAATAGCTTTCTAGAATTCTGTGCTTTCACTCTGGCTCAAAGGGCCACCTCCATCCCCCAACCTGGAGAGATTAAAATGCCAACCAGTTTCTTCAGATCACTGAATCCTAGTTCCAAACCTGAAAAAAAAAAAAAAAAAAAAAGAATAAAACCTCTGATACACTTGAGAGAAAGGTAACACCTAACCCCATGGATAAAGTAGTGTGTGGGAAGAAGCGTCAGGTAAATGGTCAAGATACAGATTTGAGGGGCATGGACTTGACCTCAAATCCTGAATATCTCACTTCCTACTCTCTCTGAGCCACACTCTCCTCATCTCCAAATGAGGGGTGATTCTACCTACATCATCACATTTATGTAATGGTTAGTAATATGTAATATGAATAGCACCTAACAGGAACATTCTAGGAACGTGTGAATTATAAAATCCTGCCCTTGCTCCTTGTCCTCATGTTCTGGGCCTTCGTGAAGTATATCTCAGTTTTAGCAAAACTTCAAATCAAACAGACAGCGTGTTTTGGTTTCAACTGTCCTGACATGAGTGTACTTAGGGGCAGAGCCCTGTGTCAGAGTTCTCTGCCAATTGAGCATAAAATATTCAAATTCCAAAACCAGAAATCATCTTTCTCAGGGCTTGTTTTAGCTAGGCTTCATTCCAGAGACTAGAATCCAAGATGAAGGCTTGTATGCAGCTAGTTTGGGAAGTGACCTCAGGGAGCAGGATGGGGGACTGGAAAGAGGAGAAACGGGGAGAGAGGGCAGCCAATTCAATTTAATTTAATTCAATTTCAAGTTTGGTCACAGCTTGGTAGATGCCAGGGCCAGGGTGAGGGATGGGGAGCGGGGATGGGGACTTGGGGTTTAATGGGGACAGAGTTTCAGCTTAGGAAGGTGAAAAATTCTGGAGATGGATGTTGGTGAGAGTTGCACAACAATGTGAATGTCCTCAGTGCCGCTGAACTGAACAGTTAATGATGGTTAAAATAGTATGTTTTCTATTATGTGACTTTTATGGCAAAAAAATAAAAACGTTTGGACACAGCTGTGGGAACCTGGGGCCTGACCCTTCTGGGAGCATCTGAGAGCCGTGAGGAATGCATATCAGAATTGTGCACTTGAGGGTCACGAGTGAGGCAGGCGCCCACAAGTTCCCATCCATGACTGGCCAAGGATTGGCCCCAGATGTTAACCCCCTCACACTGTCAGGACTGCACAAGTGCTGAGTGGTTCTCTTAGGTGTCCCACGACAGGGGTCTGAGAAGCCCAGGCAAGCAAGTAGCAGAAGTGAGCTCTGTTCAGGAAAATGGGAGTAAAATGTTAGATCCAGAGTATGTGAAGTGAACACGACCCAGTCCAATGCCGGGATCAAAGGAAGACAGTCAACAGAGAAAGGAGCAAGTCTGCTTGTCCCCTTAAACCTCAGATGTTTTCACTGTTTATGAAAGTAGCCCCTGGAATACTCTTCAGTTGCCTCCACGTGGTGTTTGCAGCCTCACTAGCCTCTTGGTTTCCTGAACTCAAATTGCACGGACAGCCTTGGTATCTCAGCACTTAAGACCAGGGGATATTTTCTCTTCCTTGTCCTCTAGTTTCTTCATATGTTTGAATCGTGTCCTGCTTCCCCTCGATCTCCTTGGAAAGCCTGGGATGGACTCTTCTAGTTCTTTTCTATCCTATCAGCACCTAACTGTGCTCAGTAAAAACCTGTTGTCTGTCACTTGATAGATGATAAATCCTTCCTCTAGAAGCACAATCATCCTTTCAGGGGCCTGTGGAGTCTTATTTCCTAACTATATTGAGACCCTCACCAATTAATGGGGCTTGGTAAGTAACATCTTTAATAAGGGGCAGGAAGCTGGGAGCACGATGCTAGTGCCTTAAGGTGTTGTAAGGTTTTCATCAGCAATTCATTCTGCACTCCTTGTATTTGGTTTCATTCCAGTTGTTTCACAGCCAGTGGCACTCAGAAGGGACACTTATTTAGACTCGAGGTGTCTTGTTGAAGCTGTCTGTACATAATAAAACACAGTTGCACTGGTTCTTTCTCTTCCTGTCCTTTCCCCTCTGCTTCAGCCCTTTCCAAATGTAGATCCCCTGTAGATATGAACAGTGACTAGGACTTGGAGTGGATCAGCAGGGGACTAGTGTTTGTTGGATTCTATTAAAATATCCAAGTTACCTTTAGCATTTCTCAGTGTGAACTTGGAGAATTATTGATAGCTGCCATGTTTACTGGGTAAGTTGTATATTGTACAATTCTTGGAAGGCATGCACATCGTAGTCAAAATGAACGTGTCCCCAGAAGAGTGCAAAGAATAACCCATGTGGCCACAAACAGTGGCCCAATCTGAGGTCCCACTCCAGTCTCCAGTCTACTCAAACAGAATCTCTGGGGAAGGGGCCCCAAATCTACATTTTAACAAATTTCTCAGGTTCTTATTAATACTGAAGCTTGAAAACCACTGTTTAGGAGACAGGGTTTTACGAAAAGCAAATACAGAGCTTCCCTGGTGGCTCAATGATAAAGAATCTGCCTGCCAATGCAGGAGACATGGGTTCGATCCCTGATCAGGGAAGATCTCTCATGCTATGTAGTATCTAAGCCCATGTGCCACAACTACTGAGCCTGTGCTCTAGAGCCCGGGAACTGCAACTACTGAGCCCACGCACCCTGCAGCCTGTGCTCCCAAACAAGAGAAGCTACCAGAAGAAGAGGCCCGAGCACTGCGACAAAGAGTAGCCCTTGCTCTCCACAACTAAAGCAAAGCCCACGTAGCAATGAAGACCCAGCAGAGCCAACAATAAATAAATACATAAAAATTATATATATATAT
>NW_011494903.1:5910797-5921133 GCF_000754665.1 Bison bison bison
ATTAGCTATGGTATCTTTTTTTTTCTTTCACCGTTCCATGCGGCTTGCGGAATTTTAGTTCCCCAATCAGGGATGAACTTGGGCCCTGGCAGAGAAAGCAACAGACTGCCAGGGAATTGCCTAACCACTGGACTGCCAGGGAATTGCCTACTTGTGGTATCTTAATGTAGAAAAAACCACTTAGGACCCCTTTTCTCTGAACTGGGGTGTGGGTACAACTAGAATATAGGGTTTCATTGTTTGTTACAACAGGAAGGGGATATACTTATTTAATATACTATTCAAATGCCTTGTCCAATAACGATATGAGCTAGTATGCATTGAGTACCACCTTATGTATTCTAGCCTGGAGAATTCCATGGACAGAGGAGCCTGGTGGGCTATAGTCATGGGGTTGCAGAGAGTCAGACATGACTGAGCGACTAACATACCATACGTATACCCCCTTATGCCAGATATTTTTCTAAGTGTTTGATTACCATTAAAAACCGCACCTTCAAAAACAACTTTTTCTGATAAATTCTCTTCTATCTTTGTGGATTAAGAAACTGAAGCATAGAGCTTGTTCAGCAGTTTTTATACAGTGGAGCTACAATTAATTAGTATTAATTTGGCCGCACTGGGTCTTAGTTGTGGCATGCAGGATCTTATTCCCCGACCAGGGATTGAACCCAGGCCCCCTGCATTGGTAGTGTGTGGTCTTAGCCACTGGACCACCAGGGAAGTCTCTTACAAATAGAATTGACACAATTTAGCTCCAAAGCCATTGATCTTTATGACTATTTTGGGGTCATGACAGAGGATCACTGTATGTGTGTGTGTGTGTGTGCACGTGCGTGTGTGTGTGTGTGTGTGTGTGTGTGTGCTGAGGGTGGGACAGTTTTAAGAGGGAGAATGAATGCAAGGCACAAAGGTCAGAAAGGCAAGAATGTGCACAGAAAGCTCCACTGGTGCGTGTCAGGGGAAGTAGCTGGACGACGTGACAGACAGATGTCACAAAGCAAGGAGATACGGCTGGGCACGTCTTGAGAGCCAGAGAGGATTCTAGCCTGAGATCCTGAGGGGTTTCTCCTACCATTTCTTCCCTTTTTAAAAACAAAAAAAGAATAGAAATGGAAATGGCACCTAAATGTCCATTATTCTTTTTAAAAACAAAGCCACACTAAATTCCTTCCTTTGCCATAGTAAATAGCTTCCTTTAGAGCCAATAACCTCTGTTCTAGCCAATACCCCTTAGAAGATGGTGTTACTTGATAGACAAGATTTGAGAATTTAGGGTTAGACAGGAAGGTCCGGCTTTGAGTATATTTAAAGAGAGAAGGTGGAGGGTGGTTATATGTACACCGCCCAGAAGTGTGGAGTTGCAGTCGAAGTGTGGGGATGGGAGACTCCTTCACCATGAAGAATTATCTTGAGGTCCAAGCCCAGAGCAGCTGCTAAGCTGTAGTTTGATGTGAAAGTGTTAGTCGCTCAGTTCTGTCTGACTCTTTGCAACTCCATGGACTGTAGCCCACCAGGCTCCTCTGTCCAGGGATTCTCCAGGCAAGAATACTGGAGTGGGTTGCCATTCCCTTCTCCAGGGGATCTTTCCTGACTCAGGAATTGAACTCGGGTCTCCTGCATTGCAGGCAGATTCTTTACCATCTGAGCCACCAGAGAAGCCCAAACTGTAGTGTGAAGTGAAGTGAAGTGAAGTGAAGTCATTCAGTTGTGTCCGACTCTTTAGTTTCCACCAAAGATTGAGGCAATTGTTCTGGTGATTCAGGAAGACGGTGAGCTATTGAATTACTAGAATAGTTATCTCCATTTCATTTCTTTTTTGTTCATGGGGAGAGATCTGGCCCACTCATGTCAATGTGTACCACCTTGCTGGGTGAGGGCTGCCTCCTAAGTCCTTAACTTCTTTATTTTTTGTGGAGGGGGCAGGTGTCCCTGAACCACACGGCATGTGGTTTCTCAGTTCCATGACCAGGGATCAAACTTGTGGCCCCTGCAGTGGAAGCACAGAGTTCCTTAACCACTGAACCACCAGGGAAGTCCCCCTAAGTCCTTCACTTTTTAGTAAAAAACAGTAATGATTGAAATATCATTTTCTCAGGCCTCTATGGGCATTAAGTGAGGTCTCCTAGTACTTCTCAGACAAAATCTTTCCACCTTTCATTAATTACCTTTTTCTTTCCATGAGTTGCTTAGGAAGTAACAGGGGCACATGGGAAGAAAATGGCTATTTAGTGTCTCAAACATCATTCCTGAGCCACAGTGGGGTTCTTGTAGGTTGGGAGTGATTTCACAAAGTTCTGACTGAAGGCAGGCGATGGATGGGATGATCTTTGGTCTCTCAAATTTTGAGCAGGCTTGTGGGCTGTGCAAGGTGTGAGTTCTGGCTAGTACATGCTGTGTGAAATGGCTTTATACATCCAGAAAAACAGGTCTTGGTGCTGACAGCAGTATTTGAAGAAGGGTCAGTGCTTCCTCTGAGAAACACTCACAAAGATGTCCTCTGTTTCAGCCACAGTGATTACTCCTGAGACTGGAGGAGTTTCAAGACAACTGAATGCAAGATAAGAAAGGAATAGAGTGGGGAAGCTAGACTGCTTATCCCTACTGGGCCTCTCCTGGAAGGCACAAATTGACTTCAAGGCAAGAGGCTATGAAAGTGTGTCTTTCCTTAAGACAGTAAATGCTCTGTCTGAAGAGAGTGGAAAGAAAGGGGTGGAGGGGAAATGGTGTTTTGGTTCCCTATATCAGTTTCCAGAAATGAGTATCACGTACTTCAATCTACACTGCTACCCAATATAACTCACTGTTACTCAAATGATTCAGAAGACCCTCTGGGATCTCATTAAGACAAACAGCAAATATTTTGTGCTGCACCTGTGTGGACAAGCCTTTTCCCAGTGACTTCTAGCAATGAGTCAGAAAAATAAAAATAAAAGACTTTTGCTACAGTCACACATTCTAAACCAATCATTCAAAAAATTGGAATTTATAATTTACTTCTAACTGTCAAAGGATTATAAAGGTGTGTGGGGAATATAAAGAAATGTCATTGGAGGACTCACTGGTTTCAAGTAGAGTTACATCTGCCCAGGTTCTTTGTCAGAGCTAAAGACTAGAACTCAGGATTGCGTAGATCTGCACCCAGTGTCCACCCTACCTGCCTTCTAATATGCCTTCCTGCACGGGGGTGCTGGAGAGCCAAACACCTTGTCTCCCAGACTCCCCTGCCCTCAGGGTGTGCCCCAGCGGTGACTTAAGTCCAGCCATCACTCTGCACTATTATAAGGTTTAAGAGGCAGAAATGAGCAGAGGCCACACATTCACTGATTCTGCTTTTGCCTTTAAAAATCTGGTTGTGGAGGCATTTTCATTTTCTGTGGCAGCATTAGCAGAAGTTGGTGGGTGTCAGGAGGCAGGTCACAGAGAACGCATCCTGCAGGTGAGGATTAAAGTGTATCTGGTTCGGTGGGAAGCCAGCTTCCTGTCTGTGAGGACCTCTGGGCACTGTGGTGGCTTCCTGACTTTGGCTGTCATATTGTTTAGAAAGTGGCAGTTTCCTAATCTTGACATAACCAGGAGCTCCAGCGGTGACCCAGTTCTACTATGTGGCTTGAGTCATTTCTGAAATCTCTACCTAAGTCTGTTTCCCCAGCTCTCTCAATGACTCAGTGAGCTTTTTTTTTTCAAGTTGTTTATTTATTTATTTTGTCTGCACTGGATCTTTCTTGCTTTCTCTAGTTGCAGCAAGTAGGGCTCCTCTTTAGTTGTGGTGTGTGGGCTTCTCATTGTGGTGGCTTCTCTTCTTGTGGATCATGAGCTCTAGAACACTGGCTTAGTAGTTGTGTTGCATGGGCTTAGTTGCATGTGGGATCTTCCTGGACCAGGGATCGAACCTGTGTTCCCTGCATTGGCAGGTGGATTCTTAAGCACTGGACCACCAGGGAGGTCCCCTCCTGGACTACCAGGGAAGTCCCCTCCATGAGCTTTTTAATTCCCTAGGATAAATCCTTCTATGCTTCAGCTTGCTAGACTGGCTTATATTCTCTCCATGTAAACCCTGTCCATGACTGTGATTGGTACAGGGGAGTTACAGACAACAGACTGTAAAGAATTTGGAAATCTGGACTTGTTTTTTTTCTGACTTATTAGGTTTGAGAGGAGCAACAATGACATCAGCATTAGAATATGGAACATTGGTCGTGCACTACATGGAGAGGTGAAGTTGTTACTTAAAATGTGGGTCACTTGGAATGAAGTGCACATTGCAGGCAAGGCTTGGTGGATTGGGTGGCTGCTGACCACTATGGTGAGAATAAGGGATACAAGGCCTGTGGAGCTGGGTGGCTATTTTTACCTATATTAGAGAGCTTAAAGAATAGAAAAAATGATCTGCTCAGAATTTAAAGTTACTGCCATAAGGCATGATCGGGGGGTCCAAGAAGTGCTTATTAATTTCTAGAAGAATCATTTATTGCATGTAGCTTCAAGGCTGATACAGTCTAACATCAAATGCCACCTTATCTTGTGAGTTGATGATTAAACGATAACCTAACCTCACCAAGTCACTAGGTATATCCTATGTCAAAGTTTGAATATTGTTTGGGAGAGAGTGAGACCATATGAACTGGGACCATTTGGGTGGGTTCAACTGAATTGAGTGCCAGGATCCCCAAAACTGAACCTCTGGCACCAGTAGAAACATCTTCTCCTCTGTTTGATGAGTGGTCCAGTCTTGCTCAGAGACTCCGTAATGACCTTGTTGAGGTAGTTTTCTTGCAAAGGGATGCCAGTTTTCCTCCTGCTCCAGTTCCCACCACTCTTTGTTCTAGATCCATAACTAGAGTCAAACGACATCATGAAGGACAAGTTCAATGTCTACCTTAGGAGGCAAAGGTTTGCGTACTCAAGGAATGGCAAGATTTTGCTCACTTATATTAGGAAAAGCTTAGGGAATATGTGTGGGAATAGATTATGAGAACCTAGGCTAGAAAAGAAGAATTATAATTTAAAATCTGGCTTACTTTACTGGTGTGGGTGCATTTTCTAGAGACTTTGGATTCATTGTTCTAGTTGGTGCAGCTAGGAATGATTGTAACTCTTGGCCTGACTGATTGACCAGAAAGCAGACTCAATGGTGACCTAGTCGAAGGAAACTTAGGTGTCAGAAACCCATGGTATAATGTAGAGGGAGAAATCCAAACACTTAGGAGAAAGGACTATTGGAGTAGGTATCTCAGGTATAATCCAATAACCCACTAAGAGGGCCTGAGGACTCTCTTTTCACAAGAGCATAGAGAAACAAAAGTGTGAGAAATAGATCCTTGAAAAGTGTCACAGTGGAGACCTCTGTAAGTCAGGAAGATGAGAAATGTGACTTTTGAAATGGACATTTTGATTGCAGTGGGTCTGTTGAGACCATGGAGAGGCAGAGAACAAGTAGTCATACTTACATGCCAGCAGCAAGCTTCTGGCAGCAGAGCCAGAGTGGCAATCTGATCTCTGCTGGTAGCTGACTGATCATGAGGCTTCTGGGAATAAAGAGATGGCTATTCTATCAGAATCCACTTGATATATAGAATCAAAAATACTATACATCTGGAAAGTCAAAGGCCTTCACAATTTCCAGAGCACTTTATAAACCTAAAGCCATTGAATGAAGGAGAAACCAGAACCCTGAGATCTTATCAAGAAAATATACTATAAATCTTTCTCCTAGCCTTTCTCAAAGAAACCTGTAGCTATTTAATAACTTAACTCTGCACTGGGAAGAGAACCACCAAGACTGGTGAGGGCTGATTGGATTCTAGTTTTCATTAACATTAATCCCGTAAGACTCTGAATACTACAGTGGTGTCTAGAGGTGATAAATGAACTTTGGGTTTGAGCTTGTCTCTCAGTGGCCCTACTGAGTTTGTGAAGCCCTCTTGTAATTATTTCCCTTACTCTTAAATGTGTAGTTGGAATATGCATGTGGCCTGCTTAGTCGCTTCAGTCCGTGTCCAACTCTTTTCGATACTATGTACTATAGCCCACTAGGTTCCTCTGTTCTTGGGATTCTCCAGGCAAGAATACTGCAGTGGGGTGCCATGCCCTCCTCCAGGGGATCTGGGGATCGAACCTGCATCTCTTACATCCCCTGCATTGGCAGGTGGGTTCTTTACCACTAGCGCCACCTGGGAAGACCCTTTGGAAGGAATACCACATAATTAATGTTCTATCCTTCTCAATCAAAACATCAGGAGTCATGTGATATTGATTGGTTGTGTTCAGTTGGAATTTGAGATTGCTACTCACCATTTTGGGCACCTTGTCAAATAAACCAAGAGGCAAAGAAGGGTCAGTTCTGTGTCAGGGAAGTGTTTCAGCTGGGTAATCCAGGGGAAATGGGATTGCTGTTTTACTATGGGAGCAGAGAGAGGTCTTTCTGGAATCTTCTGGTAAGTTCTTCTTGGACATTTCATAGTAGGGCCATGCCCACTGGTAAAAGGTACACTAAATTATATATTTAATATGCATTTTAATTTAATTTATATATTTAACAATAAATTTTAGCAGAAGACTACAGAAATCTAGCAGCCAGGATCCCTGAGGGTTTATTCCCGAGGAATGAAGATCTGGGTCACTCTACCAGCTAAATTATTTGGCCCAGCTGTGATGCTGGCAAGTAACCTATAATAGGCTGTGGAGGAAAACAGCTATAAATGCCCACTGTAGACTTGTAGCTGTCTCTGGAACTGCTATGGCCACCAATGATCTCATCCTTGTTGTGTTATGTGTATTTTTTTTTTAAAAACATTAACCATTTCTCCTCCTTCGTTTTCAGTTTTCTCAAAACTTTATAAATGGTCTACTGATGGTGGTTAATTTTACAAGTTAATTTATACAGTATGGAATATCATGATGGAATTGTTTGTAGAGAAGGAATAAATATTACCCAAAGATAGATGCAGAGACTTATGGAAATTTGGGTCTCTACTTTTGAGAGGAGGTGAATACATTTGTATTTCTTTGTTTTTGTTTTGTTTTGTTTTGTTTTGTTTGGTACAGGGAAAATTATTGTTTGGAAGTTTAAATATGGAGAGAAGGTAAGTATGGATGTTGAATTTTGTTGTTTTGTCGCTCAGTCATGTCTGACTCTTTGCTGACCCCAAGGACTTCGGCATGCCAGGCTTCCCTGTCTTTCACGATCTCCCAGAGTTTGCTCAAACTCATGTCCATTGAGTCGGTAATGTTATCTAACCATCTTATCCTCTGCTGCCCCTTCTCCTCCTGCCCTCAATTTTTCCCAGCATCAGGGTTTTTTTTTCCTAATGAGTTAGCTCTTTGAATCAGGTGGCCAAAGTACTGGAGCTTTATCTTCAGCATCAGTCCTTCCAATGAATATTCAAGGTTGATTTTCTTTAGGATTGACTGGTTTGATCTCCTTGCTGTTCAAGGATGTTGAATAGCTAGAGGAAAAGTCTATGGGATTTACGGTGGATTGGTGCTCAATATCCATTCAGCTTTCATCTGTGAACTTTCCCAATCTGCAGAAGTTAAAAAAAAATTTTTTTTTAAACCCAGACTCTCTTGCAGCTAAGGTTTTGGATGTTGTTAGGCTGGGCCAATCAAACACCCTTGTGCAAGATTTAGAAGGCAGAAGTGAAATGGAGGCTGTATTTCTGCTGTGCTTGCTTTTTTTCTGAAAAGCACTGTCATGGAGGGATACCTCCACCCCAACCCTCCCCCTGCCCTGAAGCAGCATTAACTCAGCTGGCTTGAGTGCTAAGAGGCAGAGCATGAAGCCTCCCTGCTGGTGTATATCAGAGCAGGGATGGGGCAGCTTCCTACTGGGGCAGCTTCCTCACTCTAGCAGCTTCCTGCCACGGTCCTGGAGCCAGATGTTTCCTGACCACAGAAGAGGCAGAAACTCCTCTGGTGACCCATTTCAGCACTGAAGCTTTCTGCTCTTGAAACTTGTCATGGAGCCTATTTATTCAGCTTTCCCAGTGATTCAGTAAGTCTTTATAGTAAGCTTACAGTCAGTGAAAGTCGCTCAGTTGTGACTCTGTGATCCCATGGACTATAGAGTCCATGGAGTTCTCCAGACCAGAATATTGGAGTGGGTAGCCTTTTCCTTCTCCAGAGGATCTTCCCAACCCAGGTCTCCTGCATTACAGGCAGATTCTTTTCCAGCTGAGCCATCAGGGAAGCCCAAGATACTGGGAGTGGGAGGCCTATTCCTTCTCCAGTGGATCTTCCCAACCCAGGAATTTAACTGGGGTCTCCTGCATTGCAGGCAGATTCTTTACCAACTCAGTTATCAGGGACGCCCGTCATAAATGTTTTTCCTGCTTAAACTAGCTATAATAGATTCTGTCCCTTGCATGGAAATCCTGATCAGTATAAGAGCTTAGGAGCCCACTGTCCTGTGCAATACTTTACATGAGGAGTGAGCAAGGTTCAGGTATAGCTTCTTCACTACTTATTATGTTCTGCATTCTGGAGAGAAATTTGTCAAAAATTATACATCAGTCTATAACTTTATCTTTTGTTGCTCTTTCATCATTTCCTATCATTCTGATAGGAAACAGTTAAGGTCTGAGAAGTGTAAGACCAAAAGTTATTGAGACACCCAGGGGTTAACAGGGACACATGTCACACCCTCTACAACAGCATTTCTTAAACTTGCCAGCACATTAGAATTGTCTGGGGAGTCTGAAAAATTTATAATTCATGAACTGTCCCCAGACTCATTAAATCAGAAATCTCTGTGTGTGGGACCCAGAATTCAGTACTTAAAAAAAAATTATTTACTTATTTGGCTGCACTGGGTCTTAGTTGCAACATGTGGGATCTATTTCCCTGACCAAGGACTGAACCTGAACCCCCAGCACTGGGAGTGCAGAATCTTAGCCGCTGGACCACCATGCTGGGAAGTCCCAGCATTCAGTATTTTAAAACTGCTCAAGCAGAGAAGGCAACAGCAACCCACTCGGGTACTCTTGCCTGGAAAATCCCATGGACGGAGGAGCCTGGTGGGCTGCAGTCCATGGGGTCGCTAAGAGTTGGACACGACTCAGTGGCTTCACTTTCACTTTTCACTTTCATGCACTGGAGAAGGAAATGGCAACCCACTCCAATGTTCTTGCCTGGAGAATCCCAAGGACGGGGGAGCCTGGTGGGCTGCCATCTCTGGGGTTGCACAGAGTTGGACACGACTGAAGCGACTTAGCAGCAGTAGCAGCAGCAGCAGCAAGTGATTCCATTGTGTATCCAAGTTTGGAGAAGCACTGCAGTCTGGAAGAGAGAGAGGTCAGTTCTCAGGTTATGTATGAGTTGCAGTTGAGAAGAAATAAGACACTACATAGTGGCAAATTTACCATGTCACAGTCACAAAATTGAAAGAGGTCTCATTGGGCTACAATCCAAGCTGGTTCTTTTCTGAGAACTCTAGGGGAGAATCTGTTTCCTGCCTTTTCCAGCGTTCTAGAAGTTGCCTGAATCCCTTGGTTCTTGTTTCCCTTCCATCCTCAAAGCCAACAAAGAATGGCTGTCTTTTCATGACACTGTCTCCCTGGTTTTGACCCTTCTGCCTCCCTCTTCCAATTTTAAGGCCCCTATGATGACACTGAGATAATCCAGGTTAATCTTTTCCTATCAAGGTTAGTTGATTAGCAACTTAATTCCACCTTCAACCTTATTTCCTTCTTGCCATGTAATTTAACATATGCACAGGTTTTGGAGGTTAAGATATGGACATCTTTGTGTGGAGGGGCATTATCCCGCTTTTCATAAGAAAATAAGAGACAAGGTTGCTGGGGAAAAGGCATCCTAGGGATTCCTTCCCCACAATTTTAGAATTAGAAGAGGCAATTGGAGGGGCCAAGGAACTCAAAAGTTACTGCACAATTAATTTAGAAATAAGTGGGAGCCTGGTACACTCTACATTCATACTTCTTTAAGAAGCATGGTTAGCTAGAATGGACTGCTAAGAAATTAAGTAGGGTCTTCCCTGATGGTCCAGGGAATGACTCCAAGTTTCCAATGCAGGGGGCCTCAGTTTGATCCCTGGTAGAGGAACTAAGAATCTCCATGCTGCACCCAAGCCCACGTGCAGCAACTACTGAGCCCTTGCACCTCAACTAGAGAAGCCTGTGGTTCCCAATGAAGAGTCTGCATACTGCAATGAAGACCCAGAGCAGCCAAAATAAATAATAGATTTTAAAAAGAGAAATTAGAAGACTTCCCTGGTAGTCCAGTGGTTAAGAGTCCACCTGCCAATGCAGGGGACACGGACAGGTTTGATTCCTAGTCTGGGAAGATTCCACATGCTGCGGGCAACTGAGCCCATGCA
>NW_011494903.1:5921233-5926995 GCF_000754665.1 Bison bison bison
CCACTGCAACGCGAAGCCTGCGCATCACAATGAAGAGTAGCCCCCGCTCAGCGTAGCTAGAGATAGCCTGTGGTCAGCAACAGAGACTCACTGCAGCCTAGAAATTGATTAATTAATTGAAAAATAAATTAGATAATATTTGAGATTGTTTAGTCTTGCCACTTTCCTCTTATTGGTAAACTTATGTTTATTATGTTTCAATGATTTGAAACTTCTTTGCAGTCCCCTGAATGCCTGGCTATAGATAATGGGAAAATTTGTTGTTGTTATGCAGTTGCTAAGTCATGTCTGACTCTTTTTGCAATCCCATTGGCTATAGCCCACCAGGCTTCTCTGTCCACAGGGTTTTCCAGGCAAGAATGGAGTGGTTGCCATTTCCTCCTCCAGGGGATCTTCCCAGATCAGGGATTAAGCCAGAATCTCCTGCATTAGCAGGCAGAGTCCTTACCACTAAGCCACCAGAGAAGCCCCTAATGGGAGAATACAAACAGGCAAAGCTTATGGTTTGCTGACCTCTGCTTAGGAACCAAGGGGCTTATCATAAACAGGTGGTCCTGCTAGCTAATTGTTTTCCCCTCTTCAAGAGCTATTCTATAGTAACCATTCTAAAATGAAAATTATGCTTTTGGCAGATGTCCTTCAAGATTTATTGCTTCATATCTGGCAACCGCTGCTGCAGGCGAATTCATCTAGTTCCCCCAGGGGCACATTTTGCAGCTAATTCATCCAGGCAGGTTCACTGGGAAGCTGACAGCATTTCTGAGATGGCTTTTTTTTTTTTTTAAATTTTTGACCTTGCTGAATGATTGCACACACCTGCTTTAAGCATAGTCCATGCCAAGAGCATCAGAGCCTTGATCTGTGATATAGAATGCCACAACCTTCACCTTCATGCTAGCATAGACCCTGGATCTCAGGGAAATTCCTGGCTGTGTCCTTTGTACCCTGCAGATGCTGATTTAACCACTTGCTCATCTGACCTCAAAAACTTCTGTAGCTACCTTAAAAATTATTATTATTTTTTGGACCACACAGCATGAGGGATCTTAGTTCTCTGACCAGGGATTGAACTCATACCTCCTGCAGCAGAAGGGCAGATTTTCAACCACTGGACCGCCAGGGAAGTCCCATCTGGATCTACTTTTAACCAACATCTTGAATTATTTACCAGGTCCTTCCTTGACTGAGAACTTATAATCTGTGCTTCTCTGGGGTCACACTAAATGGGAATGGGGGCGGAGTGTGGTTGCAAAAATGGGAACGAGCTGGATATCTCTGGCTCACTGGCTGTCCCCAGTCCAGACTGGCAGGCTGGTCAGCCTCGGCCTGGCCTAAAGTTTCTCCTTGTGATTCCAGCGGCCCCTGCCCTTCCCTCCTCTCTAGGTTTGACCCGGGCTCCTAGGTTGCTGGAAACTTCTCTCTCAAGCTAAATTCGAGGCACAATTATAGGCTCTATATAAGCCATCATGGGCTTTCCTCAGTCTCAACTTTCTATTTTTATTTATATTGTCCCTGCTGCTGATTGTTTATTCTAACCTACATTACATCACAATATTATTGTATGTGTTTTTGTTGAAAAGCTTTTCAATGCCTCCACGAACTAATACAGAACACAAATAAGTATGCAGAATAGTAACCCTGATGTTTCTGCCCCCATTAGGAGATTGCTGATGGTGTCAGCTGTGTATTTTCTGTCTCTACATTGAAAGGAGAGAGGGATGGTGCCTGGTTGTCACTTGTTCCACTGTGTGGATCATGGGAGGTCTTGAACTTTATCCAACCAGGCACTTTTTCCAGATATTCCGGATAGACAAATGGTCTACAAAACTATAACCCATCAGGATTTTGTCTCAAGACTAAGTAGGAAAAATTATCACCTGGGTCTTTCATTTTTGTAAAACATGCAAACCATCCCCAACCAAAAAAAAAAACAAAAAACAAAAACCAAAACACAAAAAACCAAGGATCACCTAAATATAGCTAACTGAATCTTCTATCTTGGAAAAACACTTTTGATAAATAAAAAGCATAGAGTATAACTCAGTTGGCAGCATCTAATAATCAAATTTAGAAAAAGGTCATTTTGGATGGTGCATCTAGGGTAGAAGTTGTCCTCAGGAAGATTTGGAAAACTTGTCTGATTCTTGGTCTCTCCTGGTCTCCTTCCTTTCTCTCCCTCTCCACCTCATACTGCACATTCCTTTTTGACGTCTCCTCCCTTAGCCTGACACCGGATGGAGTTTCCAGGCGAGCCCCACTGTGGTGCTAATAATAGCGATAGCTGCTATTTGTCAAGCCTTTACCACTTGCCAGGCTCTGTGTGAAGCGCCCTGGATACATTACCTCACTCATTCCTCCTGCAGCCCTCCCAGAGGATGGGCATATTTGTGTAATGAGCCCGGACAGACATGGTGCCTAAAACCCCATTAGATCCTTTGTCAGCACTCCAAAGAACAAAGTTATTGGTATTCTTGACTTTTTCATGCTTGGTTTTAAATACGTTGGTGAATATGTTGCTGGTTACAGAAAGGAATGAGCAGCGGGCTATAGGGAATTGGAGTTAGGCTTTGTATGTTTTTTTAATCCTTTTCCTGAGCAGTAATTACTGGTGGTAAATGAAAATACTGGGGGCCATTGTTTCATATTGAAATTTAACTTCTTCCTTCCCTGCAGTTAAAAAAAAAAAAAAAAACAAAACAGCAAGAATGATTAAGAGCCTAAGATGTAAGAAAGTGTTAAGGGTTGAACTCAGCCTCTCATGTCAGGCTCAGGATTAACCATTACGTTTGAATGCTTTGTCCTGTGAGAACAAAAAGTACCAGGTCTCCGTGCTGTATACTTTGCAGGCAAGATATTCCAGGCTGTCTCTGGAGGGTCTGATGTTTTGAGTAGGAGCAAATGAGTCTGCAGAGGATGGCAGGTCAGTGGAGGCTGAGATTTCTGTTTTTGTTTCCTCCTAGACCGTACACCGCCTTCTTACCTTCCTTACTGTCCTGGTGATCCCATCAGAGGACAGTTTTCCAAAGTTCCTCTGCTTCACAGGTAAAGCCCTACAGATTGCTCTTAAAGTCAGGACTTCAGGGACGGGCACATGTTCCCCAATCAGTCAGCAAGGTTCTCACATGGGGGCACAGAGCCAACATGTTGGGGCACAAGGGCACTGAGGGAGCACAATCTTGCATCAGACGCTGAAACTCTTTCATCACATGTTCTGACAATGAGACTAGAAAACCACAGCTGAACACTGATGCAACAGGATAGAAGGAGCTGGTAGCCCTGGGAGTTAACCTACCCTTGCAAAAGGGAAGAAGGAAAGAAAAATAAAGACCAGCTACATTTTACATGAGACCATCCCATGTCTTTTTGGAGGACCTAAGGGAATATAATTATGTCACTTAGAGGGAAAGGGATGAGGTATGCTGAAGACTCATCAGAATTTTATCATTTCTTAGTTTTATTAACATGAATAATGTGTATGCAGCAGTTTTCTTCTTGAAATTGTCTTTAACTTGTGAATGAAATCTTTCATTATAAAAACTAAATTACTATAGTGGGCTAGATAATAGCTCCCAAAGATATTGGGTTCTTGTCCTTGAAACCTGTAAATGGTTCCTTATTTCAAAAAATTCTTTGCAGGTGTGATTGAGTGAAAACACTTGAATTGGAAGGATTATTCAGAATTATCCAATAGGCCCTACATAATCACAGTATACTTTTAAAAAATTTTTATTTTTATTTTATTTTTTTAAGATTTCTTTGATGTGGACCACTTTTAAAGTCTTTATTGAATTTGTTACCATAGTACTTCAGTTTTATGTTTTATTCTTTTGGCCACGAGGCATGTAGGATCTTTGCTCCCCTACCAGGGATTTAACCTGGATCCTCTGCATTGGAAGGCAAAGTCTTAACCACTGGACTACCAGGGAAGTCCCCACAGTATAATCCTTTTAAGAGGGAAATAAAAGGAGATGACATACAAGGAAGAAGAGGAGAAGGCAATATGAACATGGAGGTAGAGATCAGAGGGACATAGTCACAAGCCAAGGAATGCTGGCAGCTCCCTGAAGCTGGAAGAGTCAAGGGACAGAATCTCCCCAGAGCCTCTGCTGAACACTTGGTATTGGGCGAGTCATGCTGATTTTGGATATCTCAGCTCCAGAACTGTGAGGAAATAAATCTCATTGTTTTGAGCCCTCGTTTGTGGTAATTTGTTACACCTGTCATAGAAAACCGATATAAGTACTTGAACCTAGGGAATTAAATTCTTAAGTCATGAACATAGGTCTCCCTACTGAAAAATAGGTCAGTACATTATGTGCTTGTAGAAAAGGAGACATGGGAAATGGGCAGCAAGTTTTGCCTCTTGGAAGGGGAACCAAGAAACTAAGAGTCTAAGGTAAGAGGCAGACTTACTGTTCATTTTATATATTGTGATTGTTTGAATTTTTTCAAATGTGCATAATCCTTTAAAAAACACTTTTAACTTTGGGATAGCTTTAAATTTACAGAAAAATTGCAAAAATCATACAGAGAGTTCCCATATACCTAAACCCAGTTTCCCCTATGATTAGCATCTTACGGGTATGTTTCATTATACACACTTTGTCACAGTGAACTCATTTTAATACATTACTATTAAGTAAAATCAATACCTTGTTCCGATTTCCCTAGTTTTTTACCTATTGTTCTTTTTCTTTGCCAAGA
This sequence comes from Bison bison bison, assembly GCF_000754665.1. Lineage (NCBI taxonomy): Eukaryota > Metazoa > Chordata > Mammalia > Artiodactyla > Bovidae > Bison > Bison bison. Next base: position 5,925,938 of record NW_011494903.1, read on the forward strand.
TCCCACCTACAGCACCCCATTTCATTTAATTGTCATGTCCCATTGGGTTCCTCTTGGCTGAAACAGTTTCTCAGACTTCTCAGATGACCTTTAGAGGAATCAGTACTGGCTACTAGTCAATAGGATGTCTCAGTTGGGATTTGTCTGATGTTTTTGTCATGATTAGCTGGATCGTGGAAAAAGCAATAGAGTTCCAGAAAAACATCTATTTCTGCTTTATTGACTATGCCAAAGCCTTTGACTGTGTGAATCACAATAAACTGTGGAAAATTCTGAAAGAGATGGGAATACCAGACCACCTGATCTGCCTCTTGAGAAACCTATATGCAGGTCAGGAAGCAACAATTAGAACTGAACGTGGAACAACAGACTGGTTCCAAATAGGAAAAGGAGTATGTCAAGGCTGTATATTATTGCCCTGCTTATTTAACTTATATGCAGAGTACATCATGAGAAACACTGGACTGGAAGAAACACAAGCTGGAATCAAGATTGCTGGGAGAAATATCAATAACCTCAGATATGCAGACGACACCACCCTTAGGGCAGAAAGTGAAGAGGAACTAAAAAGCCTCTTGATGAAAGTGAAAGAGGAGAGTGAAAAAGTTGGCTTAAAGCTCAACATTCAGAAAACAAAGATCATGGCATCCGGTCCCATCACTTCATGGGAAATAGATGGGGAAACAGTGGAAACAGTGTCAGACTTTATTTTTCTGGGCTCCAAAATCATTGCAGATGGTGACTGCAGCCATGAAATTAAAAGATGCTTACTCCTTGGAAGGAAAGTTATGACCAACCTAGGTAGCATATTAAAAAGCAGAGACATTACTTTGCCAACAAAGATCCATCTAGTCAAGGCTATGGTTTTTCCAGTGGTCATGTATGGATGTGAGAGTTGGACTGTGAAGAAAGCTGAGCGAAGAATTGATGCTTTTGAACTGTGGTGTTGGAGAAGACTCTTGAGAGTCCCTTGGACTGCAAGAAGATCCAACCAGTCCATCCTAAAGGAGATCAGTCCTGGGTGTTCATTGGAAGGACTGATGCTAAAGCTGAAACTC
>NW_011494903.1:5927095-5931918 GCF_000754665.1 Bison bison bison
GAGTTGACTCATTGGAAAAGACTCTGATGCTGGGAGGGATTGGGGGCAGGAGGAGAAGGGGACAACAGAGGATGAGATGGCTGGATGGCATCACCGACTCGATGGACATGGGTTTGGGTGAACTCCAGGAGTTGGTGATGGACAAGGAGGCCTGGCGTGCTGCGATTCATGGGGTTGCAAGGAGTCGGACACGACTGAGCAACTGAACTGAACTGACCTGAGACTGGGGCATGTATTTCTTTTCCAATTAAAAACTCCCAGGTGGCAAAGTGGTAAAGAATCTGCCTGCCAATGCAGAAGACACAAGAGATGTGGGTTCGATCCCTGGGTTGGGAAGATCTCCTGGAGTAGGAAATGACAACCTGCTCCAGTATTCTTGCCTGGAAAATTCCATGGACAGAAGGAGTCTGATGGACTACAGTTCACAGGGCTGCAAAGAGTTGGACATGACTGAGCGACTGAATACGCAATCAAAAAAAGAAATACATTATTAGCACACTAAAAATATTTATGTAGATTATTGAGAGGATTAAAACAGTGTGTACATGTATGTGTGTTAGGTAGGACTGATATTCTATACATATTGAATATATATATATATACATATAGTATGCTGATATACTGTATATATCAAAGGGCTTCCCTGATGGCACAGTGGTAAAGAATCTGCCTGCCGATGCAGGAGATGAGGGTTTGATCCCTGGGTCAGACCAGAAGATGCATGCATGCATGCTAGATTTTATATATGTCTCTCTCTATATATATGAAGTAGGATAAAGTAGTAAAGGAGATCTAGGTTACAATTTCAACCCTATCACTTGCTAGTTCTGTGATCTGGGGTGAATAACCTCTCTATGCCTCATTTTTGAAATCTGTAAAATGGTGATAATAATATGTGCTTGATAGACTGGTGATGAGTATTTTAAAATATATGTAAAACTCAAATGCAGATATAAAAAATTTTCTATAGTTCTTAAGTATAATGTTGTCAGATAAACTACATGCAAGGAATTGTGACTAGTTTGCTTGTTTTAAGGGTCTGTTCAAATAAAGCGACCAAGTGATTGCTTTAACTATATTCATAAACATCTCTGTGATGAATTATCTGTGAAATACTTATTGAGAGTCTACTAGAGGTGAAATTTTGTGCAACACAGAATTATACAAGACACAGTGCTTGCTTCCAATCAAATGAGGCAGGACCAAAATGACCCATGAGTGCAGAAGGAGAAGGGTATTTCTGGAAACTGGAGCAGGTTTGTCTTGAAATATAGGTGGCTAGAATTTTTATACTTTATCTTCTCTTGATTATCAGCATATTGGAATTACACTGCAGAAAATTTGGAAGAGTATAGTCAAGTAGAAGAAAAATATCCAAACATAATCTATTTTGGCATAGTTCCCTCTAGTGTTTTTTAACAATGAATTTTAAAAGCTACTGAGATCATATAGTAATATAGTATTCAGTTTTTTTCACCACCTACTAAGTAATAATCATTTTTTCATGAAATTCATGAAATTTTCTTCTTAAAGCATCATTTTAAGTAGCTGCATACTATTTCCTTGCACTAATAGGAAATAGGTCTGGCCATTGTGAAAGAGACAGAACAGTGACTTAACCAAGATAGAAATGTGTTTCTCTGTTGTGGCAGCTTGAGCTGTTATGAAGCTCTGTGAAGCTGCCAGAGGCTCAGGCTCTTTTCTTGCATTGCTTTGCCATCTCCAGGTGTGGTCTTTTCTGCATGGTCCAAGATGTCTCACCACCATGCTTATGTGAAAATCAAAAAGTTGTGGGGGGCGGGGGGAAAGGGGGGAAGGCATACCCCTAATGTCCATCACTTCTGTTCATATTACATTGGCCATATCTAGTCATATGGCCATAATCAGTTGCAAGGAAGGATGGGAATCATAGTATTTATTCTGGGTGGTTATATACCCAACTAAAATCCAGGGTTTCTACTACTTTAGAAGGATAAGACAGATACTGAGGCTCAGCTAGCAATTTCTGCCACACTTTGCCTGGCCATGTAGTCTTCTGCTAATGTAAACCATGTATTTTTGCTAGAGATTTTTAGTGTCTCCATTTTCTTTTGCTTTAATGATAAATCTTTATATTTTTGTGCTTGTGTGTGTGGCTAGCCGCTCAGTCATGTCCGACTCTTTGCGACCCCATAGGCTGCAGCCCATCAGGGGATTCTCTGCCCATGGGAATTCTGCAGACAAGAATACTGGAGTGGGTAGCCTATCCCTTCTCCAGGAGATCTTCCCAACTCAGGAATCAAACCGAGGTCTCCTGCTGTGCAGGCAGATTCTTTACTATCTGAGCTACCAGGGAACCTCATTGTTTTTTGCTTGCCAAGTTTCAAATGTTTGACATATCAATTCATTTAAAGCCTCGCAATAATCTTATAGATAAATATTATCATCCCTATTTTAAACTGAAGAGAGTAAAGTTAAGGTATTTGTTCAAGGGAACCTGACTAGTTAGTAGAGTGGCCAGATTTGAGCCTAGAGTCCAAATTCTGTAACTATCACTGTGCTTCTCATTTTTACCAAGAACTGATTATTTCCTTAGGAAGATTTCTTGAAGAGGAATTAGTGGGTTAAAGGGTATGGGCATTTTTTTGGGGAGGAGGGATGTTGAGCAAAAAAAAAAAAGAAAAGGTGGGGATTCTAATTCTTTGACAAGGAATTGAACCTGGGCTCTCAGCAGTGAGACTGTATAGAGTTCTAACCACTGAATGGCCACAGAATTCCCAAAGTGCATGGACATTTTAAAGGCTAGCGATATATTTTCCTCAATTACTTTATAGAAAATTTATACTAAATGGCCATTCCCACCAATGAGAAAAAAAGATATGATGTCTTCCAAAACTGCTCCAAAATAAATCTTCCTACCTGGTCACGTAAGTCATCCTCTTAGCATCTTCCTGGAACTGGAACTGACCCCATTCTGGAATGGGGAACTGACCCCATTCTCACACTAGGCTTGATTTTCTCTGCACTTCTGCTTCAAGTGTGGTAGTGGTGCTTGTAAATGCAGTGGTTAGTTTACACACACTTATACACCCCACGGTGTCCAGCCAAATGTGAAGGAGCTCACTGTATGCTTTTTGAGTTAACATGGGAGACACATATTCCTGCGGAAGTAACCCCAGTGCCTGGCCTTTGTAGGTGTTCAAAAATACCTTCTTACGTGAAGTTATAGGTTCTTCCTGTGCTGGAACAGATCTTTCCTTGTCCCAGCTATTATACGTCAATAAGCTACCACCCCACCACAAGTCTTTCTTACACAGCCAAATTTCACTAAACCACAACAGTACAGTTTTCAATCTTCCTTCCCCACCACACCTCAACTTCCTGACATCTAGCTTCATGTCAGTTTTGTTGTTGTTTAGTTGCTCAGTTGTGTACAACTCTTTGCAACCTCATGGACTGTAACTTTCCACTTCATATGTCCATGGGATTTTCCAGGCAAGAATACTGAACTGGGTTGTCCTTTCCTTCTCAAGGGATCTTCCCAACCCAGGGATCTAACTCACGTCTCCTACACTACAGGTGGATTCTTAACCACTGAGCCACCAGTTTCATCCTTCCAAATGCCTTTTTGAATTTTGCTTTTCTTTCAAGTGGAGAGCCAGTTATTCATAAACTATTCAATACCATTTATTTATAATCCTGGAGTAGGTAGCCATCTCCTTTTCTGGGGGATCTTCCCAACCTAGGGATCAAACCCAGGTCTCCTGCATTGCAGGCAGATTCTTTACCATCTGAACCACTAGGGAAGCCCTGAAAATGTCTTTTTGAAAGAGAGTTCTTGGAATCCTGATGTCAATAGCAACAGAAGACAGCACAGTATGTTAAATCCACCACCATATTCCCCTAGAGCTTCCCAGGTGGTGCTAGAGTAGATTTCCCGTAAATATTTATTGGATGAATGAATATATCTAATGATCCCTTCTTAATTAGAAAATCATGAAATCTTTCATCCAGAAGGATTCCAACAACCCAAAACATGGTACAGGCATAAAATATAAATTGCTTCAGGGAAACAGGCAGACAGTTATCCGTGCTGTCAATGGGGTGGAGAGAGAGATAAGGAGGTGAAGGCAACTTCAATGGTGTCTTGTGTGTTTCCCTGACATTCATTACAAGGGAATAAATTCATGTTTCATTTTTTAAAAACATAAAATGTAAGCAAAATAATTTAATATATATCTCAATTTAAAACAGGTAATTATGACTGTAGAGCCTTAAAGGTTTTTCTAGTATATTTCTAGGATAAAATCTTGATTATTTAAAACTGACGAGAAGGACCAGAGTCTTCCACCGCACAGCACTTGGTGTCCTGACATCATGATTACACATCCAACATTAGGCTTACCCTGAATGGCCATTTTATTGTCAGTTCAGTCCAGTTCAGTCACTCAGTCATGTCTGACTTTTTGCGACCACGTGAATTGCAGCACGCCAGGCCTCCCTGTCCATCACCAATTCCCAGAGTTTACCCAAACTCATGTCCATTGAGTCGGTGATGCCATCCAATCATCTCATCCTCTGTCGTCCCCTTCTCCCACCTTCAATCTTTCCCAGCATCAGGGTCTCTTCAAAGGAGTCAGCTCTTCGCATCAGATGGCAAAAGTATTGGAGTTTCAGCTTCAGCATCAGTCCTTCCAATGAACACCCAGGACTGATCTCCTTTAGGATGGACTGGTTGGATCTCCTTGCAGTCCAAAGGACTCTCAAGAGTCTTCTCCAACACCACAGTTCAAAAGCATCAATTCTTCGTCACTCAGCTTTCTTTATAGTCCAACTCCCACATC
>NW_011494903.1:5932018-5991091 GCF_000754665.1 Bison bison bison
GACTACTGGAGAAACCATAGCTTTGACTAGATGGACCTTTTTTGGCAAAGTAATGTCTCTGCTTTTTAACATGCTGTCTAGGTTGGTCATAACTTTCAATCCAAGGAGTAAGCGTCTTTTAATTTCATGGTTGCAGTCACCATCTGCAGTGATTTTGGAGCCCAAGAAAATAAAGTCTGCCACTGTTTCCAGTGTTTCCCCATCTATTTCCCATGAAGTGATGGGACTGGATGCCATGATCTTCGTTTTCTGAATGTTGAGCTTTAAGCCAACTTTTTCACTCTCTCTTTCACTTTCATCAAGAGGCTCTTTAGTTCTTCTTCACTTTCTGCCGTAACCAAATACATGTTTATTTCAGATTTCTAACACAAACACAAGCTGCTCCCATTTTTCCTTTCTCCCACGCCCCCCTTTTCTTCTGCAACAAGTGCAAGACTGTGCTAGGAACCATGTGAGATATAAAGAACATATACTTGGCTCCTTCTTTCAAAAACATTGTGTATTGGCTTGGGAGATAAAATAAATGAAAAGGAAACAGATGATCTGTTATAGAAGAGATAACACCACAGGCCCGAAATGTATGTGATTAAGTTCAAAAGTGTAAACCCATAGGAAATGGTATGAGGTGTCACTGTTGGTGCAGATTAAAATGGAGCTGACCGTACAGGTGTAAACAAACCATAACCCTGCTTAACTTGTTTAATTCCCTAATTGAGTGATAACTTCAGTACTAGTTACCACTATTCTCAAATTGTTACTGTATTATTAACTAACAAGTATTTATCCTTAACATAAGCAGTGAAAGTAGAGTCCTACAAAGTTATTTTTGCCAATAGGTCCCATTTCTGCTAAAAAAAAAGTGGTATGCTCAGACTTAAACTGTCACGAGTCCACACTTACTGTCACTTGGGAAGATGTCTCTCGGACTGTACCCAATATCACACAGCCAGTAAGAGATAGAGCATGAGTTGAACCAAGCAGTCTACCCTCCAAACCTGCAGGCTTAGCCATCATCTTCCAGAAAGGGAAGGGAAAACATAACCCCAGTTGTGTATTTACCATGAGTCAGGCACTCTGTTAAACACTTTTATCTACACTATTTCATTTAATCTTTGTGACAATACTTAGAAATAGCTGTTATAATCCACAGTTCTGTAAATGAGGAAGAAGACAGGCTCCCAGAGATGAGGTTAGGTTAGGTAAGTTAACTAACATTGCACAGCGGGTAAGTAGTAGAGCTGGGATTCAAGTCCAAGTCTTTCTTACTCCAAAGCACGCGCATGTTTTATTATTTCAGGTAATAATGATACACATCTTTCAAAACACAGTAGTGGAAGACTAATAAAAAAAACAGTGTTTGATGATGTTGAGAATCTATACCCTCTGCTAGTCTTGCTCCATATCAGGCTCGTGTTTGTTAGCAAGTTCACTTCGACATTTCTCTCCAATCCCCACCATCTCCCTCTGGCAGCCTCTCCTACCCTGCGGTCTCCTTTTTCTTTCACCCTTCAGTTCCCGATTGTTCCCATCTTTAATTTCCATTAATAACTGTCTGAATGCCCCCATAACTCTCTCATGATATGTCCTTTTGGCATAATAACTTGTATGAAAGTAGTTTTGTAATGTGTATTTGTTGTTTTTGTCCTACCCTGAATATCCTGAGGGCAGGAACTACATCTCATTTATTCATCTCCGTTTCTCTCAGTGTTGGTGCTCACAGAGTAGTCAATCAGCAGTTCTTCTTTGACTCGAATCCCCGTCGTTGCCCATAAATGTCTATTGTAACTCCTCTTCCCCATCCTTGTGTTCCCATCTCTCACTCTCCCACCCGATTCTCAACCTCTCCCAGTTCCCACCCTTCACTCTCAACCTACAGTGTCCTGAGCGCAGAGATAACTCAATAAATAAGACCTTCTGCCTTGATGGCCATGTCCTCCATCTGTGCTGTCCAAGATGGCAGCCACTAGCCACTTGGGCCATTGAACACCTGCAATGTGGTTTGTGCAACTGAAGAACTGAAATTTTACATTTCATTTCATTTTAAATAAAATTGACTAATAATTGACTAAAATGACATTTAAATTAATTTAAATAACCACTATCATATTGGATAATTTCCAAACATGGAACGAACAAGATCCTCAGTTTAAAGCTCAGATTGAAGAACAGGCTTTTGCAATAATTCCATGGAAGGGTATTTTGGAAATACAGAAGTGAGAGCTGTACAATTCATTTCTGGACAGGTAGTTGCTCACAGTTGTCTGGAATGAGTTATCATGCAAACTACACAAGTCATCTGTGGACTAAACATGTGGACACCATCTATTCTCTATAGGGTGGCAGCTCCATTAAAATAACATTCATGGAACTTTCCTGATGGCTCAGTGGTAAAGAATCTGCTTGCCAATGCAGGGAACACAGATCTGATCCCTGTTCTGAGAAGATCCCACATACCACAGAGTAACTAAGACCCTGTACCACAATGACTGAGCCCATGCTCTACAGCCCATGAGCCACAACTAATAAGCCTGTGTGCCTCAGCTACTGAAACCCACATGCCCTAGAGTCCTTGCTCTGCAACAAGAGATACCACCTCAATGAAAAGCCTGAGCACCACAACGAAGAGTAGCCCCAACTCTCTGCAACCAGAGAAAGCCCTTGCAAAGCAACAAAGACCCAGTGCAGCCAAAAACACTAATAATAAAATAATTTAAAAAATAGCATTCATATCTGTAGGGTAAAATGGGGAGATGCCAAAGTGGTCTGTTACTGAATGGACTTTGAGATGCTAACTGGAAAAAATTCCTTCTTTCTTCACCCTCTGCATTTCTGTCAAATTTAATTTTCTTGTTTTCTTTTCCTGGAAATCTAGTGACAGTCAAGAATGTATTGCTGGGAGCCAAATGTGTCATTTTATCTTTGGCAGTTGAAGAACTTTGATATTTCTTTCTAGGGGTAATGCATCGCCACTTAGAGAATAGCTAAGTGGAAATGCACTCTCGAAAGTAGATTTGTTCTACGGGCTTCCTTCAATTTGTCAAAAAGACAAAAATCTCACCAGCCTCACTTTATAATCATGCTCTGAAATTACTTGGAATCATCTTTTGCTTACTTTTCTTGTCACTGTTACCTAATATGTGTGGCAGGGGAAAAGAAAAGGAACACATTTACAATTTAATGTTCTGCTTATTACATGTACTGTCAACGCTAATTGTTTTAGGCAAGGTGTCTTATCTTCGATTAAAGTGATCAGTGCCTCTGAGTATAAAAGAAACAGCAGTAGAGTTTCACAACTCTTATTCATAACAGGGTCCTATACTTAACCCTTTCCTGTGCTGACATCAGTAACTAAGACACAAACCCTGACTTAAGCTATGATTATCTTCAAAATAGATAAACGGCATGCTCATTAATGAAAATCTTTGAGGTTCCTCTGCGCTCTACTCAGTTAGAAAGAGACGCATTAAAAAAAAAAATCCTCTCATTTGCAGAGAAGGAAGCTGAGACCACCAATCAACTAAGGGTTTTTACTTTCTCAATTTAACCGAATATCAGCAATGTTGAATATTCAACATAGCTTTCAAATCTCAAAATCTCAGCACCATTTTCAAAGTACATCAGGCATCTCATGAAGCTAGCTTTTTGCTCTCGACACAGATCCAACATCTATTGCTTGTATATTTGAGGTTAACAATGGATAATGAGAAAGCAGAAGAAATTTTTATAGTTTTCACAAAATAGGTTAAGTAGAAGAAGACTACTTCATTCTTGTCCTGGCCACATGACCAATATATATATATATATATATATATTTTTTTTTTTCTGGATTCCTCCTCTCTCTTCGGCCTTCATCTCTACATGAGCAGACCCATCACATCAATGTTATACCTGGGCAGCTCGAGTTCACAGTCACCTGAGAGGGTCTCAGGGAGAACCTCCTATGCACTAGGCCCTTTCTGGAATGGATCTTCAGTCCTCACATCAACCCTGAGGGCAGGTGATGTTTCCATTTCACAGACAAGACACTGAAGCTTAATCAAGTGAAGTGAATGGTCTTTGATCTACCTGCTAAAAGGGAATGCAAGCTGGACTCAGAAGTCCTGCTTTCCTATGGTTCTAAAGCACCACACCATGCTGCTTTACTGTCCAGAATAAAGGTTCACCTCATACATCTGGAGCTCAGGCCTCGTAGAGCTTCCAAGTACCATCTTGTTGGAGAAGCAGAGCTCTGACCTGTGAAATTCCCTGTGGGAGGAAACCTGGCCTGGGCTTGTGTGTTAGGCTGCATTGTGGTCATTCAGCGATGTCTGGATCCGATGCCTGGAACCTGTGAGGATGTTCCCTGACACGGTTAAAGGGACTTTGTTAACAATCTTTTTAAAAACATTTATTTATTTATATGTCTGTGCTGGGTCTTTGTTGCTGCACTTGGGCTTTCTCTAATTGCTGTGAGCAGGGGCTTTTCATTGCAATGACTTCTCTTGTTTCAGGGCACAGGCTTTAGGGCCTGAGGCCTTCAGTAGTTGTGGTACGTGGGCTCAGTAGTTGGGGCACATGGGTTTAGTTGCCTGGCAGCATGTGGAATCTTCCCAGATCAAGGATCAAACCCATGTCTTCTGTATTCAAGAGAGGGAGGCAGGAGGACTAAAGTTACTAGTAGGAGATGTGATAGTGGAAGGAAGAGGTTGGAGTGATGCAAGGAAGGGGCCATGGGCCAAGGAATGTGGATGATGTCTAAAACCTGGAAAAGGCAAAGAAATAGATTCTTGTGGAAAACTCCCAGAAGGAATTCAGCCCGGCCAACATCTTGATTTGAGACTTCTGATCTCCAGAACTGTTTTTGTTGTTGTTCAGTCACTCATTCATGTCCAACTCTTTGCGAACCCATGGACTGCAGCACGACATGCTTCCCTGTCCTTCACCACCTCATGCAGCTTGCTCAAACTCATGTCTATTGAGTCGGTGATGCCATCCAACCATCTCATCCTCTGTCGTCCCCTTCTTCTCTTGCCTTCAGTCTTTCCCAGCATCAGGGTCTTTTCTAATGAGTCAGCTCTTTGCATCAGGTGGCCAAAGTATTGGAGCTGCAGCTTCAGCATGAGTCCTTCCAATGAACACCCAGGACTGATTTCCTTTAGGATTGACTGGTTTAATCTCCTAGGAGTCCAAGAGACTCTCAAGAGGCTTCTCCAACACCACAATTCAAAACCATCAATTCTTTGGCCTTTGGCCTTCTTTATGGTCCAACTCTAACATCCATACATGACTACTGGAAAAACCATAGCTTTGACTAGATGGACCTTTGTTGGCAAAGCAATGTCTCTGCTTTTTAATATGCTGTCTAGATTTGGAATAGCTTTTCTTCCAAGGAGCAAGCATCTTTTAATTTCATGGCTGCAGTCACCATCTGCAGTGATTTTGGAGCCCTCTGAAAATAAAATCTGTCATTGTTTCCCCATCTATTTGCCATAAAGTGATGGGGCCAGATGCCATGATCTTAGTTTTTTGAAGGTTGAGTTTTAAGCCAGCTTTTTCACTCTCCTCTTTCACCTTCCTCAAGAGGCTCTTTAGATCCTCTTCACTTTCTGCCATAAGGGTGGTGTCATCTGCATATTTGAAGTTATTGATATTTCTCCTGGCAATCTTGATTCCAGCTTGTGCTTCATCCAGCCTGGCATTTAGAATTCTAAGAGAATAAATAAGTTTACATTGTCTTAAGCTACTAAATTTGTAAAAATTTGCAATTTCCTATTGTAGCAACAGCAATAGGAAACTAAGGTAGCTTATTAACAAAAAGCAAACAGTCACCCAGGATTGGACTGGCTGATTGCAGTCCCCACGTATTGGCCCCGGTGATTCCTGGTTTTGTTTTTGTTTTTGCACATCACCACAGGAGGGCCTCTTATATGAAGTGTCATGAAGTCCTCAATTTTTAAAAAATTGCTGGATTGTTTTTGTGTTAAATATATCATGTGGTGAGGGAAAACCTTTTGCAGGTCGACTGCTCTGCCTTTGAGATCATGGGCTACTTTGGGAGACTGGAACCATGTGAAAGTCTAAAGGAGAAGGGTGGTGAAGACCTAAGCCTTTGGAATGAAACTTAGTTGTAATTCCAACTTCAGTGTTTGTTAGCTTTGGGACCTCAGCCTAGTTATTTAACCTCAGCTTTCTCATCTGTTGAATAAGGATAATAACAGTAACTATCTTACAGGGTTTTAATGCAATTAGATGAGACAATTGTATAAAATGGGAGGCGACAGGAACTTCCCTGGTGGTCCAGTGGTTAAGACTCCATGCTCCCAATGCAGGGGGCCTGGGTTTGACCCCTAGTCAGGGAACTAGATCCCACATGTTGCACCTAAAGAACTCATGCACCTCAACTAAGACCCGGCACAGCCAAATAAATAAAAATAAACAAATTTTTTTAAAAAATAGAAGGCAATAATAGTTCCTTTTCAGAGGGCTAATGTAACTTGATTTTTTAAACAAAATAATTTTATTTATTTAATTATTTTTGGCTGTGTTGCATCTTCGTTGTTGCACGAACTTTTCTCTAGTTGCAGTGAGCAGGGGCTAAACTCTAGTTGTGGTGCTCAGGCTTCTCAATGTGGTGTCTGCTCTTGTCGCAGAGCACAGGCTCTAGGGCTTGTGGGCTCAGTAGTTGTGGGTCCCAGACTCTAGAGCACAGGCTCAATAACTGTGGTACATGGGCTTAGTTGGTGTGTGGCATGTGGATCTTCCTGGATCAGGGATCGTACTTGTGTCTCCTGCATTGGCAGACAGATTCTTTACCACTGGGCCATCAGGGAAGCCTGTGACTTTATTTTAACCATGTAAATCTCTTAGAATACTTTTAGATATCTTGTAGAAATCTCATGGCACATAGTAAGTGCTCCATAAATCTTTGTTATTATTTTAATTGAGTAAGGCAGGTAAGCCATGATGGGAACAAAGTAGGACTCTAGACTTTGAAAGACAACTAGTGAATGCCTTACATAAAATGACAGAGCGGGAAGAAAACCAGTATTCTCTGAATGCTTAGTAGGTATCTGGAACTTAATATCAAAGGAAACATTTTGAGGGTTAAATAAAATAAGATACCCCATGCCCAGTGTAGATTGTTGTTTTCTTATCCTGATTATGCAACAGAGTCTTCCAGAATTTAAGTAGTTTACCCAGGATCCCCTGACCTTGGCATGTTCGAAGTCCCTGTCCCTTCCCTCCACCTTGCTGTGTCTAGCTACAAGTAGAACAGAGGTGAGCCCAGAAGGGTGTGAGGACACGAGGAGTCAATTTGGCTGCAGTAGGGCTTCCCTGGTGGCTCAGACGGTAAAGAATCTGCCTGAGGGAGACCTAGGTTTGATCCCTGTGTTGGGAAGATCCCCTGGAGAAGGGGAATGGCTACCCAGTCCAGTATTCTTGTCTGGAGAATCCCCATGGACAGAGGAGCCTGGCGAGCTACAGTCCATGGGGTCACAAAGACTCAGACACGACTGAACGACTAAGCACAGAACAGGGTTGGTTCCTGGCTCCTGCTCTGGTCCCTGGCACAGAGTAAACACTATACATACAAATATGCATGCATATATACATTCACATTTATATTTTTGTATATAAATGATGAATTCGAAACAGCCCAGACACTGTGATGCTGGCCTCTTGGTGACCACCAGATGTCAGTGCTAACAAGGAGTTCCTCCTCTTTGTTTTGTTTCCAGAGCTGAAGTGTCTTCATTTGGGAAATCCCATGGACACAGGAGCCTAGTGAGCTGCAGTCCATGGGGTGGAAAGAGTCGGACACAACTCAGTGACTAAACCATTACCACCACCGCTGGCAGACACAGCTAAGAGAAATTTAACCTGGTCATGGAGCTCATCTTCTAGTTCATGGGAATGTGGAGGGATTTTGGAAGGCTGGGTTATAAATATATATTTTGGCAGAGCCTAGAACCGAATTTGGAAAATATATGTTGGTAAAACAGTTAGCTCTTTAAGATAAAAGTCTAAATCACTGGACTTTTAGGAGAAGGCAGTGGCACCCGACTCTAGTACTCTTGCCTGGAAAATCCCATGGATGGAGGAGCCTGGTGGGCTGCAGTCCATGTCACTAAGAGTCGGACTCAACTGAGCGACTTCACTTTCACTTTTCACTTTCATGCATTGGAGAAGGAAATGGCAACCTACTCCAGTGTTCTTGCCAGGAGAATCCCAGGGACGAGGGAGCCTGGTGGGCTGCCATCTACGGGGTCCCACAGAGTTGGACACGATTGAAGAGACGCAGCAGCAGCAGCAGCAGCACTGGACTTTTATTGGTGGCTCAGTGGTAAAGAACTCACCTGCCATTGCAGAAGATGTGGGTTTGATCCCTGGGTAGAGAAGATCCCCTGGAGAAAGAAATGGCAACCCACTCAGTATTCTTGTGTGAGAAATCCCATGGATAGAGAAGCCTGGTAGGTTACAGTCCATGGAGTAGCAAAATAATCTGCAGGGCTTAGTGACTAAGCAACAACAAAGACAGATCAAATCATCACATCCTAAGGAAGTATTTGTATTTGGAAGATGAACTTTCCTTGAGGGTGGGCAATTGTGAAAACCAAAGACATTCAGACCCTTAAGAGGTGAAATTTAAGGTAAATTTAAGAGGTGAAAAAGTTATTGATTGGTTATTGATCAGCAAAGGCTTGGAACTGTAGCTTTAAAATTTTAAATCATGAAATGTAATTTACTCACTATGCAAGCCTATACCTATACATATATAATTGAAATAAAAATTTCCTAAAACAATATTTTACGTGCATGTTGGGCTCTCTTGTATTTTCTTTTCTATTCTATTCTTTCATTAAAAAATGCTGGTTGGGACCCACCAAAATGATGACCCACAGTTCGAAAAATACTGACCTATGAGATTATGCCATAGTACATTTTAGATGAGGTCCTGGATTTTCAATGCTTGATCAGAGTTAAGTTCTAGGGTTAGAGTAGTCTAAGGGGGAAACCCATCCTTCAGGTGTAGACCTGGACTCAGATGGAAAATTTGCCTTGAGTTACTTATCCCCTGAACCTCAACTTTCTTGCATGTAAAATGGATATAACAATGTCTCCTCACAGGACTGTTGTGAAGCACCTGGTATGTAACAAGACTTTCAACATATGCCTTGCCCTTCTCTACTCGAAGAGGGTTTTCTTTTTTGTCTTATTTAAAAAATTTAAATTATGTTTAATTGATTGATGATTGCTTTACAACATTGGTTTGATTTCTGCCACACATCAACATGAAGTAGCCATAGATGTACATACGTCCCCTCCCTCTTGAACTCCCTCCCACCTCCCGTCCTTTCCCACCCCTCTAGATTGTTATAGAGCCCTGGTTTGAGTTCCCTGAGTCTTAGAGCAAATTTCCATTGGGTATCTGTTTCACATCTGGCAGTGTGTAGATGCTTCCGGGCTACTCTCTCCCCTCATCTCACCCTCTCCTTCCTCCCTCCGCCCTTGTCCATAAGTCTGTTCTCTATGTCGGTGTTTCCACTGCTGCCCTGCAAACAGGTTCATCTACATCATCTTTCTAGATTCCATGTATATTGTATTTGATGGGTTTTATATTATATGTGGCTAGAGAAATTACAATTTAACTAAACCAGAGTATTTCATGTGGAAGGGAGATTATATCCTAAAACCAATGCCTGGAAATCCTTAAAAATAGAATAATCTTGTGTGAGTAGTTCAGGCATAATCACGCTCAGAGGCAGAGAGTTGGAATAATGCTTCTTAGAGGTTTGGGGAGAGGAAGACATACCCAGTTTACAGTAACAGCTTCACTGGAATTCCCCTGTCTAACTCTCTCCTAGTACTAATCACACAAATGTGAAGTGATCTAAAGTGAAAGTTGCTCAGTCGTGTCTGACTCTTTGACACCCGTGGACTGGAGCCCGCCAGGCTCCTCTGTCCATGGGATTCTCCAGGCAAGAATACTGGAGTGGGTAGCCTTTCCCTTCTCCAGGGCATCTTCCCAGCCCAGGGATTGAACCTAGGTCTCCACAATGCAGGTGGATTCTTTACCATCAGAGCCACCAAAGAAACCTAAGAATACTGGGGTGGATAGCCTATCCCTTCTGCAGGGGATCTTCCTGACCCAGGAATCGAACTGGGGTCTCCTGCATTACAGGCGGACTCTTTACCAACTGAGCTACCAGGGAAGCCCAATTACACAAATGTATTGCTCATTTAATGATTTTTCCCTTCTAGGATCTGAGCTTGGCTGGTTAACAGTAGATGCTCAAAATATTGTTGATATTAAGGTAGAACTATGAATGGGCATGTGACTGTGGGTCAGACATCCCATTTGGAGAATTCTAGCTGAGGAGCCCTGTGACATGCTGAGGGAGAGCTGGGCAAACTGGCTTTTTAATTTTCAGGGTAATAAATACTTATTACCAGGGTCATGTGATTTGTTTTATAATTAACTGCCTGGGTGTTTTCAGTCTGCAAGAGCCTCTGAATTATGTCACCCGAGGAAGAGACTGATTTCCTAGCGCTTCAACTCTTCTGAATCCCTGACATAAGAATCCATGTGAACATTGGCAGAGTTTTCTTTTTAAAAAATATTTTATTTACTTACTTTTGGCTATGCTGGGTCTCCGTTGCTGCAAGCGGGCTTTCTCTAGCTGTGGATAGCAGGGGCCACTCTATTTGCGGGGCATGGGCTTCTCACTGTCTAGCTGTGGATAGCAGGGGCTACTCTATTGGCGGGGAATGGGCTTCTCACTGTCTAGCTGTGGATAGCAGGGGCCACTCTATTTGCGGGGCATGGGCTTCTCACTGCGGTGGCTTCCCTTGTTTTGGAGCATGGTCTCTACTTACATGGGCTTCAGTAGTTGTGGCTCTCAGCCTCTGGAGCACAGGTCAATAGCTGTGGCTCCTAGGCTTAGTTGCCCTGTGGACCAGGGATCGAACTGTGTCCCTCGCATTGCAAGGCAGATTCTTAACCACTGGACCACCAGGAAAGCCTGGCAGTGTTTTCTTGTGTTGTAATTGTATCTCTGCTCCCCATTAGGTTATAAATTCCCTGAATCTGTTTTGTGACAGTAAAGCCTCTTGTTTTGTGATGTGTCCTGCTCTACGTGTGCATGATCACCTATCCTCACAGCTACCGTAGCAAGGCAGATGTTGTCATATCTCCATTTGATAGATGAAGGCACTGAGGCTCAGAGAGGGTGTAAACCTTCCCCAAGTCACACAATTAGCAGACAGCAGAGTCAGGATTCAGACTTACCTCTCTAAAGCCAGAGTTGGGGTACATGATAAATACTCTAAAGCCAGAGTTGGGGTACATAATAAATACATGTTGACCTTGCACACTCTTGGTAGGAATGTAAATTGGTTCATCCACTGTGAAAAACAGTGTGAAGATTTCTCAAAAATTAAAATATAACTACCAAATGAGCCAGCAAGTCCACTCTTGGGTATATACTCAAAGGAAACAAAAATACTAATTTGAAAAGGTACATGCACCTCAATGTTCATAGCAGCATTATTTACAGTAACCAAGATATAGAAGCAACATAAGTGTCTATCAATAGATGAATGGATAAAGAAGATGTGGTATATACGTTTACCATGTATGTGTATATATATACACACATACGGATCCTGGACCATGTCAGTGGGGGCAAGCTTCAGAACACGGAGCCAGAGGAATCACTATGAAAGAGATAATGCCTTAGGGGGAATGGAAATGAAAAACTCGTAAGCTGTCTGAATCCTCAGTCTGAGGGCCAGAGAGAATGAGAGAGAGATTATACACAATCAAGGGAGAGCGAAGGATAAAGAGAAGGAAGGCGGGGAGGTGGAGAAATGCTCTGAGCTCTAAGAACACCCATAGACTCTCTAAGCAGCCCCTGAAGATTTTTGCCTGGATGGGAACGAGCAGAGAAGGATGCTCCTCATGGCTCTAGCAACTTGCTGGAGTTACAGTTGTTACAGTTCAGACCTCTTTTTGTTGTTTTTCAGCCGCTCAGTCCTGTCTGACTCTTTGAGACTCCATGGACTGCAGCATGCCAGGCTTCCTTGTCCTTCACCACCTCCCAGAGCTTTGACATGAGTTCTCTTTGGCCTTACTCAGTTCTAGCTATAGATCATTTTTGGAGACTCATGAAATTTTAGAGTTGGGAAGGACTTTGAAGATTATTTGCTGCCATCCTGTGGTAAGATCTCTCTCTCTCTCTCTAGATAAAGTCACCAGGGATACACAGTGTGAAAACAAGAGGAATAATAACGTTAATGATAAAATACTTGGAGGTGATAGTGAACATACTTTACAATCACTGATGCATGGATGCTGACCAATCAGAAGTGACACAGCAGCAAATCCCTGGTGTGGCTAGACTGGACACGGATTTTCAGCTGTATTCAGCTCTAGCATGTGTGTGCTGGCCATGAGATATATGTATGCTGTGTGTGCTCAGTCATGTCCGACTCTTTGTGACCCTTTGGAATGTAGCTCTCCAGGCTCCTCTGTCCTTGGGATGCTTCAGGCAAGAATACTGCAGTGGGTTGCCATTACCTTCTCCAGGGGATCTTTCCAACCCAGGGATTGAACCCACATCTCCTGCATTGCAGGCAGTTTCTTTACCTGCTGAGTAAGCATTGCCTAATTAAATCCCCAGAAAACCACCAAATGAGAAAACATTAAGTTCAGAGAAGTGACATTAGTGTCCCAGGACACATAGTGAGTAACTGGAAGAGTCTGATTTGAACTTGAGGCTCCTGACTGTAAGGCCCTGACTGCTTAACCACTCTGGGGTGACTTGCGTCTCAGAAGGGCAAAGCTGGGCCAAGGTGGGAACAAGGGAGCATCTGTTTGGAGTTTGAGTTTGAGACATGTAGGTGAGGGAGTGTCCTTTCCATTCTTAGAGAGACTTCTTGATTTTGTCCAATAATGGCCCCCGAGAGTGTCACTCTAGCTTCTTATTTCCCTTAAGGCAGGAAATGAATAGAAAATGGTGACCTCTTTCCTATGTTAAACCTTTCCTGTCCTTTTGGGGAGTGGATTTGAAAAACATGTCCATTATTTTTACTTCAAGCCTCCTCTCCACTTCAAGAGGACTCTTAATCAAGAAAAATGGCTGGGCTTGGTTCAAGCATGACCCTGCAGGGGGCTGGGGTCCTTGACAGGGTCTGAGCTCTAAGACTCTTCAGCTTTTTCCCCAGCAACGTTGTTTGTTGCTGTTTGGTTGCTAAGTCCTGTCCGCCTCTCTGTAACCCCGTGGTCTGTAACTCGCCAGGTTTCCCCAACAAGTATCCATAGTCTTTCCTTCCATGTGCAGCAAAGGACCCAGGTGACTGGCAACCTGACCCAGGGCAAGTCACAACCTCATGGGGGGGACAATTGGAGGACACTGAGGGGGGAGAAACCTATGCCAGACATAAAAGCCTAACGTAGCTTGAATTTCATAAATGAATACATTTTAAAGGGACTTCTTAGTGAAAGTGAAGTCGCTCAGTCATGTCCAACTCTTTGCGACCCTATGGACACCAGGCTCCTCTGTCCATGGGATTTTCTAGGCAAGAGTTCTGGAGTGGGTTGCCATTTCCTTCTCCAGGAGATCTTCCTGACCCAGGGATTGAACCCGGGTCTCCCGTATTGTAGACAGTCGCTTTACTGTTTGAGCCACCAGGGAAGTCCAAAGACTTTTTAGATAGAAGTGAAAAGCGTCTTTGAAAAGACACTGGAAAAACCCCTTGTAGGAAAAAGAACCCCAGTGAAATTTCCCTAATCACTACAGCCTCATTTTTCTATAATAATAATTGGTATTATAATAATTACATAATATTTTGGCAGGAAAAAGTTGACAAGATTTCCTCTTTTGCTTTTCGGAATATATTTTCTGCCAAGCCTGGCCAAGGACACTTATCTGCCTCAAGAAATTAGGATAATTACAGCAGAAAGAAATCAATGGTATTCATGTTCTGATTCTCAAAATAAGATCTCATTTTGAGGCAACAGACCTGAGAGCAGACATTGTGAAGAGAGATTTTCTCAATTTCCTCACATCCTTCCTTAGCTTATCAAAACCCAGGCCTGGTGAACTAGACAGTTGGGGTTTCATTAGGAGATTGATGGAGGGAGTACCGTGGGTGGCAGAACCCTCTCCCTTCCAGTTATTAAAACCTCATCCCTCCCAGCTATTAAAAGAGATGCAGCCAGGAGAGAAGTACCTTCTTTAAGAAGCTGGTGTTACCCAAGCTGAGGAGAACTCCATGGGCAGAGACCTCTGTGCTGCGCTGCCCTGTGCCAGCAGAGGGTATTATGGTATGGTTTGCTCACTCAGACCTCTCTCATTTCCTGTGCAGTGTGGATATCAGGCCGACAGCCAGCAGGTCTGAACAGTAAGCTTGTGTGTGTGGGAGTGAGTCCCAGGGTTGGAGGAAGAAGGTGGAGAAGAGAAGAGGGAGCAGAAAGTCTAGGGAATGGCACTGAAAGATGCCAAGTTACCACAGAAGACTATTTAGCTGGGCAAGGACTGGGTTTGTCAACCTGAAGGACCAACAGAGAAGTGAGAGATAAAATAGAGGATCCGTGGTGGTTCAAATGGTTAAGAATCCACCTGCAGTGCAGGAGACCTGGGTTTGATCCCTAGGTTGGGAAGATCCCCTGGAGAAGGGCATGGCAACCCACTCAATATTCTGGCTTGAAGAATTCCATGGACTGTATAGTCCATGGGGTCGCAAAGAGTCGGACACGACTGAGTGACTTTGACTTCACTTCACTTGTGGGAAAGATCCCAGCTAAGAAGCTGCAGCATGTGGGAGCTAGTTTCCTGACCAGGGATTGAGCCCAGGCCCCTTGCATTGGGAGTGTGGAGTCTTAGCCACCGGACCATCAGGGAAGTTCCCACCCTATTTAAATAGTTCTCTAATCCCTCTCCAGACTCTTACACAGCTTTATTATCCCTCAGAATGATTACAGTTTGAGCCTATGTCTTAACAAAATATCACAGACTGAGTGGCTTAAACAACAGAGATTTCATTTTTTCATAGCCTGGAGGCTGGGAATCCAAGCTTAGAGTGTCAGCATGGTCAGGTTCTGGCGAGGCCTCTCCTTCAAGATTGAAGATAGCAGCCTTCTTGCTGTGTGCTCACATGACCTTTCCTTGGCATATGTGTATGTATGTGTGTGTAGAGAGAGAGAGAGAGAGAAGATCACAAATCCTGTCAAATTAGACCCCTATACTTGTGGCTTCATTTAACCCTATTACCTTCTAAAAGCCCCATCTCCAAATGCAATCACATTGGAGGTTAGGGCTTTAACCTATTGGAGGGCCTAGTATTCAGTCCAAGGCATCCTTATAAGTCCACATTTATTCGAATGCATTTCCACATTTCTTAGAATTGTCTGTGCATTGCTATTCCTAAATTGCCATGACTGTGCCTGCACATGGCAGGCACTCTATCAATATCTGTAAACAGATGAAGGGCAGAATCTTCTCTGTTTATCCTTGTGAGACTGTAAACAAGTTTATGACTCCATTATGATAACACCTCAAACATGCCCCACTGATCAGGCAGGTGCATGTGCTGGTCTTTTACCTGTGTTTCCGATAGAACCTTCAACAAGATCCTAGAAAATAGGAATGATTATGACCCTGATAGGGATGAGCCAATTGAGGTATGATGAAGTGAATTAACTGGCCCAGAGTCACACAGTTAACAGGCAAGGCCGGGATTAGGACCCTGGTCTGTCAATTCCAAAGTCCATTTCTCTTTAGATTCTAGACCAGTAGTTCTCAAACTCCGACGTGCTTCAGAATCACCTGGAGGACTTGTAAAAACAGCCTGCTGGGCTTTTCTGATTCTGTAGATCCAGGGTGGAATCTGAGAATCTGCATTTCTAGTTAGTTCCCAGGCGATTCTGGTAGTGCTGGTCCAGGGACCACAGTTTGAGAATCCCTGTCATAGACATACACTACTTCGGGTTCCCTTTTCTTTCAGACTCCTGAACTATTTTCTGTCTCTCTAGCCTTTGCTCCAGTCTCAGTCATGAGTTTACAGCAAGTGCCCGGTGTTTCTGCCTCGTCTGGTCTGGAGGGCCCCTCCAGAGAGCCTAGAGAAAGACCTCTGCCACAGGGTGGCAGCAGTATGCCAGGTACCGAGAGTCTGGCCTGGAGCTGGGGACAGCTCATTAGCGCACCCGCCCTTGGGTTCCCACAGAGTGTGGGCCTGACTGCCTCTCCGTTTCCCCTTGGCAGGGAGCAGGGCAGCTGGAAGGGGCCTGGCAGAGGGGGAGGTCGCTGGCACACAGAGAGGCGGTTTTGTTCTCTGGGAGACCCGGGAGGAAGCTGGGTGGTCCCCTCAGAGTGTCGAATTGTGCCCTTGACAAAACCGCCATGCAGCGCGGGGCTGCTGGGAGAGCCGGGCCTGACAAAGGCCTCGGAGGAGACTGGCAGGGGTTGCCTGTACCCTGGGTGCACGCAGAGGCCTGGGCCCCTCCGGCCTGGCAGTTTCTCAGGATGCTTGTTTCTAGGGGTGATGGGCCTCCGAAAACCTCCCTCCCAGAGGAGGTTGGTCTGTGGCATCCTCCAGGAGTTCCTTCCTGCTCTGTGGGCCCAGATGGAGTCAGGAGCCACCTTCCCCTCCTCCAGCATCATCTGTGCGCCTCTTCTTTTTCCACTAAGCCGGTTTTATTCTAGACACCTTAAGAATATTCCTAAGTGCCTTGAGCTGTGCTGAGAATTTTATAATTTTCATTTATTTAATTTTCATTACATGTTGAAAGTGAAGTCGCTCAGTCGTGTCCGACTCTTTGCAACCCCATGGACTGTAGCCTACTAGGCTCCTCTGTCCATGGGATTTTCCAGGCAAGAATACTGAAGTGGGTTGCCATCTCCTTCTCCAGGAGATCTTCCCAACGCAGGGGTTGAACCCAGGTCTCCCGCGTTGTAGGCAGACGCTTTACCATCTGAGCCACCTGGAAAGTCCCACTACATGTTGCGGAGGTCTTATTATACCTGTTGATAAGGAGAGCTGAAGCCAAGTGTGGTTGACCAGAGAGCCCCATTAAACCTCCTCTGGTATACAGAAACCTGAGAGGAAAATTGGTGTGGAGAATCTGGGTTTCATTTAACCTCGACGTGTACAGATAAGGACTTACAGGGGAGCCTGAAGGTTTAGGTCAGGGTACCACAGTTGGCTAAAAACAGGTCAGGGATTTTCCTGATGGTCCAATGGCTAAGGCTCCAAGTTCCCAATGCAAGAGTGGCCCAGGTTTGATCCCTGGTCAGGGAACAAGATTCCATATGCCATAAATAAGAATTTGCGTACCACAACTAAAGATCCTG
Organism: Bison bison bison; assembly: GCF_000754665.1. NCBI lineage: Eukaryota > Metazoa > Chordata > Mammalia > Artiodactyla > Bovidae > Bison > Bison bison. Next base: position 5,949,352 of record NW_011494903.1, read on the forward strand.
CATACCTCAACTAAGACCCAGCACAGCCAAAAAAAAAAAAAAAAGCAAGCCAGGGACTTGAACTCACATTTCCTTGTCCAGGTAACTACTATCACCATGAAGCCAATAGATTAAGTTCCAGGGTTAAGCAAGATAGTTCAGCGATCTTGAAGAAACTGCCCTAGAACTTAGGGTTAATAGTGTGGATTCAGCCAGCAAGGTCATATACAGGTTTGGATTCAGCCATCACTCTGAAGCCAGCCAAAGGCCTTTAAGTTTGAGAAAGCATGAAGGTATTGATACTTTTAGCCTAGCTGTGTTAGTTTCCTAACACATATGTAGATGTTCTACTTCTTCAGCTAATGGCTCATCATCAGCTTACATGGAATAATTCTTTATTGAAGCCCTGTAGTGCCAAGGCCATGGAATTTGGTGACAGTTTTCAGACTTGTGTTGTTGACAGAACTTTGAGTGCTAAGTTCTCCCCAGATGGATTGTTAGTTCCTTTGGGGGCTGAGATGACTCTTGGATGGTCTTCTTTATTTTTTCCTGCTATGTCTGCAAGCTCCTGGCTGGCTGCCTTCAGCCTTTTTTTCTTGATCTCCTGAACCTACAGATTCGGAAGGGAAACCCAAAAGTTGTCATCTGACACCATCTTTTGCAAGACCCACTGTCAGCTGGCTGTGTGTATGTGATTATTGGGAAAGACTTTACAATTTTTAAGGGGCATATTTTGTGCTCCTTCTGCAGCACCAGTTGGGCCCTGCTTTTTAATATCCTTCAGCTTCGGCTGAAAGAAGGGGCTTTTGTGGGAATGACGCCCAACCACAGAGGCTACAGTTTCCTCAGAAGACTTTGAAAAATGCCTCCTTTCCAACTTTACAATAGCTGGAAAATGACGGTCTTTGGATAGTGCAATATGAAAAGAATATGGGTGCGTTTTTAAAAAACAGTACCCCAAATGAAAAAAATATGTTCACGTTGGAAAACAATATGTGAGTGCCAAATTGCTCAGCTCTGTAACAGATTACAGAAAATATCTTATGTTTGGAGTTGGGTAGGGGCAGGGGAGGACAGGAGGAAGGGGTAAGAGAAGGAAAGGGGGGAAAATGAAAAGAGAAGAAAAACAGATGTGAGCCTAAAATATTTCAAGCATGGATAACTGAAACACTATTTAATTTATTTAAGACCATGCAGTGATTTACAAGCACATAATAAGTGATGAAGTCCCCAAAGTAAATAAATAGGAAGAAATGTCCCAGATTTGGGCTGCCTTTTACACATGTTTTTGTCTACAAAGAGAAATTAAAAATTAGGATAATTATTTTAACAATCACACGAACTCTGTCACCTATAATATTCATTTCACTGAAGCAAGCATAGTCTTGAATTCTTCATTTCACTTGTATGTAGGATAGCCAAGTTAACCAAAAAATACAGGTTGCCCTTATGATATTTTGGGACACACTTACACTAAAACATTATTTGCTATTTAATACTCAAACTAAAACATTATTTGTTAGTATTCAGATTTATCTGCTGTCTTGTATTTTATCTGACAATCCTATTTGAATGTGTATGTTCAATAAAATGAGACTGTTTCCAAATTTAAGGTTGAGACACTGGTTTTGCAGGAATAAAGAGGGAAGTTTTGCAGGCATAAAGATGAGCTGAAAAAGAATGTTCCCATGCCACTTTCTGTGTACCTGTTTTGTGCTTAGAAAACATAAGTGATAGGATGTGAAGATAATAATCTAGAACAAGGTGGTATAAAAAAGGAAGTGGGAGGAGAGAGAGGCAGGTCCACCGGGGAGACTAAACAGAATATCCAGAAAGGAGGAGGCTCCTGGGAGAGAGGACTGGAGAAGTAGGGTGACCAGAGGGAGAAGGGAAATGGGGCGGGGTAGAGTTTTAAACCCCTTGATGGCTTTCACATATTGATCTTCCCTCTGCATTGCAGACCTTGGAATTTCATATTGAGCTAATTCAAGCGAGTTCTCCAAGAGGAAGTGCAGTTCCTTCCTGCGAAGAGCTCCGGGCTCCCCCCGGTGGCTATTATGGGTATCGCTCCCCCAGGCCCTGCTTCATTTATCCCCGAGTTTTCCAATTTCCCGCTTTCTCTCTTAGAACTCGGCCTTCCTCGAACTTAGCTTTCTCGGCTCTTGCTTCTCGGCTTTTTCTGACCGTTTATTCATTCGGAGTCTGCTTTCGGCATGACGCCTACCAACAGCTCTGGCCCCCAGTACAGGCCACACAGAGCTGGTCATTGTTGCCCCAGTTCTGGGACCACCCGGATGGGAGAAGGGGCAGCGCGCCGCCGCGGAGGCCGGATGACTGACAGCAGCCTCAGGTCAAGTGCCCCGCGGGCCACCCGGAAGGAGCGCGGGTGCCCCCTCCACGTCCCCCTTTGCCCCTTCCAGCGCGAAATGAGCCCTTCCTTCAGACCCACACAATTAACAGCAGTAAAATCTTTATTTTCAACACTCTGTATATGAATAAAGACTTACCAAAAAAAAAAGAAAGAAAGAGAAGGGATTTTACTGGGAAAGAGATTTTTCAGCCTAGGAGAGAAAAATCCTGCTTGGAGAGGGGCAGTGGTGCTGAAGGGATAAATATGGGAAGCACGAATAGACTCTCAACTTCTCACAGTGCTGGATTGTAAGAAAAATTGTTAGGAGTGTGTTTACTCATCAGAAACATTAAAAAAAAAAAGTTGTGCATCTGAAAATTTTCCAAAGTTCCGTTTGTGAACGGATCTATGACCACCACACAGAGGGATCTATGCCGGCTTCCCCATCACCACCTTAGTCACACACCGACAGGGCTGCCATGTCCCTCAACCCTAATGGCATCTCCAGATCTTCCACAGGCTGATGACCAGCTTCAGGCGTGGCTGTGGAGGTTGGGGCGGAGGCAAAATCCAGCTTCAACTGGGACGGGAAGGAAACTGGTGACTGCAGGAAGAAGCACTTCCTAGGGGGGGATTTTTTGTGGCACTTTCCTGATTGCTTCTGTATCCAGAGAGTCCCATAGATGCAGATTCCCTTAGGGTGGCCAGAGCTGGTTTGATTCCCTCAGGTTGTGGGCATTTCCCCAGCCAACCATTCAAGTATCATAGATGCCTTGTAAAAAGACTGGTCAAACAGTGATTTGTAAATGTTTTGGTCAAAAGATCCTTTAGAGAAACTGATGGAAATTAAAGATTGCTCCCATGCAGAAAGGCAAATGCCCAAAACTTTCCCTACAATTTCAAGGGCTGTATGAGCTCACTGAAGTCTTCACATGGATGATCTAGAACAGTGGTCCCTAACCTCTCAGGCACCAGGGATAGGGTTCATGGAAGACAACTTTTCCACGGATAGGGTGGTGGTGGTGGGGATGGTTTGGGATGATTTAAGTGCATTACACTCACTGTGCACTTTATTTCTAATCTAATGCCACTGCTGATCTGACAGGAGATACCATTACTGTGGCCCAGAGGTTGTGGACCCCTGATCTAGGGGTTTTGTGGACCATACTTAAGAGACCCTCCTCTAGGTGGCTGCCACCTGCTGGTAGAGGGTTAGATTAAAAGGTCTCCAGACACAACTTTAATCAGGGCATTCCATGGTACTGCCTTTCACTTCTTTATTAAAAAGCATGACAGGAAAAAAAAAAAAAAAAAGCAGTTACTCATAATTCATACTTTATGAATAGAACGGTTCACTGGCACATTGGCTGTTTCTGAAATATCCCTTGAGATCTTATTCAGCTCTTTTCACAAATGGCAGCAGTCATCACATAGATAAATCTACCTAATTTGAAGGTCAGACAGGAAATTACTTTTTTTTTGGAAGAACCACTGGTGGCATTACACTCTTCTAATTAATCCCAACATGGAAATGATTCACTCTATTGCAGAAATCTGAATCTGAAATGAACAAGTAAATGCAGGCTGTTAAAGCAAAATGCTTCCCTCACCTCCTCCTGTTTCCAGCTTCAGTTTTAGGAGCTGGGCAGGGAGAGTATGTCCTTTCTGATTTTCTTGTGTTTGGGTTCCCTAGCTGGGCCTTCCAAGATTTTACCTAGTAAAATCTAAAAAAAGAAAAAAACCAAACAAACCAAAAATCTGCAAGGCATCCTTCCCAGCATTATCCTGACCTCACTGAACTACTTCCTTGAATGAAAACTTTATTTTCCTTCAGGGAGAAGAATAATAACCACATGCAAAGATATCATGTAAAACTAATTTTTTTCTTTATTGAAAATACTTCTACAAAGTAACGCTTCTCAGTCCACACTGGGTACAAGTGATATGCAGAGCCTGTGATGGGCTGGCGAGAGGGTCATCTCAGAGGATCTGCTTTCCCTAAGAGATGGTTAGTATTAAAAAAGATCACACTGTGTAACAGAGTTAATTTGACATGGTTAATTTTTGCTCTACTGGTGTCATGACAGCCATGGATAATACATTAAGTTTTGTAGTGTATTTCCCAAATACAGCCTTGACATTAAATGGTTATTCCACCACAGCCTAACGTTAACTTTTGTACACACGTAATGCTTGCGATCTATATAAAAATATCTCTAATTGTGTATCAGAGGATGTATGTCTATATTTTCAATCTGTTAGCATAATTAAGTCCATTCTTCACCATTTTCAGTCAGAAACTCAAACACAGTTGGTATTGTCTGACAGCTCCCACTTCACATCTTTAACTGCATATTCCTTACAGGGTAAAAAAAAAAAAAATTAATCTCCTCTAAACCTGGTAGCTGCCTTGCCTGAAACTAATGCCCCAATGTCTTTTTTTTTTTTTTTCTTCTTGGAACCACGCTGACATGGCTTCATACCGATTCATCTTCTACTATTTCTCTCATGGACAAAAACACAATCAAATCAAACACCACTCCAGCTTAAGATTTTGAATGATTTTGTGAGTGGTGTTCCAACACAAAGAAATATCTTGTTTTACTCATTCTGAGAACTTTTGATGAGAATCAAAAACCTTTTCAAATAAGAGACCACCCACCTGACTCTGGGACCTCTAGTAGAGACAGAGCTCATTCATTTGACTTGTTTAAAATAATATAAGAAGTGACCTTATATTTTAATCTGCAGACTTCCTTAGGGAATGATTTTTGAACTGAAGAGAAAACGTGTTTCAGGTTTAAAAAAAAACAAAACACCTTTTCCTTAAAGATGACTTATAATCTTGGTGTTTTAAAATCCTCTGTTTATAATATCAACCATGCTCCATTCTTTCCTGGCTGGCTCTTTAGTGTTCCAAAGTAAGATGGGTAAGCACCCTTGCCAACTGATAGTCTTACCTTTTATTTTCTAAAAGTCTATGGTCAGTTGAGGAGTGGTGGGAGACATCCTTCCCAGAAGAATCCCTTAAGTTTGGGAAGAAAGAAAGGAATACATCCCCTCTTGGGAAGAACTAAGCAGAGTTTCATGAACAACTCCACTCCTGGAATGCCTCCAGTCTGGTGACGTGTAACTGACATTTTGGACTCAGGACCTCGTAAACCACACAGCCATCCCCCCCACTATTTAGAAACGTTCATTTGCAATGAATGTCTGCTTTGAAAGTCCCATGCTCCATGGAATGATCCTTGCTACAGAACACTCTGAGGGGAATTTGAGGAATCTGATGTTCTTTCATGGTGCCACCTGATGTTTGGACTGGAATCAATCATAAAGGCATCTAAGGAACTTGCTCATTTTATAGATGGGAACACTGAGGCCTAGAGATAAGACTTCATAACTTCCCCATGGCACACGGAAATTTCTCTTCACATGCCTCCTTACAGCTGTGCTGTGTATTAATATTGTCCTGCTACTAATAAAATAAGGACACAAATCATAGGAGAAAGGCGGGGGGGGACCCTCTTAATATCCAACTAATAACCCATTGCTGATCAATTTGTTTTGTTTTGATCCTAAAACTGAATTGTATTCTGAAGGATTTTTCCATTCTGAAAGTTGATTTAACACCATGATTTTAGCTGAGTATTTGTTTTGAGTCTTTAAATTATAAGATCTATCACATTTACAGGATTGTGTGCCACAGAAACTTGTAAGATCTGATCAGGACTATTTTTGATCTCAGTACCTTATTAGATAAGACTAACACGAAATGACTTAAAAATTTCAAGGCTGGGATGAAAACTATACATTTTGGCCACTGCAAAATCCTCCCTTGATTTTGGATGAATACTTCCCAATCCTGTCAGGGCAGGGAGGAGAAGGGAGGTAAGGGGCTTACTGGTGAGAATGAGTTGTAATGAGATGGAAATATTGTATACTGGTTTTCAAACACCTGGAGCTCAAGGAAGCATTTCTTTGTGTTAGTCTACATCTTGGTCTCACTGTCCATGGATTTTTCAATTTCGCTTTCCTGGGAAATCAGCTGATATGGTTTCTTCATTTCATTCTCTTCAATCACTGAGTTACCCATTTCGACATCCCGGTTCTTCAGTTCATGTCGTGACAAGTGTTCAACAATGCCGGCTCCTAGAGAGTCTCCCAACACGTTGGTGGTGGTGCGAAGGCGGTCCCTGGGGAAGAGCGCGGAGGAGTGAAAAGCGAGGCCCCAGTAAACATCAGGAGCTTTCAGCTCATGTTCTGAACTAGCCAGCTAAGTCATTGGGGGCATCTCTTAAGTTCTGCTTCCCTGTTTCCTTCTATTTAAAATTAATCTTTGGTTCTCTTTCCTTCCTTTTACCAGAAGGTCTCAAATTGGACTCTAGAGACCCCTGGGGGTCCCTAAGGTAAAAACAATTTTCATAATAATGCCAAGATATTATTTGCCCCTTTCCATCTCACTTTCTCATGAATGTCTATCTAGTGGAGTTTCTAGAATATTACAAAATAACACAAAAGATAACAAAAGAGATTGAAGGCAGAAGCAGTTAGTCTTGTATTAAACTAGATTTTAAGGAGATTTTCAAAGATGTAAAATGGTGTCATTCTTTTCCCTAAATTTTTGGTTTGGAAGATGGTATTTTTTTTTCAGAAAAACGTTATATATGTTAACATGTAATGAATTTAGTATTGTAATCTTTAAATGTATTTAACATTTTAAAAATGCCCAAGCTTTTCTAACATGATGAACATTGATAGATATGACCCATACAGATAAAAAAGTTTGGGGAGTCCTCAGTTTTTTAAATGTAAAGGGGTTATGAGACTAAAACCTTTGAGAACCACCAATTTACGCTATAAAAGTCTTCACATGAATCGAGTAGGACTGTGGGGCAGATAGTGGGCCGAATGCTTCCTACGTACCACTGCATTTAGTCCTCGTAGCACCACTGAAGACATTCCTGTCTTCGTTTTACAGAGGAGGAAACTAGGGTGGCCGGGTACCCTCCCAGTATCACATGGGGCAGGACACAAGCCCAGATCCGAGTGACTGTGGGTCTCTCGCTTCAGTTAATTACCCCCCTCCCCCACCTGATAATGCCTTGAGCACACTGAGCTTCTGCGGTCATTGGATCTAGCTCACAGCGTCTATGTAGACTCTATCACCTACTGCGTCCTTCTAGGCTTTCAACCTGGGCATCCTGGGGAGAAATTCTGTAAGTGGAAGGGAAAGAAGAGGAGTGGAACGTGTCAGTCGAAAGGGTGAGGGGAAAAGGGCAGAGGGATGAGCCCTAGAGGTTAGGGTCTAGGGTATTGTTCTTGGAATTTTCCCCAGAACCAAAAATCAATTCTACTTAATGACGCCAGCTCTCTTTTCACTGTCTTTGGGGACGCCCCACTCCCTGCGGGGATCAGATGGGAACATCTGCCCTGTATTACGCCATTGGAATGGGAAGCACAAGGAGAAAGTCTGAGCCAGCCTGGGAGGCCCACATTTCTGTCCCGGCCACCATGGGGACGTGTTGTGCAATTCAGAACTGACTTCACCGATTTATGATGACTTTGCAGACAGTGGGTTTCCCAATCCCCAAATGGCTTTATGGAGTGAGAAGGGTAACAGCCAGATGTGCCCTGTGGGCTGATAAGGGGGTGAGTGTGCATAGAGTCTGGGACTCAGGCTCCAGATAGCCGTCGGGATCAGGCAGGGAGCACGATAATTACAGGCCAAGCTGCCCCTCTTCCTGGAGCCCTTTGGCAGGGGTGCCAGGCTGCCTGGTGTCCTAAGACGACAGAGGGGCCCCCACGATGGCAAGTCGGATGATGCAGCCCGAGTGTACTCACAGGAACCAGTCCACCGCGATGATGAGTGTGATGTCGTCGGTGGGCAGGCCCACAGATGTCAGCACGATGACCATGGTGACCAGGCCTGCCTGAGGAATCCCAGCTGCCCCAATACTGGCAGCCGTGGCTGTGATGCTGTTAGAGGAAGTCCCCAAACAGAAAACCTTTGTTTAAATCTCCCCAAATAGAGAGCAGATCCTATAAAACATGCACAGTGGTGCTGTATGACTTGCCAAATTAAGGACACATTTTAGAAAAACGTAAATGAGATTGTTAAAAAAACCCATTGAGTTAATAAGCATATTAACTAATACTTATCAAATGCCTACTATGTGCCTCCTGATATGTGAAACATGGCTTACCTCATTTGCTTCTTGCAACAACCCTTCAAGAATTGGTCCTACTATTACAACCTTTTCTAAATAAAGAACTTTGTACCTAGATATTGGGTTGGCCAAAAAGTTCTTTTGGCCTTTCCCCTATGATGTTATAGAATACTTCCTCATGTACCTGAAAGTATTTCGTAAGGTCTAAAATACTGTCTAGTTATAATAACAATTTATTTCTAATAATTCCTCTATCCAAGCAGAGGATTGTAAGGGATACTGAACTTGTATGGCCACCGTGGTCAGAAAAACAAATCAAATTTATGAATTCAAAAGCAAAATGATTTATGAACAAAGTTCTGTAGCACTATCAATATTTTTTACAGAGGCGATGTGAATTTCATTTGTAAGGCATATAACCCGTCTGGAACTCAGTTTGTTAAATATCTATTTGATAGGCTTATGTGACAATGTGAAAATGTTTTATGAGTAGATATAAAGTGGTATTCATAAAGTAATAAGTCTGTGGAAGAGACTGTTCACGGTTCCCTTACTTTGTCCCCCTTGTATAGTACCAAGTGTTCTATAGAGTAAGGGACCAGAGCTTGTGATTGTGTCAAACTGGGTGTTACCCTCATCTGGATGGCCCTGATCACTAGCTCATCATTTAAAGGCATTCTTAAGAAAATGTCATGTAGAATATTCCTGGTACCTGATTGTAATAATCTGTCCAAAGTTCAGTTCGAAGTTGTTAACTTGAGCAATGAAAATGGCAGCCAGGGCCTCATAGAGGGCGGTCCCATCCATGTTGATGGTGGCCCCCACGGGGAGCACGAATCTGGTAACACGTTTGTCCACGCCATTGTTCTCTTCCAGGCACTTGAAGGTGATGGGTAGGGTGGCGGAGCTGAGCACAGTGAAACAGGACATGTCAGTTGACCATCCTGACATGTGAAGCAGGGCGTACCTCATTTGCTTCTTGCAACAACCCTTAGGGAGTTGGTCCTACTGTTGTGCCTGTCTGTTTTAGTACTTTGGACAGAGAGTTCCTTCCTCTCCCATATTCTAAATTAAAGGGAACTAAGTCAGCACTATTATAAATAGGGGAGCAGGATTAGAACAGTGGGTCTCTTCACTGCATCATTTGACAGCTCTTCTGCTTCTAGGTTCCTCCATGAGGCATCGCTTGTGATTACTCTCCAACTCCCGCAAGAAGAGCCTGTGCCGACGCTCTGCCATCTCAGATAAAAGGCAACTGGACAAGGGAGATGAGAGTGGGCAGGAAAGGATAGTTGATTTCTATTTTTCTCCTAAAAGTGTGTATATCCAGCCATTCCCTAAATCCCAAATCAGTCTGATTAGCATCAGAGTCAAAAAGCCAATTCATGCATCTAGACATTTAAAACCTGGAAAAAATGCACCCTGCCACTCCAATCTGAAGGTTCTGGTTCAAAGTAAGTTTTGAAATATATTTTCTGATAGGAATAAGCCATGGATATATCTATACCTGGAGGAAGTTCCCAGAGCTGTGATGAGCGCTTGCAGCAAACCTCCGATGAAAACCCAGGGGTTTTTCCGCGTTACCAGGAAGTAGAGGAGGGGTAGGACAATGACAGCATGGATGAGCAAGCCCACGATGACTGTCACTGTGTACATGGCCAGCTGTCCCCCGATCACTCCCATGTCTTCCATCTCAACAATTTTCCCTGCAATCAGGAAGAGTATGCCCAGAGGGGCGTACCTATGTAGAAGCAACACACGCACAGTTGGAAGCCTGATTTCCAACAAACTATTCCACAGAAATTACCAAGTGATAAGAAAAAGTCAATGAGAGTTGATTTCCAAACTTTTCTGCCCAGGATACTATGAGGGCTTGCAGAAATTATGAACTTCCTTCTTTCCTTTTTTAAAATATAAATTTAAATATAAATAGTACTTTAGACTTTCCACTAACTCAGAATTTCTTTAGGTCACAGTTTTTTTTCTCCAAAGCCAAGAAAAATGGTTGGTTCAGAGGTTTTGTTACTTACCTCTTTTTTTCCCTAAATACCTCAGTCGCTTTGGGAGTCCTCAGATGCCATCCACTCTCCAAGCCCTCCCCACCGCTTCCTGTTCCCCTGCTAAATACCCTGAACAGTCAGAATCTACTGAACCAATTTCCAGACTTCTGGGCAGGGGAGAGGGGGCAGCATTTCCCACATCAGAGACTGATTCCCAAGCTAAAGCAAGATGTATACCATGCCATTTCAGTGTTCTAGATTTGCAGTCAACTCTCTTTATCAAGGACCACTTTTATTGGTTTTTCCTATATTACAACCTTGTTATAATATTACATGCGTGGTATTTTTTTTTAACTTAAATAAATGTATTATAAGAGGAAATTACATGTTACAGTGCAAACGAAAAACTAACACCATTTGCGATGAGTAGAAGGCAACCGTAAAATAAACTCACAGCTATCAAAGTTAATAACATGCATGTATGTACCTCCACAATCAGGTTATAAGTGCTCTAGTTAAGCAATTATTATCCACAGGCTGCTACCGCTATTTGCAATCCTTCTTCTAGATCTTGCTCTACATCTGAGCAAGAATTAACATCGGAGACATGAAATGGATTATACATTGAATCAAGGCTGTGCTGCCAGGCTTTCAACTCTCTTTGTTCGATGCATGCTGTAAACTACAACCCAACTCCCATTACCACAAACACAGAAGTCGATCACCCTTCAGGAGAAGGGTCTGTTGGGAACTGTGGAGGACTTCTTTTGTATTGAAAAATACAATGGTTCTTTTAAAAGCCCTTTAAAAACACAGGCCAGAAAAGTATAAGAGTACCTGTTTTCAGAAATGTAATAACTCAATGTTGAATGTGCAGGCGAAATGTACAGCTAGAAAAAGCTACATGTGAGGTTCATTCAGCAGCCTTTGAATAGACTTCTTTCATAAAAGAGGTGAAAGGTAGAGCATTTTAATAATATGAAGATAAATGTCCACTTTCAGCCCCGCCAAGGTTTCCAAGGAGGGCCCCAGCATTGCAAGGGGGATGCCTGTGGAGACCGCACTCTGATCATCTTTGTGTTTCCGACTTCATATCCATCTTGTACAAACTCCTGAAAAATGGATTCTCTGGGCTTCAGTGGCAATAAAAACCAAGGATATTTTTAATCACGTTGGTGAGTGCTTTTCTTAGGAATGGATGCCTTCCTGCCTCAGGTGCCAAGAGGGAGTCTGGATTTTAAATAAAGGATAAAAGGAAAGCAACCCTCACAGGAGGTTTAAACCAATCACTGGGTTCTTCCCTGCTGGGGAGAGTTTACTTTTCCAAGGTCAATGTTCCTCTGTGGATTTAGTCTTTTCCTTTGTCTCCTGCTCTCAACTTTCTTTGAAGGAAGTTTTGTTATAAATTGTGGCTTGGCTTTCTATAACACTTCCCATGAGTCCCTCACACTAGCTGCAGAAGGGCCATTTACACTTCCTTCTTAGGACTGAAGTGGAGGAGAGGAGAGCTCTGTTTTTCTGATGGTTCAGGGGCCTCGGCCTTTGCTTTTCCCTCTCCTGGGAATGTGATTCTCACCACTTTGTATAGCTAGCTTCTCCTGGTCATGCAGAGCTCAGCAAAAAATGTCATCCATCTCTTCAGAGGCCTTTCTGTCCCAACCAATGCAAATTTTAAGCCTCCTCCTCAGTTATTTTTTTTTTAATCACACCACATGATATTATATAAAATAAAATTATATAAAAATAAAATAAAATATTTTTATTTTATTTTTTCTCCATAGCACTTGTGACTCCAAGCATATGGTTGATTTGTTTAAGAATATAAGATCCGAACAAAGTCGTAGTATATAGCTCAGGAAACTATATGTAATATCTTATAATAAACTATAATGGAAAAGAATTTAAAAAAATGTAAGATCTAGGACATCCTTGTCTGTTTTCCTCAGTGCTATATCCATAGTGCCTGGCATTAAATGCTTGGTATACAGAAGATAATAAAAAAATATGTATTGAATGAATAGTTAATTAGTTGTAAAAGAGGAATGAGCAATGGGATGCCATCAGCACTGGAATAAAGAAGTTGACATCTTTCAAAACCAAGGAAGCAAACTATGAAAAGAGGTTCACAGATACGTTCAAGGCTACTACCAGCCCAGAAAGTCACTGATTTTCTTATGCTTACCCGGATGAAATCTCTGCAATTGGCCATCCTGCCTGGTGGCATCTTCCTCAGAACAGAACACAAGTTGATGGCAATAAGCATCTTCTATAGAGCATACAGAGCAAATGGAAATACATACCACATAATCACTGCTACCAATCTCATGATGGCTTCGTTGAGAGAATCAAAGAACTCTCGCAGGGCCTGGCCCTGCTCCTTCATGTTTCCAATCACAAATCCGAAGCACATGGAGAAGACAACTAGTCCTAGGGCATTGACCCCATTCACAGACCCTGGGACTGGGACTAACTCTTCTGTGATCCTCGTCAGAGTCTCCATGGCCTCTGACACATTGTTTATCACGGCGCCCACGAGTGTTTCGTTGGGCTGGATGGGCACTTTAAAGCTCCTCTTCTCATAGTTGGTTTTAAACTTAAAAAGAAAAGACACAACAGAGATGAAAGATGATTTTTCTTTTCTTCTTTGTACTTTTCTGCTCGCATTTTCTGTAATGATATACATTACCCTCAAGTCAGAGAACTGTGTTATAGAAAGTATCTGTCTATCTATATCTATCATCTAACTAATCTGTGACAAACCTCTACTACTTCCTCAGTACAGACACACACACACACACACACACACACACTTAAATATACAGCAAATCATAACAGGAAAGAGGTTGAAGATGTTGGAGTAAACATATGCATGTTTCTGAAACCCTAATAAAATGACTATAATAGGCTTTTTAAAAATTAAAAGATATTCACAACAATTCCTGTATCCTCTATGGGTTCATGTTATGTGATCACTGGCAAATCACCTAACCTCCCTTTGCTCATATCCCATAGCTGCAAAACAGGGGTCACTGGGCTGACTCTACCTCACAGGGTTGTTGTAATGATCAAATTAAACAATATATGAGATCATCTGATAAATTTTAAAGCACAGATTTAATGTTGGCTAATGATACTCACAAATAAAGCTCTTCTGGAACTAGACTTAGTTGGTGATTTTGGTGACTATTAAAAATTTTAATATCCCCAAACAACATTCCTCCAGGTATTCCTGATTATATCAGTTCTTAAGCAGAAGTGTTTGATTGGTGAGGATGACAACCCACTTCTCAAGTCTACAGAGGAGTTTCTCCTCTTACTCAGGAAGTGGTCTTGAGGCTTCCCTGGTTGCCCAGTGATTAGGAATCCACCTGCCAATGCAGGGAACATGGGTTCAATCTCTGGTCCAGGAGGATCTCACATGCTGTGGGGCAACTAAGCCAGTGTGCCGCAACTACTGAGCCTGCGGGCTGCAACCAGAAAGTAGCTCCTGCTCGCTGCAACTAGAGAAAGCTTGTGAGCAGCAATGAAGATCCAGGGCAACCATAAACAAATAAATAAATCTTAAAAGAAAAAAGGGAGATGGTCTTTCTACCAAAATGTCTGCATAGATGCCCCAGACAGAAGATGCTGAGTGTCTTCCTGTGGCTATTTGAAACAAGCCCATCTCTCTATGATTTTAATAAGAACAGAATTTCTGGCCTTCACATTGATGGTACTAAAGCACCAGAGAAAGTAATAATCTATGGATGCTGCCTGGATCTAGAGTCTAGGGGAAGAAAGCACAGCTGTACATGGAATGCTTGGCCATCACTTTACCAAGAGTACTGGTAAAGTATGGGAGACTTTTTTTGTGCAGTGGGAAACTATCATTTCCAAACAAGGACATGGCCAGCTGTCAATACTGTAGACGTAGCCCTAAACAATCAGTGGCATTGCTGGTAATTTTAACAAAGAAACTGGCCCCGTTCTGTCTCCTATTCCAGTCAAATCTGTGTTCAATTGGGGTGCTTATGCATTTTAGTGCACCCCAATTTTAGACTGTCTAGGGTGAATTTTCAATCCCAACTAGCCTTTCCTACACCTCCAACCCTTTCCCCTAAGACACAGTTTGCAGCCGACACAGAAACTGCAACCTCACTTGCATTCCGATCTAAGACAAATAGATCCGGAACGATACATTTGCTTCTCCTTCAAAATCGTGTAAGTGCTATCCAAAACCAAATATTGAATACAATAAATCCGTGTGAGTCAGCACTTTTCCCAGTGCTGCTAGAAATCAATGTTTTTGAATTCGTCCAGTGCCAGCTGACTAACTGGAAGAATCAGCCCCATGGTGCTGGGGTTGGCTGGCTGGATTGAAAGGGGATTATTATTTATGGTTACAGTTGTTTTGAATAAAAAGAGTTAGATTTTGCCTTGTCAGCCTTTTTTTTTTAAAGAAAGAATTCTGTTTGAATTTTGCAGTATGTGCAAAATTGACTATTAAAAACGGTCAATACAGATTTTAAAAAGGGAAGAAAAGTGAAGAGTGGAAAACTTGGCCTTCCATGGGGTCAGGGTTTGGTTTTGTTTATTTTCCACATCCCAAGCACAGGGGTTAGGGAAAGTGACACCATCTGGGGAAATGTTTGGGAACTACTATTTAACAACTATAATATTTAATTGTTTCCCTCTTAATATTTTGGGCAACAAAGCTTTTTTTTAATTCAATTGAGGTTAGAATGAGCTTTACTCATTTTATCCCCTAATAGTAAAAATGTATTTGTGTGTTCAACACAGAGAGCCAAGGGTTGCTTGGATTTGGTGCTAAGAAGAACTGACGCTCACTACGGCCTCCTGGGAAGTGTCGCATCAGCCTGGATACTGCTTTCCAGGAAGGGGAACAGAATGTAGAAGCAGAAAGATGACAGAATTGGGAATCAGCACAACAGGTTTGAATTCTGGGTCTGGCATTTACTACTTGTGAAATTGTATGCCTGTTACTTGACCCCTCTGAATGATCACAGATGAGTTGCCTCATTGATGAAATGAAGACAATGATACCCATCATATTTATGTGAGGAGTAAATACAACATTAGTGCTTGGCACAGAGCAGACATCCAATACGTGATGGGGCAATCCTTTCTGACATGGTTCCTCCTTTAGAGTCCTTTAAAGGCCCTCAACAGACTTTTAAAAAACACAACCCACTGACTTTTAAAATCAAACCCAGACACTTGAATAATCTCCCTAATCTTTGAAGCAAGTTGTAAATATATCTTATACTGGAGTTTGTGTGCTTGGTGAGCTTTTGTGTATGCGATATGGAGGAAGGGAGAAAGTCTGCTGATTAGCCTTCTTAACAATTAACAGAGACTTAATGAGCCATTTGTATGCAAGACATATAGTGTCTGGCAACTAATAAGCCTTCAATACAAGGGAAGACCCCTCCCTCCCCTCCCAATTACCCAGAAAACTCTAGTGCTTTCCATCTAGTTGGCAAAGGAAGTTTCTTATTGCAGGGAAACAGGAAAAAAAAAGTAAATTCAATTAAAAAGACAGCCACACTCTGTTTGCCAAAGAGGAATTTCAAAGGGGAATTCATGGCTGTAGAGTATTTACCTGTTTAAAGCAAGCTTCCACCAGATTTGGAGGGAACATATTCCTGCAAAGAAAATAATGATCACTTGAAACTTTTCCAAATAATAAATTAGTTCCTTAAATACCTTTTCATTGTGTGTAAGGTAAAGATTGCATCCAACTAAGCGGCAGATGGAAAAAGAGACAGATTTTGGTAGATAGTTTTGAAATGGGACACAGGTCATCCCCAAGTGTGGTCCATGTAGTTCATATTTTTCAGTTTAAGTCCCAAATCCAACTCATCTGTCCTTTTGTCAGACAAATGAATTTTTAAAATTCAGACATCAAACCCTGCGCCCAGGAAGAACCCAAGTGAAAATGGAAATACCTTTTAGCATAAGCATTCTGGTTGACTGGGGGCAGGGGGAGGTCATTAGGGGTCATTCAATAGGGGTCATTTTAGTATCACGCTGGGTGTTTAGGGACCAAATGTTCTGAATCAAATGTCATGGTCAGACTGTGGAATTTTATTCTCCATAAAGTCCTCCCAAAGAACGCTGGGGGATGAGATAATGACTCTGAATGGTTAGAGCTTCTAGCCCTTTGGTAACCAACAGGGAGATGGTCCACAGAACTTGAAGTTGGGGTCCAGGTGGCAGAATTTGTCATTTCCTTAGACCAGTGTCTGTGCTCATGGTGGGGAAGGAATGAGAGTCAGCACTCTCATTGGGGAATTTCTAACCAGCTGTGTGACCTTGGGTGACTCGTGGCGTCCATGCAGGTCTCAGTTTGCTCATCTGTTAAAGATGAGATGGGTTTAACTATCACCAGGGCTCCAGGATGGAAGCCTGTGGAGGAGACATGACCTGGGCAGCTGGTCAGAGCCCGAGATTCCAGCAATTGTTAAGTCATCGATCGTATGTTAAGATTATAAACTCTTGTCTCTTCTTACTGCCTGGACCATCCTGTTTCTTTGTTCTTCCCATCTATGCTCTATGGGTCTGTTTCTATGAACCCTGAGATAAATGTTTAGGAGGTTCCAAGATAAATGCTCAAACCCGGTGTGTGGGGGAGGACAGGCTATTCTTATACTTGTCACTGGGGCAAGGAGGGGCAGAAAAGCATCAGAGAATGACAAGTTCCCAACTCTTTAAACAAGGAGTAGAAATTATACAGAAAGAGAATATAATAAAATACCCCCAATCCAAACTACCTGAAGGTAAAGTCCCTGAAAAAAATGGTGAAAAGCTTTAATTAACTGTAGGAACTAAATAAAATCATTGTCATCAGGTGCCAACTTGATATGAACTAAAACAGAATGGCTTATTACCTTCAGATAACTGCCATTAACTCCCTGGAAAAGGCTTTCAAGAGGGGGCTGTATAGTGCTTACACACAGATGCTACAAAGTCACTCGTGGTAGGTACTGAGAGGTGCTGCTGAAAGGTCCTTTGCTGCCCAACTCACTCCTGAACCTAACAGCCACGGACCCATTTCTTGAGATGGCATGGGAGACTGAGTTGCTAGGAGGAGCGCTTTCAAATGGTCAGTGGGGAATCCTAGAGTAGACATCTAGGACTGGCAAGCCAGTCACTCTGCAAGTAGGTCCATTGGAAAATAAGGAGGAAAGAGCTAGGTTTGGGAAGACAGCCTGGATGGGCTGCTGGCTGGACTGTTGAGCAGGTGGGACATCTCGAGGTCTGTGCTAGGGTATCTTCCATTTGCCCTTCTCCATCTACCCGCCATCCTGCTCTGTGCCTGCGAGGCTGCCCCGTTGCCTTCTGGCTTCCTGTTGGGTTTGTCCAGTGGGAGGTGCTGACAGATCACAGACAGAAGTGGGAGAGAGAAGTGGATGTATAGGTTCTTCCAGCTCTCTCTCTTGGCAGGTTGGGCAATAGCTCCCTTCCTCCAAATTAGAGCTCCAGCCCCTGTCCTTGGTGGCCTTTTCCAAGGCTACAGCTCATCCTGAGTTCTAGGAATAGCTCCCTTCCTGACCTCAAAGCAACAGGTGGTAACAAAACAATTTCCTATTGCTGATAGTCCCCGAGTGTCTCACCATCACTTGTAGGCTCCCTTAACCCAGCCCACACCTTTGCACGCCCTGTTCAGTGATCCTTTTGAGCCTGCAACGCTCCCCTCCAGGACCTGACCCATGCAAAAGCAAATGTGGATAGACAGCAGGCAGGGAAGTGCCAGGATCAAATTTAGGCTTACTTCTCAGTTCTGTGTAAATCAGACTATATCACTGGGTCTGTTTCAAGTACTAGATAAAACTAATTTGTAATCAGTATACAGTTTGTATATAAAAACAATGCTAAAGAAGTCATCCTTTAATCTTTTATTATTGATTTGCCAAATCCTTTCTTCATAAATAGTACAAAAGGAAAACCTTAGGACAGGTGAGATCAGATGATCTCTAAGGTCCCTTCTGGAAATGAATTGTTGTCTATAATGGATGGTGATACAGATCACAAGTTCCAAATTAGAAGAGTCCAATGAACAGGCTATACTTGAGGGAAAAAAATAGCCTTAAACAGTAAGACTTGAGAAAGGTAGGTCAAGAATTATTGAAAGGCATTATGCTAAGTGATATAAGTCAGAAAGAGACAAATACTATATGATTATCACTTATACGTGTGGAATCTAAAAAGTACAGCAAACTAGTGAGTATAACACAAAAAGCAAACTCACAGACACAGAACTAGTGGTTATCAGTGGGGAGAGGGAAGGGGAAAGGGCAATACAGGGGTTGAAGAGTAAGCAGTACAAACTGATAAGTATAAAATAAGCTACAAGGATATACTGTACAACACAGGGAATAAAGCCGGTATTTTATAAGCAAAGTATAACCTGTAAAAAATTTTGAATTACTATGTTGTACACCTGTAACTTATGTAATTGCACAACCCTATACTTCAATAAAAAATCATACACACAAAAGAACTATTGATATTAATATTCCAAGATGAGCTGCACAGTTAAGAGGACTGAGTGCTCAGATTCTGAATCCTAAAAGCAGGGCTCCTAAATCTTTATCTTTTCCTTGCTCTTTTTATCTCTTTCACATGAGATCAGAAAACGGATCCTTACTTCCATTTCTGTTACATGTGATCTTCATTTCAAGCCCAGCAGGACTGGTTCAGTTGGATACCTCTTCTAGGGTTTGATCAGCTCCCCCCGAAAGAGGAGAGGTTGTCAAAATATACTCAAGAGGATGGGCTTGCAAGGACGTACCTGATCAAGTCCAGGAAGGCGTCTGCAGCTGTCACTTGTACAATTTTGCCTTCTCTGTGCATGTTTTCCTTTGTGCCCTTCCCAGGATGGATGATGATAACAATGATTATGCCAATCACCACGGCAATGATGGTCGTAGTCATGTAATAGACTACAGCTCGCATCCCCATCTTTCCTGATGCCTTACTATCTAGGGCCGCCATTCCTAGGGAAGGCAAACAGAAGGAGATTTTCAGGAAATCAGTTCAGGGAATTGTCCAGTGGAAGGTAATGGGAAGAGCATTTCCTTTTTCACTCCCCAACCCTCTCCCACCCGACAATGGGATTTTATACATGTTATGAGAACTTGGCACCAAATTGAGTCAGGGCATCACAAAAGGTGAAGGGGAAAAGCCATAGAATGGCTAGGCATCAGCTGTGTCAGCTAACACGTGATCACCCATTTTCTGCCCCAAGAGTTGATTTCACATGACTCTCTGATGGTTTGAAGGGGCAATCAAATTCTTTCCTAGGTTGCTACTAGTTGGGGAAGCTGTGAGTGTGAATTAGTGAGTATTGTGTGTGTGTGTGTGTATATGAAGAGATACCTTAAAAAAGGTTTCTGGCAGGATAATCTAAGCATATCTCAAGTTTTGAGCACTCTGCAGACTCACACAGAGTAACTACCATTAAATTCTTTTATAAGAATTATTATTTTATGTATGTACTTGTAAGTTTTTTTATTTTTAATGTAAAATTTAAGCTATTATTCTATTCACTTACTGAGTTATCCTCAATTTACATTGATAGTAGGCCAAAGTTCTCAAACAGCTTCTCTTGTTGTTTCATTTTATCTCATCTCATCAACAGTTTTTAAAAACAGTAATTTTGGTGGGGTTCCTCTCATTTTTGCTCTCTGCCTTCCTCCACCTTGTCCCACAGGCCTGGCATACCTTATCTCATGTGAAACATTCTTCCCCTCTTTTTCAGGACATCTTCAAAGTCTACCTCAGACAAGGCATGATCCTCTGTGAGAGAGGAGGCATGATGGTGAATGTTTCCCTAACTGTTCTAGCAAATGGAACACATCTCCATGCCTCTTGGGATGGAAAAAAATTGGAAATAACCCAAAACTCTCAAAAGATTAAGTTTTCATAATCATAATATGGGCTCTTCTGTTTCATTAACCATTTCTTCATTTGTCTTTTTTCTTTCTCCCCCCCCAAACTTCCTAAAACACTAAGATTCAATTATAGCATCATCCAATCGTAATTAATCAAACTATTTTTTTATTATGCAAAATCATAATTTTATAAATATATTAAAAGTTTACACTGTAGCTCAGTGATCAGTATCAGACTCTAACAGTGGTTCAATATGTAGGTAGTGACTCTGTTTATATCAATGTATTTAGAGTAAGGTAAAGTATATTGGATAATGTCCATGAATGCCAGATAACTGGCTGGGTTTGCCCCCAAATCTTGATAATGGTAATGAGCTTATATGGGAATTGAAGCCATGATCTCCAATTTATAATTTCATGTGTATTTGAATCAAATCATTCATAATTTTCATAATAAGCACGTAGTACTTGCTATATTCTTATTTTTAACAACAATCTATAAGGCAGATTAAAAAGCAGTTAAGTAAATTTCTCAGTTCTTAGTTAATACCAAGTAAAATGAAGTGGGAACTTGAGCCCAGATCTTATGTAACTGAATTTAGTGTACTTTCTGCCCCTGAGAAAACCACCTACAGCTCCCACAAACGAGAAGGCCAATTTTGGTTTTAAGGCAGTGAAGTTAGCTTCTTTTATCCTTGCCCTAGGCTTCTTGAAACCTAAGGTTAACACCCACTTGTGAGGTTGGCGCCACTTCAACACTTTACCATCATTAGAAATGGGCTAATCTGTCCTCAATCCACGTGGTCCCATCCCCCCAGGTTCATCCGCAGGTCTCCTATGGTGTCTCAAAATATCTTGGCTTTCCTGTGCTTGAAATCATTTCTCCCAGAAGGGGCCCACTCTCTTTCCCATCATTGCCTGAGCTCGTCACCACTGAAGCCTGCAATTCTTCGGCGGGCGAGTGGTGTGGGCACAAAAGGCCGGATATCTCTGCTAGGGGTACCAGGCGGCAGTATTCTCTTCCTCCGAGATGCTTTCTTTCCCTCTCGCCTTCTATTCTGTGGTGCTGTTCCGTTCTCACGCCAACTCTTCTCTGCCGCTCCTGCCCACTACTCCCGACCTATAGCTATTCAGAGAGAGCGCTAAGTGGTCAAGGCACAGCACTGGAAACCAACGTGGCAGACAAAGGAGGAGGCTTAAATCTCCCTCCCTCCCACCATGGGGGAGGGCTGGGCACTGTTATTCCGGAATTCACAGCTACAGGGCCATCAGCTCTAGGAAACAAAGTTTATAGATTTTTTGTTTTTCTTTTTTTAAATAAAGTTAATAAAAAAAGAAAACCAGTGACTTTTTACTCCATACTTTCCAATTGTGAAATAGATGAAGACAAACACTGAAGCATTTTCTTTAGCAATGAGCCCAGAGAGAGAATCGATGGTCAAATGAGAGGCCTCACCAACCTCTGCATATTGACCCTGATCCTGTGAAAGAGAATAAAGCAGCAACTGCTAACGTTTTAGAAAAGGCAGGGGTGTGTGCGGGTATCTTTATTAACCAAATCTCCATGGAGGTCCTTCTTCTAAAGGGGTCTGGTGTCCCATGAGGGGCTGCTTGCTGACTTCTGCTCTGGGTACCCCAGTGCCCCTCCCCTCCTCCTTCCAACTCTAACCTCTCCCCTTTTCTCTGAGTAGGGTCTGTCAAACTAAAGGGAACGCTAGAAGCAAAGCCACACACTGTCATCAGGGCAAAGGTAGGATGGATGTGGACAATCTGTCACAACACCGGGTCTGCAAGAGAACAGCCTCAATGCTGGAGGAGCAAAGGAAATGGAGGAAAAGCTCTGGAAGGCAAAACTCCACACGGGCAGGCTGTCATTCTTCCTGTCTCTCACCCCGACTCTGGGGCCATCTCCTTTCTCAAGCCTCCCGAAATTCCAGACAAAGTGCTACACACAAATGTCAGAGTGTCTGGGCACAAGAGTAAAGCACTAAATCACTTTACAGAAAAGGGAACTCTGGCAGGAAGTGCTCTAAATGTTTGAGAAGGGGGAAGTCTGCATGGAGCCTCGTCATTTTAAAATATATGGAGGAAAAGGGCACTGGGGTGAGGGCGAACGAGGTCACTTGGGTATGCAGGTACTCGTGGGAGTATGTTATGACGACTCTGTGTTCATCTAAATACGTACGTGAGAAACACATTCCCGGGCAAGTAGTAAAGAGAATGATCTTAACTGGTCCTTTTTTCCTCATCTGATCTGGGCTTAGCTGAACCAACCCTATTCAAGACATCCTGACATCTTTATTATGAAAACAATCTGTCATCAGAATTGAGATCCTCTTGAACCCCAAGAAATACTATATTGCCTATTAATTACAGTTCTGCCATAGTTCTTCCAATTACAGTGACATGTTTGTAAGTTTATATGTTTTGTATATTTTGAGTTAACTTTTGTGCTGATCCACTAAATCACTCACCAAATTCTTCCTCTCACCAGTGGCACATCTAATTTCATGACAACTGTATGTTGCAGATATTGTTGATACCATTTTAAAGGTAAAGAGACAAGAGACCAGAGAAGTTAAGTCACTTGCCCAGTGTTGCACAGCTAGTAAACAGTAATGGCAGGATTTGAACCCACACTCCAAGGGAGTGCCCTTTCTACTATATCTCAATCCTTACGGACAAGCTAGGAGTCACCCACGTTTCATGCACTTTTATCCATACTGGCTTTCTCTAACTTTATTGCATTTGAGTTCAATGTTGAAATGAGCCATCTGGCTAGAAGAAATTTGCATACAGGGAGGTAACTGTGGAAAAACTCTGACATTTCCCCACCTTGGGGGGAAGTGGACCACAGTGGTCACCAGAAGGACTAGCTAGAGAGCAGATCAATCCGTTCAAATTCCTCATCATTCCTAGAAAAAGAGCCCAGAATGTGTTCTAATGGAGCACTGAGGATCATGGATATTTGCTGACTGTGGGCACATGGATCTTGTCTTCTTTTCTAAAAACAAACCCATCAAATACCAGTTGTCAACAAAGTAATCAAGTCAACTATACTCCAATAGAAATTAATTTTTTAAAAGTAATTAATCATTCATGTCTGCAAACCTAATATATGTTTACCAATGAGTTATGCATCTAAAAAAGACTGAACAAGACATTCTCTAGAATGCAAAAGATTTAGACTTTGCTTCAAACACCTGAATATTTTAGGCAGCAGTCACTCTGAAGAGAGAGGAAGAGAGTTTCTTAATGCAAATGTGTTAGTAAGCATTTACCTCTTTATTTATGAAGATAATGTTTAAGTAATCAGTTTAGCACAACAGAAAATGCATGAAATTCACGTTTTGGGGCAAGATGGGGATGGGGAGAGAGTGTTCAATAAATACGTATATGGAACTCTTGTAAGTTTATTGTAAATTAGATTTCTTCTGGTATAATATTTGGTATGACTTATTGGATAAATGAAATATGTATTCAGTCAAGTTATTAAAGGGTAACATATAAATAATGTCAAGTTCCTAAGGCTCTACTCTTTGCATGGATTTTATTCTCCCATCTGCTAAAAGTCTGTCTTATACGTTAATGGGTCTCAGTATATTCTTCCAACGATTCCTATTTCTGGCTCTGAAATGTGAAATCTAAAGAAGAAGCCTTCTGCTATGAATGCTCTTTCTACTCACCCTCATGGTGTTTCATTGTTCTTTCAGGGCCACTGGATCAGGCCCAGAAAGAATGGAAAAGGGAGGGGGTGGCAACTGCTGCCTCAAGAATATTGCTCTGTTTTAGTTTTTTATTTTAGATATACTCCTTCTCTACCATGGGTTTCTCAGACATTTATCTAATGAAAGCCGCCTGTTCTCAAGCCTCCTAGAATTTTAAGACGGGCAAACTTATAACAAGGAAATCAAGGATGAGTGGTAGTATATACCGTATTCATGTGATGTTTTTTCAATAAGAAAAACTAAACTCTAAAAAATACAACGTACTTCATATTTACAGGCCAAAAAAGGAGCTCTTGTGTCCTAGAGCATCTGCCCATTGCTGGAGCAAGGGCACCCTGGACCCTCAGCACATACAGCAGGAGAAAAAGCTCTGAGGAAAGGTGTGAGGGGGTGGGAGTGAGCATGGAACAAATTGCTGTAAATATCCTTCTAAAACTATGTGAAGTTTTTTTCCTACTGGAATATTTTCTTCCAGCTTCTTTATAAACTAGATTGGAAAAAAAAAATAAGTTCGATGATTCTAGGGGTTCTAGAACAGAAGGCAAATCTTAGTTAGGTTAGAAATTGTATCATAATTTTGCATCACAATGAATAAGCTGGTTAAAGCCTCAGAATTTAATCGAAGAGTCAATATTTTAAAACTACTTAAGGCCAGCCTCAGGCATTTTCAGAAGCACATTGTTTTTAAAAAATTGTGGTTCAGTGATTAAGAGTTCAGGCTCTGAGGTTAGAACACCTGGATTCTACTTCTAGCTCTGGGATGCCCTGTGACTTCTGGAAGCCTTAGTTTCCTTATCTGTATCACGGGAATGAAGAAAGCTCCTTCACAGGGTTTTCATGGCTCTAAAGGGACTTCTGTACAAGATGCACTTAGCATTGTGCTTGTCACATACTGAGCATTCAAGCAATGTTAGCTGCTATTATTAATTAATCAAATAATAATATTTGACCTCTCTAAGTCTCCATTTCACCTAGACAAGAAGATAATACCTACACTGCAAGCTTATGGAAAACTTACATGAAGAATCTATACAGAGTAAGCCCTTGATAAATGCTATGATTATTATATGATGCCCCCTGTTAGAATTTTAGTGCCAGGAGAGCAGAACAATCTGTTTTATTCATTGATGTAGCCTCCTTGCCCCAAACAGTGCCTGCACAGGAAGATGCCCAATAGAATGTTGAATAGTCATTCTTACCACTGTTGTTGTTGTTATGCTGGGAGGAGGTCACAAACTTTTTAAAAACATTTCACTTAGGCTAGTGTTCGAATGACCAGCACTAAAATTGTTGTGTTTAAAATACTCTGAAATTCAGACTCGCCAATTTTGATTGCTCGTCCCCACGTTTATCACAGTGTCGTTGTTGTTTGGTTGCTCAGCTGTCGACCCCATGGAACGTAGCCCACCAGGCTCCTCTGTCCACGGGATTTCCCAGGCTGGAGTGGGTTGCCATTTCCTTTTCCAGGGTTTCTTCCTCACCCAGAGATCAAACCTGCCTCTCTTGCAAGTCTCCTGCATTACAGGCAAGTTCTTTACCATTGAACGACTGGGGAAGCCCTCTTCCCCAAATTTAATCTGAAGTAGTGAGGTTCCTTCTACCTTGAAGGAGAGACAGACCTTGTGGGGAGGGACCCAGCATCACCTGGAGCTTTATCTCCAGATGGGGGTGGTGGGTAATCCGAGAAGGGCAGGATGGGCAGGAGGCTGGCACACGGCTACCCCTCACCACAGGAGTACCCCTCCCTCTCACCCAGCCTCTCCCTCCCCCCACTCCTTTATTCTTTGCCATCTTTAACAGGATTCACTCTAGCAGATGAGCTTATGTAATTGCTATAGTCCTATCTGTCACACAGTAACAGAACAATGAGCAAATAAATGAAAAACCCAACACAGAGACGGGAATGGAAGAGGAAGTGAGGTTGAATAAGTGCTTAAGATGCCAGTCATGAAATCAATTTAGTAGGTCATGAGCTAGTATCTTTTATCCTATTAATGAAACAGGATAGAATCGAAAACGATAGAGTGCATTACGTGGGGTAAGAGGGAAAAACGTGCAGTTTTTCCAGCTGCACGTTTGTATGTCTGTGTGCGGCCGGGTCACAGCGTAAAATACGTTTATACGGTATCTGCAGGTTCTAGTTAAAAAAAATAAAAAGAGTTTGCAAACGCTGGTATATACCCACATTCAGTTGGGAGTAGAGGCTTGAAAAAGGAGCTCTGAGCTACGGTCTTCCCACCCTCTCACCTTGCTTCCGTTCCCCTGGGGCTGCCCACCCACTCCACCCAAGACTGCACCCCATCTCTAATGGAGACCAAGGAAATGACGGTGCTGATCACTGGAATCTGGTCAACTCATCTGAACAGAAATTCTGCAGACACTGTAATGAAGGGAGAACTTTTAGAAAAGGTATGCTTCATGGAATTTTGAGCCAAGAAGGCTTTTACTTTAATCAGTGATTCTTGGTGAAGAGAGTTAAACCATCTTCCACAAAGAACTGAGAATGATTTTGTGGAATTCACAGTCAATTAAATCACAAACATTCTCACAAGGGTTTCCCCCCTGGCCAAAATTTCCTTCCTGTTATGGCTGTTCACAGCATCCCAAAACTTGGCATTTCATTCACCTATGACACCACTTAGTTTTATGAGGTTATTTTGCCTGAGGAGGACAAAGATGCTTCCTAACAAATGTATCACTGGCATATCACTTTGTCAGCCAAGTTGACTTTTTAATTCAATTCTTAAGGCTTGTCAACAAAAGTCTTTTCCTGAGCTCTGGTGTTCACTAGTAGAATGCCATGGAAAGGAAACATTCTTTTTCAAGATTGTTAAATAGGAAACGTAGTGGAACAGACATGATTGTCAGTAGCAGGAAAAGTTATATCATAAGTCACCTTTTATTCTCAGCGTGGTAGGACTGAGCAGACAATCCCTCTTCTCTGGCTACAGGCAGCCTTGAAAATGAGCTTTCACAGAAGGGAGCAGAGGGGACACGGAGGCCCAGCTTCAACTTCTGCTACCTCTCATGTCCAAGAGTTTCTGGGTCCTTTTCGTTAACCTTGGGGTGGGGAGAATCCTTCTTTTGGGTGGGGCTTTCCAGGTGGCACTAGCAGTAAAGAATCTACCTGCCAATGCAGGAGATGTAGAAGTGGCTTCAATCCCTGGGTTGGGAAGATCCCCTGGAGGAAGAAATGACACCCCACTGCAGTCTTCTTGCCTGGAGAATCCCATGGACAGAGGAGCCTGGCAGACTACAACTCATGGGGTCTCGAAGAGTCAGACACGTCTGAGCGCCCTCCTTTTGGGTAACCAACTGGTGAGGCCCTCCAAATGGTCAAGCTTTGTCTTCTCTGCACTGTGCTGTGCTTAGTCGCTCAGTTGTGTCCGACTCTTTGTGACCCCGTGGACTATAGCCCACCAGGCTCCTGTGTCCATGAGGATTCTCCACCCAAGAATACTGGAGTGGGTTGCCATGCCCTTCTCCAGGGGATCTTCCCGACCCAGGGATCGAACCTGGGTCTCCCGCATTGTAGGCAGATTCTTTACCATCTGAGCCACCAGTGAAGCCCCTTTCTGCACTAGTCTTAACCATCCTACAGTCTCATCCCAGCCTAACACAGCATATCCCAGCCTAACACAGCCCTGCAACGAATGGTTCCAGTAACTCAGGAACCCATCACATCAACTTCCTCTCTCTCTCAGCGTGGTCTCAGGAAACTCTCAGAGGGCCAGCTCTGAGGTTCACGTCTCACAGGCCACAGCTGCCGGCATGAGGCCCACGGAGAGGTGATTTAGATACCCATTCACCCCACACACTAGCCCATCCTTCGCTCACGGTATTGGAATGTGCCGCACAATATGCTTTTTTGAAGAGGAACCAGGGAGTCATTCATCTTCTTTATGTGTGCTAAGCAGAGCAAGAGGGAGAGGCGAGTGGGACCCATGATGAGCCGGGGAGTAGTGATTAGTAACAGCTGACAGCCTCAGACCAAGACCCTTTCTTTGGTTACCTCATTGTAGCAGCCGAACACAAAGGAATGACTGTCTTCTCGCCAAGACTGGGAAACCCAGGACCACAGAAAAGAGCAGCTAAGAGAAAAAGTGAGAGTTGGGCAGTGGGGGCAAGGAGCTGATCAGATCGACTCTGAGTTACACCTGTGGAGTCTGGCTTCGAGAAGAGACCTCTATAAGGTGGAAAGATGCACCCCTGGCAGGGGACCCTCAACCAGACCCTGCCAGGAGCACTGATGTGAATGAGGAAAGCAGGTGACTTCTCTCACAGCAGAAAGAGCACACAGAGAGCAGCAAATTGCTCTGGTTTAATGAGAGGAAGTTCTTTGAGGGCCAGAGCTCCAGCCCACTCTGCCTTTATTCCCCCAAAGAATGATTTACAACCAACCACCGGATGAGTTGTTGGCCGTTTCCATAACAGCTCTCTTTCCTTTGGGTTGCCTAACTTGCCACGGAAAAGACCTTTATGTTCTGGGCATCGTACAACTTTCTTAAGAAGGTGGTGATCGAGACAGTACGTTTTCTAGCTGGCAGGATGCTGAATGGGACTGAGTTCCAGCATGGGGCCAGACTCATCCCAAGTTAATCAAAGGGCGTCACAAATGACTGCAGAACATGTCAGACTCAAGGGGTGCTCTTTCTTCCCAGGGAAGGCCTGTCCCTCACAGGAAAAAAAAAAAGGAATTGAAAGCCTCAGAGAAACTGAAAGCAACATATGGACATTAAAACTCAAATCTATCTGGCCTGGATTCCCAGAACATTTGAAGCAGGAGTATGACCCCGGGCCTTGAAATGAGGCTGGGAAGCAGCAAAGAGTGCTGGGGCCAAAGGACTCATACAGACTGTGTGACCCAAGGTCCACCGTCCCCCCTCCAATTCCTTGCCATCAAGAATCTGGAACCATAACCCAACCTGAAATGAACTGAGGTTGAGTCTGTTGCCCGAAATGAAAATTAAGATATTTTTAATATTTCTTTAAAAAAAAAAAGGAAGAATTGAGAGTAAGATATGTTCACCTGGAAGCATGTTTTCTGCTTGCAGTGCAGGAAACACAGGTTTGATCCCTGGGTCAGGAAGATCCCCGGGAGAAGGGAATGGCAACCCACTCCAGTATTCTTGCCTGAAAAATTCCATGGACAGAGAAGCCAAGCGGGCTATAGTCCATGGGCTCACAAAAAGTTGGACACGACTGAGCATCTTTCATTCATTCATATGCTCACCTGAGCTATTTTCTGAATTAAATCCAGAATGTAGAGTCTTATGTACTACAAAAAAGAATGCATTTTTGAAAAGGTAAGTCCATGTTTTGCCCAGTTAAGAGAGTTTTCAAAGTTAAGTCTTTGGGGATCAAGTTGGGGTTGAGGAGAAGAGAAAGATAGTGGAGATAAGAGAGTTGAGGGAATGACAGATAAGAAAGACAAGAGACAAAAGAAATGGAGACTTAAAAGCTGAGAAGTGTGGGATGGAGAAACAGTTCAGAAGTGCTTTTATCTCAGTCGGCATATTTCTTGGGCTGTGGCCAACACCCACCCCCCTTTCCAGTTCTGATTAGTTTTCTCAGCATTTAAAAGTTCATCAATTGTTCTTATCTAATCTATAAAGGAATAGTCGCACCCAGGGGGTGGGAGATTGTGCTCCCAAGTACCTGACCCAAACAATAAGGCAGTATCACTTCGCAGAGTGAAAAAGACTGTAAACTCTAGAACTGGTTGGCTTGCCTCATCTCTGCCTCACATGTTAAGTCAGAGAACAGTCCCTCCTTGGAACCGGAAAAGCTGCATTTTTGCCCCCAGGGCCAAGGGCGACAATGGAATTGAATTATTCCTGAAATAGTCCACTAGAAATGGCGCAACACTTTACAGCTTTTTCCCCTTCTACACAAGGGAGTTGTTTCTGCAAATTCTACTTTAGTTTTGTAGCATCAATTTCCTATTTTGATTTTTTTTCAAGGGATAATTTAGGAATTCCCAAAAATTCTCCAAAGAAAATTATGGGCAGCCCCTGACATCAGACTTCAGTTATCTTGAACAGACTTCAGGGATCTAGAAGGTTGTCAAAGAAAAGATGTGGAAATGGTGTTTGGTTGATTTGAGACTGATATTGCATGATTGGTAATATTCTTCTTTAACTTAGACTTTAGGACTGGATGGGCACATTTAAGTGAAATCTGGTAACACAAAACAGAAAAGAGAGAATATGAACTTGGGATATTGTTGTTAAAACTGAATATGGCATAAAAGGTTTATAAATAAGATTAAAAAAAGCAGCTACAAAACATCAATTTCAAATGACTATTAAATAATTCAAATAACTAGGACTGTCCCATCACAAATAATGGAAAGAGGCAGTAAGGTAATGAAGTTCTATTAAGGGCAAGTTACTTCTTTTGAAAGTGGCTATACTAATTGATTTTATAATTAAAAATTTCTCATTTATTCATGTGTTCAGTCACCTTTCATTAAGGGCCTTCTCAATGATCCGCCAAAGACATGATCATTAAGACCCTCATGTATTTAGCATTTAGTAACAAGTAAGACTTTAAAACATATTAATGTTAACAAGTAAAATGCATAGAATTATCCAGCAGAGTGATTTGGAATGGAATTAGGAGGAAAACCAGGAAATTTGTTGGTATATATTGCAAGAATTTGGGAGCGGGCTTGGTTTGAATCCTGGTTCCCTCACTGATTAGCCAGTGACTGGTCAACCTCTCAGGGTCTCAGTAAATGAGAGATGATAATAGTATTTAATTCATGGGATTTTTTGGAGGATTAAATAAATTCAGCATGTGATGCCTCAGAACAAATATATGGCACGTATCCTAGCCATGATGATGGCAAATTTTTTGTTTTTTACAAATATTTTTAGGTTTGAAAGACTCCTTGGAACACCACTCTAGTTGTGGCATGAGGGCTTAGTTGCCCAGCATTATGTGGGATCTTAGTTCCCCGACCAGGTAACGAACCTACATCCCCTGCATTAGAAGGCATATTCTTAACCACTGGACCACCAGGGAAGTCCCAGCTTTGATTTTTTAAAAACCTGGTGCATAGACAGAACTGAAATCTGGTTCTTTATAACTCTTTTCCCCCTGAGATAAATTTTAGCTTCTGGAGGAACACAGAACAAATCTGGTCCACATTTATCAGAGACCTTGGTCTTCTTTTCTGCACACTAAATACACATCATTTCTCCAACCAATCTCCATATAGCATTGTTTTCAGAGGTTCATGTGTGCGTGAGTGCTAAGTCGCTTCAGTTGTGTCCAACTCTTTGTGACTCTACGGACTGTAGACCTCCAGGCTCCTCTGTCCGTGGGGACTTCCAGGCATGCACACTGGAGTGGGTTGTCCTGCCCTCCTCCAGGGGATCTTCCTGACCCAGGGATCAAACCTGCATCCTCTTACATCTCCTGCATTGACAGATGGGTTCTTTACCACTAGCACCACCTGGGAAGCCCTTTCAGAAGTTCACCAACCTGTAATCCTTCTAAAGCTGTCTACCAGTCAGGACTCTTATGCTCTGATCCAAACCTTCATCTCTCAGCTTCATCTTCTACAAGGGCTACCCTATTCTTCTGGACAGCCTACACTGCTCAGTAGTCCCTAGACATGCCTGGAGTTTTCATGTCTCTGCATCTTTGCTTTTACGGCTTCCTCTGCCCTTGTCCTCATTTCCTGTGGAAATCCTTCCACCGGTCCAGCTCCTGAATTCTCAGAGCACTCTCTTTATTGCTTCTTGGCTTCAGAGTCAAGCTTGGTTTTACAGTGTGTACCTGTCAGGCAGTCCATTAACATTTTCAACTCCTTGAGGCTACAGACTGGCAAGGTCTTCTTCACATCTTTATTCTCATACCAGTTAGCACATCGCCAGCTCAAAACAGGAGTCCAATAAATGTGTCTGGGATTGGATTCAACACCCTCTTAGTAGCTACTCTGCTTTGTCAAAGGTGCTCCCGAATGTGCTCGGTTCTAAACAAATACTCCTGAGGCAGTGTGACCGCTGCAGAGTACAGTGAACTATTCATAATTCTACTGAGGAAGAACACGACTATATTCATTCTTTTTTAGCCACCACATCCTACTGTTGGTTCCCATTAAGCTTTTAGTTGCATGAACAGCTGCCAAGCTCAGTTGCTCCCTATCCTGCGATTGCGCAATTGCCTTTTGAATCTAAAAGCAGAAATGTGCATTTATCCCCTGCTCAGCTTCATCTTGTTGGTTTCCATCCAGCATTGCAGCCTATTGAAGTCATTTTGAATCATCCTTAGAGGCATATGTGGTAGAAGCTATTCTTCAGGGGCTTATATCATCTCAAAACACAGTGTAGGTGTCTTCTGGGTCATTAAGTTGTTGATTTAAAACAATGGAACGAGACAGGGTTTTTTTCATAAGTATACTTGAATACTTTTTTATGAGTATACCAGGCTTCCCTGGTGGCTCAGTTGGTAAGGAATCTGCCTGCAATGCAGGAGACCTGGGTTTGATCCCTGGGTCAGGAAGATCCTCTGGAGAAGGAAATGGCAACCCACCCCAGTATTCTTGTCTGGGAAATCCTGTGGACGGAGGAGCCTGGTGAACTACAGTCTATGGGGTTGCAAGAGTAGGACACAACTTAGCGATTAAATCACCATCACCACCATCAGAGTACGTTACCAGGTATCTTTCCAGCTTGCCATGTAGCTTTAAACACTCCTTAGGAGCTAAACATTCAGCCAGTTTCAAGTATACACAGTGGTATATACTTGGTGCTATTTTATTACCAAGGGTACTACAGAAGACTGAAATTTTCAGAATAACCAAAATAAATTGTATCCAATTGAATTCAAATAAATTGAAGTCCATAGCCAACTGTTATTATAGAAAGGGATTGCTTTTAAAACATAAAAAGATTCTTTGTAGCACAAGGAATTCTTACAGGATACTTTGTGAGAATACATTAAGCTTGACTTTGTAACTTTAGGAAATAATTCTCTTTTCCTAAAAGAATCAATAGTATTAATCCAAAAAATTATACATTGATAAATATCTTTCTCTACTAAATGGGAATGTAACATCACGGGGTAGAGATTTAAACAGGACAAGGATTAACACAAACATAGTTACTCATGTGAGAAAGAAATAGCATAATAATTATTTTAGGCTCTAGAAAAGTTCACTGGGTAATTCATTGGCAAACAATCCCAGATGTTACCCTATGTTAATGACACTGATCATTAAAATGTCCATTATTTTTCAAAAGTGTATGCTTTTAACTCATCTTCACTTTTAGTCCTTCTACCAGTACATAGTAGCTTGTGGTTTTCTAAGTTACAGTCCTTCAATCCTAAGTATACATGATGGTCTGTATTTACTGCTGTACATCCAGTGGCTATCACAGTAGGGACCCAAAAGTTATTTCGTTGCACAAATGATGAGTGAAAAAGTGCACATTTAGCAGGTGAGAATAATTAAGCAAATGTACTCGATCCACAAATCAATGAGATATTATTTATGTAATATCTACTAAACTCGTCACTGTAACCAGGCCTGAAATGCAGATGTCCAAACAGTAGTTCCTATTCTCAAGGAGCTCTTTCTTTGAGTTGACAAGTTCTCAACAAATAAATGATCAACCACATGTGACTTAAAAAGTTAAGTGTATACTGCTAAAATGCATTTGTTGCCTTAATGTGGAAAAATTTTGCTCATGTGGAGAAAAGACTTTATTACAGGCAGTAAAATTAAGGCAACAAATGCACTTTACCATTATCAGTCAGTCTTGTACAAATCTAGTGGCCAGAGCCCATAAGAGGTTGCACAGCACTGCAGAGTGTATCTCTGCATGGCATCGCTTTTGTGACAAAGAGATCTGAGTTTGAACACAGGTTCAGTCACTTGCTGCCAGGGACACCTTGGGAAGTTTCCTCATCTGAAAATGGGAATAACAACCTTGCAGAAGGAATAACAAGTATATGCATTCAAGGCCCAGCATGTCTCTTACACTCAATAACTGCTAGCAATTATTATGCAGGTCAAATTTCAAAAGTCACTGACCAATCAAAGAATAAATCTGCAACCAGGATTATCATTTCACCTCTTTAAGGTAGGAGAGAGTAAACATGATCTGAATGGCAATACCAATGTTCTCATACATTTTCAGCTTCAGATGTAAATCACACATTATTTAGCCAATTTTTGAGGAAATACCATGTGCCAGGTTCTGTCCCAGACTAAGCAAACCATGTAGCACTGTCTCTAACTTGCACACATCTTAATGCTATGGAAACTAGATAATCCCAAGGCAGAGTCTGCAAACACCCTTTGAAACCACATCCATTACCAAAAAGCCAAAATTAAATGCTGAAGACTGGGGCTAGGTCATGGCTAAGGAAAATGAGTCCCAGAAACCAAGAGACTCTCAATAATGTATGAAATGACACCGCTCGGTAGTGGTGAGGCTGGGATGGAATGAAATCTTCACCGTGAAACTTTGCAAAGTAGTTTAAAGCTTTGCATTAGTACACCAACTTGAAGCCAGTTAAAATGTTAATTGCTCAGTCATGTCTGACTCTTTGTCTGACTGACTCTACAGTCCCTGGACTGTAGCCCGCCAGGCTCCTCTGTTGAAAATTCTGATGGAATTTTCAGGCAAGAATACTGGAGTGGATTGCCATTGCCTCCTCCAGGGGATCTTCCTGTACCAGGGATCAAACCGGTGTCTCCTGTGTCTCTGGCACTGCAAGCAGATTCTTTACCCACTGAGCCATGGGGAAGCCCCATGAAGCCGGTTAAGTTTAGGACAAAGAAAATTTTCCCAATCCTGGGAGGTCATGAGCTTTTTTGGCAAATGAGTTTTTTTTTTTTCTAACATAGAATATAAAGTGACTTTAATGGTTTAAAAAAAAAAGTAAAAGTTAGCTTCCCTGGTGGCTCTGACGGTAAAGCGTCTGTCTACAATGCGGGAGACCCGGGTTCAATCCCTGGGTTGGAAAGATCTCCTGGAGAAGGAAATGGCAACCCACTCCAGTATTCCTGCCTGGAAAATCCCATGGTCGGAGGAACCTGGTAGGCTACAGTCCATTGGGTTGCAAAGAGTCAGACACAACTGAGCGACTTCAGTTTCACTTTGAATTGTCTACCCTGGGTCATCCCCAGCAGTGTTCTTTTTGAGAAACATTGATGAGCTGCAGTGAGCATGTCTTGAAGTGACGTGAAAGTCACTCAGTTGTATCTGACTCTTTGCAACCCTATGGACTGTTCAGTCCATAGAATTCTCTAGGCCAGAATACTGGAGTGGGTAGCCATTTCCTTCTCCAGGGGATCTTCCCAATCCAGGTCTCCATCTTCCCAACCCAGGGATAGAACCCAGGTCTCCTGCATTGTAGGTTCATTCTTTACCTGCTGAGCCACCAGGGAACCCACAAATTGGCTGAAAGGAGGTAAAGTGGCATACAACATGATCTGATCTCCGAAACTGGCTACCAATTAGTGACAGTCCAGGAGTGGTCCTGAAGCTGATGCTCCACTACTTTGGCCACCTGATGTGAACAGCTGACTCACTGGAAAAGATCTGATGCTGGGAAAGATTGAAAGTAAAAGGAGAAGAGGGTGGCAGAGGATGAGATGGTTGGATGGCATCCCCAACTCAATGGACATGAACTTGTGCAAACCCCTCTTGAAGAGTTGGACACTACTTAGTGACTGAATAAGAATAACAACAACAGTCATGGTCACTGATTCGAGCACTATCAGATGACCTGGGGCCAAGACTTTGGAAATGAATCCTCTCTGAGCAGATGCAAGATCTACAAATGAGGAAGGGCCTTTCACCAGATCCTCTCCAGCAAGGAAGCCAAAGGACCTTTGCACTTGATGTTCACAGCATTGAAGCAGAGTCCGAGAGCGACAGTAATCACTAACATTAGTTCACTGCCTGCAATTCACACAGAGCATGCGCATAGCCACAATCTCAGCTGGGCTCATCTCTGGGTCCCCTCTCATAGCATGGACAAATATTCCTATCACTACCATTATTTCCCACTCCATCGATAAACCTTGAATACCAAAGCAATGTTCCCCTTGGCTAGTCAGTATGAAAACTAGTCTGATAATTCCAAAGTTTGTGCTCTTAAGAAACAAACAGGGATTACTGTGGGTACATGCAGCCAGAGGGAGCCTCCTGTTCTTTGATCCTCTACTCTGCACTGCTCAGCTAGCCCCTTTTCAAGTTTTCAGGATTAAACACCTTGTCTGTCCGCAGAGGAAGGAAATCCAGGCCCAGAGTCCCTGTTTAACAGCTCTGTCACTTGCTTCTTCAGTACCTAGCACAGCTGACTGGAGGAACTCAATACTGAATGAATTAACAAGCTCAGCTAGACAATAGCCACTGTGCATGACTCAGGGCACAAAAGCAATGAGGACACGGGAGGGAACGAAGCGTGAAAACGTATGGCAGATGCTGTTGGGACTATTTACTGTGCATCCAGTGAAAGTGCGGAGCCAGACGAGGTTTGACGTGGAAAATAAAGGAAGTGGAACAGCCCGCACTCCCTGAGAAGTGTCTCAACAGTCTTACTGAGGCCACAACACAAGAAAATGCCTCATGAGGGCTTGTGGAATAACTTCCAAGTGAGTAGAGATGTAGAATACTTCAAGTAGGGAGATAAATGTGTAAAGAAGGTGAACGGAGTAACCATCTGTTGGGAATCAGCTTGCAAGATAGGCAAACACGCCCCTTAAGCCACCCCTGAGTGTTTGGAAGCATGAGAGGGTTTCCACGAGCTTATCCAACACACTGCAGATTTTCTGTTCATACAAACAGCTTTCCCTAGGCTCCTGGAGGAGCATTAGAAGCCCTTCTGAGGAAGATTCTGAGATTAAAGCTGATTAAGAAGAAAACACAAACATTTTCCTTTTTTCTTGGTGAACCATCCTTGGCTTATTTGAAAGAAATTTATTGAGCACTTATTGTATGCCAGGCTTGGGAAATAAAACCCAGGGCTGGTTTCAGTGCTCGTAGTGGCAGGCAGAGCAGTGATGGATGGGCCACATTCTGGTGGGAAGAGAGGAGTGCTGGGGAAGGGGAGCATGGGGACTGTGATAACCTGGAAGCTGAGCTTCTGGCAATGCTTGACTTTGCTGTCGGGACAACTGGAAAAGTACATTTAGAAAGAAGGAGCAATTTTCATGCCAAATCAGATCTGCCTGTGCATGTTTACCAGATTGGACTCTGAGCACCAAGGATTTAGCAGTGATGCCATCAGAACCAATAAATAGGTTAGGAGAGCTCATGAGGGGTTAAGTGTGGAGTCAGAGGTTAGGTATGTCTGTGAACACATTGAAGGCATAATTTTAATTACAAGACATGAAATAACCCCAAATTTTGAAAACTAGTACCCCTCACCATGCTGCCAAACACCTAGCATCTGTTCAAATCTATTATGAACCATCTCCTTGGGGAGGAATGTGAAAGAATTGCAAGCAGCTGCCGAGAAGTGTGCTAGCGAGGCGTACCGCTTCCATGCAGCAAATTCATGTGTGAACTGATTCATTAAGTAACAGCGTTCTGACCACAGACATGCTGCAAAACGGATGAGGAATTCAGTCCCAGGGCACGAGTAAGGTCAGTGCCCCAAGGTCATCAAACAACTTAAGAAGCCCATCTTAGAAAATGCATTCTCCACTCACTGCAACTAGAGAAGGCCTATGCACAGTCACGAAGACCCAACATAGCCA
Source organism: Bison bison bison (assembly GCF_000754665.1). Taxonomy (NCBI): domain Eukaryota; kingdom Metazoa; phylum Chordata; class Mammalia; order Artiodactyla; family Bovidae; genus Bison; species Bison bison. Next base: position 5,987,201 of record NW_011494903.1, read on the forward strand.
GATAAACAAATAATTATTTTTTTTGAAAAAAGAAAATCCATTAAAAAGCAAACTAGCATCTCACATTTGGTTTATGAAGCTGTAGTGATACTCTCTAGTGGAAGCATTTCAATTCTCAGTACTCTCACCGTAACCATTTCAAAGCCTGCAATTCACAGTAGCTGAATCAGTGACTCTAATTGGACTTTTTGAGGTTTTAACTTTATATTGTCTACTGGTACCTAAGAATTGCTCTTGGTGAAACTTTCTTCTACTGGCCATTTACCTCGGAGAGTCACTATGGAAGGAGAATAATAAAGTCATGTGATATGGCAGTATTAGTAACACACAGCTGTATTGGGTTACTGTCTTTTTACTGATCATTTTAGGCCAGTTCTTGCTCCCTAGGTAACTCTGGGAATTCTCTGCAGGCGTGCAGAAGACGTGAATCTAGCTCTTTGTGTCTGTAACTGTACACCTGCTATTGATGCAAAGGATGAAAAGAAAAACACCCAATACACATTGTTCTATTTTTAAGCTGTTGTACTCAGTTCCAGAGGAGAGAGTGATGCCCTTCTCCTCTTGAAAGTTACTGAGAGCCAGTTTTTCTGCTATTGTGTCAATTCAATTTCCAAAGGTTGAAGACAGATGATTTTAAGCACCAAGGGAGAAAGTGGGGGTGTGTGTGTGTGTGTGTGTGTAGACATGCACACATACCAGTTGGAGCTAGAGGGGCCAAAATAAATCTTTCCTCACATCCGGAAATGCCTATCAGGGAAGCAAACTAGCTGGCAATCAGAAACTCCATGTAATGCTCACTGTTTTAAACGGCACACACTTTCATGTCCTAGGGCAGAATTGCATGCCACGGCTTTAGAAGGCACTCTACCAAATATTAACTGAAAGAGTGAATCAGTGAATCTTTCCAGGAAAAGCATGTCAAAGCTCTCTTTGCCTGTTTAAAAAAAAAAAAAAAAGCCAACTGCATAAATTGGCAGTACAGTGCAATATTTTTCTCTAAGTCAGGAGTCCAAATGTTGGCTGTTCTGGTCTGATGCTACTCAAGGACACAGTGGAATAGTTTCAGGAGGAGCTGGGTCACCTTGGAATGCTGACCCTTCTTCCCTCCTGTATTAACCTCTGAGAAATGGTATGCAGGGTATAATGCCTTTTTTACATGAAAAATGGAGACTTTCATGTCTTTTTCTAAAATCACTGAAGACTCTCTGGGATCTCAAAAAACAATTGTTGCCAGCCCCCTCAGGGATGTAGTGTCCAACAAAACGATCCTATGCTTCCCAGAAACTTACAGCTGGCTGGAGGAGGTGAAAAAATGACAGCGGGGCCACTTGATGACACAGGAAGGGTAGGAAAGGTTTCTTGGCGGAAATGACATCCAAAGTAAGATCAGAGGTTAAGGAGAGCTTTCAGATAAAGCTTCCAGGCAGACATGGTGGGGGAAAGTCAGTGATAAATGAGATGGAAAGAGATAAGCAGGAACCACAGAAGACATGCTTACATTCTGACCTTTATTTCAAAAGCAGTGTGGGGAATTCAAAAACAGCAAGATCATACTGCCTTCATGTAAACAATCAGGTCAGCAAAGGGCAAGTCTCCATGGGGAGTGTGAGGGAAGGCAGAGAGGCTGGCAATGGCGTTGAAGCTGTAGTTTAGGATTGAGCTGGTGTTGCTTGGACTTGGTGGACGGGTGTCCACAGCGAGAAGTCAGAGTTAAGGAGGTGGGATCAACAAGTTTGTGCATGGGGGGAGGAGCAGGAGAGGAGGTGAAGTTTCTGATTTAGCCCCTACTGTCTACATTTCCTTTGATTTAAAAACAACAGCAAACTTTCAATAGTTTTGTACTCTTTCTCTAAAATAGCTGATTTCTCCTCCATGTTTACATTCTTTCACCAGGAATACATTTATTCGACCTGCAGTCACCATCTTCATAATAATGAACCAGCTCTGTAAAATCTTAGTAACTTAAAAGGGACCAGCAGGTCTTTTCAGGCAGTGAACCAGGCTCAGAATTATGAAATTTTTACTGTGTCTGTAAGTTTATTTGGCAGATAATTCTAGTTTGCACACACCTGGGAACACATCCAATAGCTATCTTCCATCTGGAAATAAAAGAAGAATTTTTGTGAGTCTGTAGAAGTAACAATCAGGACTTCCCTGATGGTCTAACAATAAGACTCTGTACTCCCAATTCAGGGGGCCTAGGTTTGATCCATAGTTAGGGAACTAGATCCCACATACCGGAACTAAAAAACCTGCATACCATAATGAAGATGGAAGATACTGTGTAACACAACTATGACCCCACGTGACCAGATAAATAAACACGGAAACAAAAAGAAAAGAAGTAGCAATCACATGTCAACAGTGGCCTAACTCAAGAGCCTTTGGCCAACTGAGTTTTACCAGTTCCTGAAAGCTGTGGTTACTAAGGTTCTTCAAGGTCTCTTTCCAATACAGACTTCTGGTTGTATCTATCTGTGACTCTTGACCAAAAAACTATGGTCTGATGGTCAGAGGAAGATGTTAAACAACACCAGGGAGATGTAGTCAGCAAAATCCAGAATATGGAAAACTAATTTTACATGACAAACAATCTGGTCTCTTCAACAAACAAAGTACGAAAGAAAAGAGTGGGAAAGAGAGACAGAGAAAGAGAAAGAACCTGTAGATTAAAAGGTTTAAAAGATACGCAAAACGATCTGGCTTGATTCAAACTAACACACTGTAAAAAGGGAGGGAGAAAAGAAATGGGGATTTTCTTTTGAAACTGATTGGATGATATTAAGGGATTATTGTTAATTTTTAAACAAATGATAATGAGCATTATAGTTATGTTTCAGTTCAGTTCAGTTGCTCAGTAATGTCCAACTCTTTGTGACCCCAAGGACTGCACATGGGGGTCCACAAGGCTTCCCTGTCCATCACCAACTCCTGGAGCTTGCTAAAACTCATGTCCATCGAGTCGGTGATGCCATCCAACCATCTCATCCTCTGTCATCCCCTTCTCCTCCTGCCTTCAATCCTTCCCAGCATCAGGGTTTTTTCCAATGAGGTAGTTATTCGCATCAGGTAGCCAAAGTCTTGGAGCTTCAACTTCAGCATCAGTCCTTCCAGTGAATATTTAGGACTGATTTCCTTTAGGATGGACTGGTTGGATCTCCTTGCAGTCCAAGGGACTCTCAAGAGACTTCTCCAACACCACAGTTCAAGAGCATCAGTTCTTTGGCACTCAGCTTTTCTTTATGGTCTAACTCTCACATCCATACATGACTACTGGAAAAACCATAGCTTTGACTGCTGCTGCTACTCCAGTGTTCTTGCCTTGAGAATCCCAGGGATGGGGAGCCTGGTGGGCTGCAGTCTATGGGGTCATCCAGAGTTGGACATGACTGAAGCGACTTAGCAGCAGGTCACTTCAGTTGTGTTTGACTCTGGGCGACCCCATAGACCACAGCCCACCAGGCTCCTCCATCCCTGGGATTCTCCAGGCAAGAATACTGGAGTGGGCTGCCATTTCCTTCTCCAATGCATGCATGCATGCTAAGTTACTTCAGTTGTGTCCACTCTGTGTGACCCCATGGACAGCAGCCCACCAGACTCCTCTGTCCATGGGGTTCTCCAGGCAAGTAGCTTTGACTAGAAGGACCTTTGTCAGCAAAGTAATGTCTCTGCTTTTTAATATGCTGTCTAGGTTGATCATAGCTTTTCTTCCAAGGAGCAAATGTCTTTTAACTTCATGGTTGCAGTCACCATCTGCAGTGATTTTGGAGCCCAAGAAAATAAAATCTCTCACTGTTTCCATTGTTTCCCCATCTATTTGCCATGAAGTAATGGGACCAGATACCATGATCTTAGTTTTTTGAATGTTGAGTTTTAAGCCAGCTTTTCAGT
>NW_011494903.1:5991191-6019640 GCF_000754665.1 Bison bison bison
TCTTTAGTTCTTCTTCACTTTCTGTCATAAGGGTGGTGTCATCTGCATATCTGAGGTTATTGATATTTCTTCCTGCAATCTTGATTCCAGCTTGTGCTTCATCCAGCCTGACATTTCTAATTTCATTTGTTTAGGGAATGGTTATATTTTAGGGAAACTGATTTTCCCCTTTTTAGGCATACATGACTCCAACAGAAGCCAGACTTTCCCTCAGACTATAGAAAGTCCTTAGCCTGTATCCAGGAAAGATGATTTTCATTGTCATTCCAGAGCTAGAGGTTAGGGTAGAAACAGTGGAAGAGTTTCTCCAATAGTGAATCTATTTTCCCCACCTGTCTCTTGACTGCTGCTGCTGCTAAGTCACTTCAGTCATGTCCGACTCTGTGCAACCCCATAGACGGCAGCCCACCAGGCTCCCCTGTCCCTGAGATTCTCCAGACAAGAACACTGGAGTGTGTTGCCATTTCCTTCTCCAACGCATGAAAGTGAAAAGTGAAAGTGAAGTCGCTCAGTCGTGTCTGACTCTTAGCGACCCCATGGACTCTAGGCTCCTCCATCCATGGGATTTTCCAGGCAAGAGTACCAGAGTGGGGTGCCACTGCCTTCTCTGCATATAAGTTAAATAAGCAGGGTGACAATTTACAGCCTTGACGTACTCCTTTTCCGATTTGGAACCAGTCTGTTGTTCCATGTCCAGTTCTAACTGTTGCTTCCTGACTTGCATATAGGTTTCTCAAAAGGCAGGTCAGGTGGTCTGGTATTCCCATCTCTTGAAGAATTTTCCACAGTTTATTGTGATCCACACAGTCAAAGGCTTTGGCATAGTCAATAAAGCAGAAATAGATGTTTTTCTGGAACTCTCTTGCTTTTTCAATGATCCAGCGGATGTTGGCAATTTGATCTCTGGTTCCTCTGCCTTTTCTAAAACCAGCTTGAACATCTGGAAGTTCATGGTTCACGTATTGCTGAAGCCTGGCTTGGAGAATTTTGAGCATGACTTTACTAGCGTGTGAGATGAGTGCAATTGTGCTGTAGTTTGAGCATTCTTTGGCATTGTCTTTCTTTGGGATTGGAATGAAAACTGACCTTTTCCAGTCCTGTGGCCACTGCTGAGTTTTCCAAATTTGCTGGCATATATCTTTTAGAATCTTTTTAAACAATACAAGTGTACAAGGCTCCTTCTGTTCTCCCCATACCAAAAAAAAAAACAACACAAAAAACTAAGAGATTATATTAGCTACTATTAATTACCAAGAAGAGTGATTTTTCTCTCTTAAGGAAGTTGGGACTGGAAAAATTTAGAGAACCATTGATCTGGACTTCCTTTTTGGGTATTTTTTCAAAGTGAAGTCTACCTTGATCATTCAACACAGTCAAGAATTGTTCTAGAACCAATTTGTTGGAATGAAGTTCCTGCAAGAGATAGGAATGCCTTTTGTCTTAACAGAAAAATAAATAAGCTGCAGAAAGGCCAGAGCCTTGCTCTTTATGATGCTTTTCTATCTCGATTTTGTCAACTAACAGAAGGTAGGACTGTGTTTTTTCTTTGAGAAGCATAGGAATTTAAACCAACTGTCCATTTTTCACAATAGAGAAAATGAAAACCTCAGAGAATCTTTTAGCCATGAGCCAATCAGATAAATGTATTCAGCTAAGATGGACTGTGAATTATTCAGTTTTCATAATTCAACATAATAAGGAATATAATAACTGTACAATTAGGACTGTTCATTATATGTAGCCAAAAAAAAAAAAAAAACCATTATCTGTAGTGTTTTCTAAAAAGGCTTTTGTTTTCATATTTTTTCTTCTACTGAAATCTTAATAACTCTTGAACCACAGGTCATTAATGCAGTTAGAGTCCAGAGAGATCAAGTCCTGCACTTCTCTCTATTGAATCTTTTCACAATGTCTGTGGAGAGAAAGAAAACCAGAGAGATTCACTGTGTCTAAAGATCGGTCACACAGGGGGTCTGCTTGTGCCTAAAAGTCCTTTCCAAGCCCCTCTTGTGATGAGGCCGCACTGTTTGGAAGTGGACTTTGACCGTGCACTTGGGAAGCTGGGATCAGTAGCTTGGTGTCACAAGAAGGCCAAGAGGTTTATCTACAAGAACCCTGTGACTGTGAACATAGCCCATCAAAGCCATAAATACCTCCCAAGGGCAACTGAAGGTTGTAAGAGCCAAACTCTCAAACGACACAGAGGAGACAGTATGAAGTATGGTACAGAATGCCTTTGGAAATTGTCCAAAGATCTGATGAACTATGGGGCAAAAACAGTAGATCTGATTTAAGAACAGTGTTCCAACTTACATTAGTCATCAGTTATAAAACAAAAAAATGGTTTCTTGACACAAATCTCAAACTTCCTTGAAAAGTCCCCAAGTTAAAATTTTGAAAACTGAGTTTGTTGTTTCGAGTGGCACAGTCCTGACTACAGATAAAATAATCAAACATGTAAACCTTGAAAAATTTTCTTTCAACATTGAGACAGTGCAAACATTTTTAAAAATTTAATAATAGAAAGGTATTTAGCAGAATAAAATATAGTTTCTTGCATGTTTATGTGCTTGGTCCTCAAAAAAAAAAAAAAAAGCCAAATGGTAAATTTAAGGCTGATTAATGCCTTAATTAAAAGAAAATTCTAAGTGATCACATAGAAACATAGAGAATGCTTCTTATAAACTCTCAGCACCCAAAGCCCATGTTAGCCTTCTCCACATGAAGGTTGGGATAAATTAAAAATAAGGAACAAAACCCAGGAAGTTACTGTGATAAATAGCCATAAAAGAAACTGAGCTCTTTTAAAATATAATAATTGCTGGAACTGCTGCTACCTTTTCTCAAAAACTGTTTGCAGTTGTAAAAATAAAATGGATGATTGCAGGCTGGATATTTAAGGAAATAGCCTTTCAGTAAAAATCTGACCAAAATCTGACTTTTTCTAGTATTGACAAAAATCTCTTTCCATGAAAGAATCACAGATTCTATCTTATCTTTGGTGTAAGTAAACCAATGAGTAGATTGGCAGGAATAATGTGCCCAAGTAGAACTGATTAAATTCCTTTAATACATTTGATTTCTCTCTCTTTCTCTTTCCTGAGCAAACTTTGGAATCATTTTGAATGCCAAAGGTAATATTCCACTTAACAAAAGATATATTTGAATTTGAGTGTATCTTGATTGGATGTCAAGAATGAATACTTATTTGGAAGGATCAAGTATGCTTTGCTCCAGAGAAATTCATGGCAGCTAATTTTGCCTTTTGTATATTGAAAATAATTAAATTATTTCATTCAAGTCCTTTTAATAAATTGCATTATGACCGGCATGTGACTGAGAATAGAAGTTGGTTAACAGTGAGTGTTAGTTGAGTACTCACAGGACTTACAAAGTATTTTAAGAGGAAAATGGTCAAATTAGATTCTTACTTGGTGCTACAAAAGAAGAACCATGTATTTCCAGTGGGATAATTAAAGAAAACAAATGAAAACCTAAAACTTAGTTATGCAGAATCATGAAATTTTCTCTGCACTTTCTGTGTGTATGAAGTAAGTAAGCAGAGTCTAATTCCATTGCAACACTCACAAATGTGTAGTTTATAATGATATGGTGTCATAAGGAATCTATATTTTACTAGAATAGATATATTTTGGCTAGTGACCCCAGGGTTGTGGACAGAAATGATTTCAACAAAAAGTATGCCAAGGGAACAATTCTACCTCTGACCCTTACACTCCAATAGCCCAATAAACATGGATGGATGTAATATAAAATTTAAATTTAAATTCCTGCCCATGCCTTTGTTTCCTTCACGTAGCAAAATTTGTACTCCACCGAGGCAAGAACTTTTGTACCTGTAAAGTGTCAAGAAATCTTTTTCTCTTCCCCCCAAATACCCCTTTGGGCATTATTTGTGAGGACGCTTGAAATAGACATCCTGAAATAGAAAGTTTTCAAAGACTTAAGAACCACTTGGAATATTCTCCTTTAAGAGACCACAAATATGACACCACAAATTGTTTTCCTTCTAATATCCAAACCCATTTCCCAGCAGGGAGGTTAAATTGTCACTGTCAGTGTGTACACACAGATGCACAATGCTGGGCCAGTGTGGCACCTGTGGGGGAGCTTGACTGCAAAGCTTAATCAGAAGGGAGACGCACTGTCTGCCTTCATGCAGCTTGCACTTGGAGAGGACACTGGCCCAGAGCCACCAAAAGCAAATCACAGGGCTGCAGAATGAAGCCGACACATACCAGAGTGCGGTTTGTCTAACCACAAGAGGGGGCAGACATGACTAAACAATGTCTAACATTTAGATTTCCAAAGAGCTTGGGATATTTTGTTTATTTTTTGAGGGTTTTAATCTCATGGCCCTTGTGTGGATTTCAACACAGAAAGGATAATCTGAAACAGCAAAATAAACAGAGGAAACCAACTGTTAGTGAAACAAAAGCCAGCCCTTGTTATCAAGGATAGTCCATGTAATACTCTATCAGTGTTCTTTAAAATTCCAGACTTCCCTTGGTCAGACCAATAATCCATCCTGTCTCTGGCAGCAGCACCAATGTTGCCCTCTGAGACATCAACTTCAAAAGACCCAACAGACTTTAGTTTTCCCTTAACAATATAGCTTTGTTTCTTTAACGGGTGGTCAGTGGCTTATATTTCGCTTACACCAGTCTTTAAGGTTTTCTTTAATAAAACGCAAAGGAATAATTTGTAATTATCCTGTACATTACTTATACATCTGTAAGAGTGTATCACCATCAATGCAAGAAATAGCTTGGGGTATATAATTCTATTCAGGCATAAAAGTGAGCAATAACCAGTACCAAAACTAGCTCATCAAACAGAGGTAAAGCTCGCTCCTGGCAATTCAATAAATGAGATGGAAGCTGAATGAAACAACCCCCAAATTATTGAGAATGATCAGTTGGCAGGCTTCACTTTGGCTTTCTGATGGTCGAAAGGCAACAGAAGCCATTCTGCAAAGACACAGCTCAAAATTTGGATTGGAGGTCTTACGCATGCTTTAAAGGGAAAGATTCCTAAAAGAATGGAACTAAGGGGGTTCTTCTTAAATTCCCCAAGTGCGAATACCTAAGGAAGCAAACACTTTCCTTCTGAGCTGAAAATAACTGACTTGGAATTATAGCTCACCATGCAAAGAATTAGAATGAATACATAATTCAATAGTATTGTAAAAGATCAGAACAGAACTTTCAGCAATGGGGGGCATTCTGTAAATTAAGATGTACCAGGCCACTGAAGCAGCTCATAAAAATCACTTCATACCAGTGAGATTTGTGTCAGCACTCCAGTCTTAACATCTACATTCCTTGGAGGAATCCAGAGGATCTCTGGCTTTAGTCTGTCTCTTCCCCCACCCCCACACTCACCCCCAACCACCTCAGGGAAACCACAGGGGCTGTGGAAGAATGTCTCAGTTTGGAGAGATTTTAACATTCTGGATAACCCAAGCATCTATACTGCTGTTTCCAAATGTAAATCCAGGCGCAGAGAGAAAGCTATCTGACTAAAGCAGATGTCCTTTGAAAGCTGTGTATAAAAACTCTAGCGGTGGTAGATTAGATTAATAAGAAAACAAATATTTAGAATATTTAGACAAATATTTAGAATGTCTCTTTCAAAAGAACTAATATTAAAATAGCACATCTTGTATGACTGATTAATTTTTGCTATACAATAGAAACTAACACAACATTATAAAGCAACTATGCTTCAAACGATTGACTTAAAAAATCATATTTTTGGAGTGGAAGGTGAGAGGGAGGTTCAAGAGGGAGGGGGCATATATACACCTATGGCTGATTCATGTTTATGTATAGCAGAAACCAATACAATATTGTAAAGCAATTATCCTCCAATTAAAAATAAAAAACCAGAAAAAAATTACATCTACCTTATTTAAAAAAATGTTTGTGTTTAAGATCATGTATCATAAAATGTACCACCTTAACTATTTTCAGATGTGCAGTTGAGTGGTGTTAAGTATAGTCACATTGCTGTGTCACCTGTCTTATTTTTTTAGTTAAGTTGATTTGTATTCACTATAAAGAAATTAATACAAACAAAAAGTTGTAATTGATGAGTCCACATACATTTTAAAGGATTTCAGCAATTATTTTAGTACAACCAAAGATGTAATATTTGAACTTTATCTTTTTTGAAATGTAAAATTTAGTTATAATACAGAAATTACATATCTTACAACTTCAAAAGTTTTAGCTAAAACATACATCTTCTATAGGTAAAAGTTAAACAACAACAAAAAAACCCAACAAACCAAGAAAGACATGGTTAGTGTTGGCAAGAATGTAGACAAACTGGAACCCCAGCATGCGGCTGGTGGGGATAAGATGGTACAAGTAGTACAAGACAGTCTGGCAGTTCTTCCAGAGTTTTAAGGAGAATTATCATGTCCCAGGAGTTCCAGTCTGAGGTATATACCCAAGAGAAATGAAAACATCGGCCCACGAAAGTTTACAGCAGCATTATTCATAAGAGCACCCTGCCTGTAACAGACAAAATCCCTGAAGTCTACCAAGTAATGAATGATAAATAAAGTATGGGATGTTCAGAAAACAAAATATCATTTGGCCATAAAAGGGACTGAGACACGAACATGCACAGCAACAAGGATGAACTCTGAAAGAACTAGTAACAAAGGACCATGCATTCCATTTATATGGAATCTCCAGGATAGACAGGCGCAGAGAGAAAGGCAATAGTTTGGTGTTTGCGTAGGGCTGGAGGAATGGGGTAATTGGGGGGGTGATGGCTATGGAGTGTGGGTTTTTTTTCAGGGGGTAATAATAATGTTCTAAAATTTTAATGTGATGATGGATGCACAACTTCACGAATACACTAAAAACCATTGAATTATACACAATAGGGGTAAATCGTATGTGTGTGAGTTACATTTCAGCAGAACTGTTAAAAAAATTAAAAGCACCTTGAAATAAGATAAACCTAAGTCTACCAATACCAAGAAATAATTTTAGGAACATCATATAAATAAAAACCTCTCTCTTTCTATTGTAAAATAGGCTTCTATCATTCCAAAGAACAAGGGAAAGTAGTGACAGAGGCAAAGTTTGGCAACCAGGATGTTCCTAGCAGTTGAAAGTCTGATACACACTGCTACACATCCATCTTTCACAGATGCAAAATGTGCTTCTGTGGTGTATACAGCACTTTTCAGGCACTTGACCTCACTTGCTAGCTGTTAAGTTAGTGTTCAGATGTTTATTTAATGGGAAATTATAGAGTGACGTCAGTCACTTTCCCATAAAACATCTGTTTTCTGCTAAGATCAGATAATGATGCCACATGCCCAATTCAGAGGGAAAAAAATGAATAAAGTCAGTAGACCGAATTCTTTTGATTTTTCACTATAAAATTTTCTTCAGTATTTCTTGCCTCTACTTATGTGAATGCTAGCAGAAAAATGACTTAAAAATTATGAATACCTAAATGATATTACAAACTTTGCAACTGTCAGTCATGCTTTCGTTTAATAGCTTATACTATTTGTGGAAATACGCTTTATAGTTTTGTTCCTATACTGCATAAGAGTCATATTTTCTTACAGTAAATGTATTCCTACATCATTCAATAAGTAAACATTTTGAATATACCCATGAGAGTGTTATGAGTTTCCAGTTTGTTATTCTTAAATATGTTTAAGAACTACTACATTAATGCCTGGCTTTAAGCCTAAGTATGCCAAAGGAATGCTTTCAGATATGTCATTAAGCATAGGTCCCAAGATAAGACTACCAAATTCTATTCTAAAATAAAAAAGAAGGCAAGATTCTAGTATGAAAGTTATAAGATTCTAGTATAGAAGCTATTAATGTTTCCATCTTTTTAAAAAAAAAAAAAAACCTTTTTATTTTATATTGAGTATAGACAATTCATAATGTTGTGATAATTTCAGGTACACAGCAAAGCAACTCAGCCATACATATGTAAGTATTCATTCTTTCCCAAACTCCAAAATACTTAGTGTGTAGGTAAGGTATGCTGATATTAAGGATTTTGTGGTATGCACCAACTCAGGAAAATTTTGCGATATTCTTTAGGAAAGTTAGTTCTAAAATAATTGAAACTTCAGCTCTTAGCACAAATTCCTCTGAGAACAATGTGTTCAAATTATAGCTTAACTAGAAATAATCTATGTAAGATACCATAAAGTACAGAAAGAAATTCTGGAAAAGCTGTAAATTACAAAGAGTAGAGGCAACAGTCAGACCAGAGTACTTTTCAGAGTTGGAAGAACTTTGGACAAAACACACAAAGTTATGTGTGCACAGACATACTTGTATTGTGCTTCAGTGAAAAATTGTGTCCCCAAATTCCATAGCATCAACATTTTATTGCATCATCTTATACCAGAGATGTATCATGCTCTCTGGAAGCAGATTTTGGTAATTACTGTAAGCAGTGGCAGGGAAGTTTGCACCACAAAAGGAAAGAACTGGGTTGGCAATACTTTTTTTAAGTGAAGGACAGCTCTTGGTGTGTGTGTGTGTGCGGGGGTGGCGGGGTAGGACATTATGGAAACATGAAACAAGTTAAAATTATCTTAAAGTATCATTCCTGTCTTATGTGTTCTGGTATTTGCTTCAAAATAATCCAATGGTGGGAAGGAGTATAGGTGGGGGAGGGGATCTAAGGGTACTGCAGACAAGATTATGTATTTATATTCTCCCTCAACCACACTGACAAGTCCTGGTAATATAAATGTCATTTCAACAGGCTGAATCTAGAAAGTCTGCAATCATCTTGCCACCTTGTTCTTCCTTCTAAAACTCTTTCTAAATGGTTAGCCAAGAACTTCTTCTGACTTGTTTACTTGCCCCCAGCATCACAGAGCTCAGACACTGGCCTCCCTTCATCCAGCACTCTGAGAGGAAACCCCCTTGGTAATTTAGGGGAAGTTTCTTCCCTCCGAGAAAAACTCAGATGAAAACTCAAGTAATTGTTTAACAAATTAAACAAAGACGGCAAAACCTATTTCCCCATACATGGGAGTCCAGGAAATGCACATCTGAAAGCAGTCTTAACTGAAAATGTAGATGTTGCTGGGCTAGCAAAACAGTTGCAATTATGGGTAGTAAACTGGCTTCCATCTGGGATTTTTGTAAAGATCTTCTGTGAAGAAGCTAAAAAGAAGTTTATCTTGCCTAGAGAAACGAATTTGCACAAATACAAGACTCGGGAAGCTAGATTCTACACAGGCTCAAAATTGGCTGGATCATTCCAGCAGATCCATCCTTCAGCAGAAAATATCATCACCCCCAAAAGCCTTCTTTCTGCTTATCATGAAATATCCACTAAACACTGAACAAACAGAAGAAGGGGTACTATCCCCTGAAGACACACAATCCATGACATTGTCACAGAAAGCCTTATCCAGCTATAGAATCTTGTCTCTTTCTGTCTCTATCTCCGTCTCTTTCTGCTGGCAGATACTCCAGCACCGTTTTACTCGGCTTTATGAGACATGCATAATTTATAACGGAAGGCAGTTTTCCCAGTCACTTTCAAGGTAAGCAGTTTTCCTAGCAGAAATCCATTCAAATCAGAGTTAATAAACTGGGTGTCTGTGTGTGTCCTTAAGCACAAATCTCCAGTCAGGATTCATCCTCGCTCTACTGAAAACCATTATCATATCAGCAGAATAAAAGCATCTGTTTTCAGCACTGTCCACAGACCTGCAGTTTCAGAGTGGTTTGAAAGAAATTACCAGATTAATACCAAATTAATATAAGCTGGGGTTGAGGGGTGGGGGGGGGGTAGGGGTGGGGGTGGGGCCGGGGATCTTATTTTTCTTAGAGAATAATTTAACTTTAAAAGAAGCTTTAAATCTTTTTTTTTTTTTAATTAAAGAAACGTTAAAAAATGTCTTACAAGCAGGAACTGATCAAAACTGTAGGCTACCTACCTTGAAGCTGCTGAAATTTCACAGATAAGAATTCCCAAGTCATAGAAGCCTAAGCTTTCTAGGAAAGCCTTGAGCCTGGGGCTTCTGATTTTTCAAGAACTGTTTGATTTTTTTTTTATAACATATTTATTTTTCTCATATAAATCTCTTACAAACCATATGTTGCAGGCAGAATATTTGGTTAACTTCTCAAGTTAGTAAAACTAAAGCTTAGAAAGTTTAAGCGATTACTAAAGTTTACAAAGTTAGTGAAAACAGAGGCAGGACTTCCAAATTCAGCTCTACCTTCTTTCTTATCTCTTTCTTTTTTCTACCGTTTCTTTTCATGCATGGCATTTGATCACCAAAATGTACAATCCAATAAACTATTAGCTTCTTTAGGACAGGCAACAAGTTCCCCCTTGGCATTGTTAATATAGATCTTCCTTGATTTACAATGGGTTTCAGCTCAGTTCAGTTCAGTCGCTCAGTCGTACTTCTCCACAAACTTCATTTCTGAGGAGTTAGGTGACCACAGGCTGAACCCCTCTGAGCCAGGGGTCTGTTGCACCTTATGACAGCTGACCCACCCCAGTCGGTATGAGCAGAGGGCTGGGTCCGGTGACTGCCCCGACCTGGTCATGTGACACCTGAACACTGGGTTCAACTCTGGGAACACAAGGGGATGTGGAAGGCAACCAGGTTGGCGAAGGGCCTAGGAGGACTGGGCATCTGAGAAGAACTGGCAGAAAAATTCGAGGCTGTGCTCAAGTGCTTTCCTGACACCGTCCGAACTGTCATCCTCTATTTCTCCCTGGACCTCACAGGAGACAAGTTTAACTTAAGTTTGGACCATGGACACACAAAACTTTCAGGCAGCGGCTGCGGGCCGCCTTCCGGGGTGCAGGGGAGGGGGCTGCCACTCTGGGCGCTGGAATGCACAGCATGTCCTCTCCCTGCCATCCAGCTCAGAGGGACCCAATCTCCTGCATGCCCCACTGAGAGCCGAGAGAGAGGCTCTGCTCCCAAAGGGAGTTTCTGTGGCTGAAATCCCGTCAGGGTCCTCTTCCCTCTGTGTGGCCGCACATCCCAGGGTTACTTTTGCTGGGAGCTGCCCAGGGCCCAACCTCCGGCTCTTGCAGCATTTAATGGTGAGCCAAGTGTAAGGAGAACAACAACCTAAACAACTTCTTCTCTGCTAGTAGAGTCGCTTCCTGACGAGGGAGCCTGAAAACTGGGGAGTACAGCTGGCCTGGGGCTACTCAGTCTCAACTTTGTCCCTCCCTGGGCTCTTCCTCCCTGCGTCACTGTCCCCGTCCACGACACTGCCACTGCAAGTCTATCGCCCACCGGACTCTGAACTTCTGAAGTCAGGGATTTTGTCTTTCTCATTAAAAAAAAAAAAATTTTTTTTTTTGGCCTGTGCCTTGAAGCATTCGGGATCCTACTTTGGCGACCAGGGATCGAACCTGTACCCCCTGCAGTGGAAGCGAGAGGCTTAACCACTGGACTGCCAGGGAAGTTCTGTGTCATCCTCATGTCCTAGAAAAGTGGCTGGTACATTAAAAAAAAGAAAAAAAATTCAAGTGCTTATTGAATGAAATTATTTGTGATGGAAAGGTAGATATTTTCTGGGACAGCTAGACTTAAATAATTCGGTCTACCTTTTAACAAAACCCAAATTTACTAAAAATAAATAAAGAGCATTTAGTTTCCGAGATTTCCTTTCTACAGGATGCCAAAAAAAAAGCCAGGTGATCTCTTCAGCCCTCAGGTGGGTCTTCCTATTATATCTTACAATCTCTCTGTCTCTGTGGATGTAATTCAGCCTCCCTCCCCATGTTTGTCAACAGATATAGAGAGAAAATGAAGCGGGGCCAACCTGTTGGCTTCAAATGAACTGGGCCAAAGTTTCTTTCTGGGTGGCTTGTTTCTAGGTTGCCAAGCATTGTGTCGAGACAGACTCCACTTGTCCAACTTTTGATTAGCCAGGAAGGCTCCGCTTGCGGCCTATAAGCAGCAAGTAGATTTTGCTGCCCTGTGGATTCCAGGGTGCTGCACACTGGGGCCTCGTTGCTCAGTAACGACTGGGCAGTTGTATAACCAATGATAATATTTAGAATGATGCAGCAGTAATAAGGTCATCCCATTCCACATTGCAGGGAAGAAACCAATCCTTTCCAGTGGACAGGAAGGAATTCTCCCTGGCCCCCAGTTGCTACTTGATTAACTTCATGGTTTCTTTAATCAACCTTTAATAGGAAAATGATCACTGTGAAGACCACAGACAAATAAAATGTAAGGAATCTGGAGGCTTAGTTACATGCCCCTAAGCTGAAGCTCTCTCTTCTTGTTCTAGAATTTTCACTCATACTGTGTGGACCAGGACAGCTCTTACTGCTGCTATCCTTACCACCAGTAGCTACCAGTAACTGAGCACGTACAACCTAGACAGCATATTAAAAAGCAGAGACATTACTTTGCCAACAAAGGTCCGTCTAGTCGAGGCTATGGTTTTTCCAGTAGTCATGTATGGATGTGAGAGTTGGACTATAAAGAAAGCTGAGCACCAAAGAATTGATGCTTTTGAACCGTGGTATTGGAGAAGACTCTTGAGAGTCCCTTGGACTGCAAGGAGATCCAACCAGTCCATCCTAAAGGAATTCAGTCCTGAATATTCATTGGAAGGACTGACATTAAAGCTGAAACTCCAGTCCTTTGGCCACCTGATGCGAAGAGCTGACTCATTTGAAAAGACCCTGATGCTGGGAAAGATTGAAGGCGGGAGGAGAAGGGGATGACAGAGGATGGGATGGTTGGATGGCATCACTGACTCAATGGACATGGGTTTGGGTGAACACCAGGAGCTGGTGATGAACAGGGAGGCCTGGCGTGCTGCAGTCCATGGGGTCACAAGGAGTGGGAAACAACTGAGCTAAACTGAACTGAACTGTGTGCCAAGCACAAATCCTCAGAACAGATCCATGACACAGATACCATGAATGAATTCATTTTACAGAGAATGAAAAGGAGGCTCAAAGACACTCCTCCCCACCAGAGATAGATATATTTCCTTCTTCAATGAAATGTATGTGTAGGGGGGAAAAGGAAAGAAATCTGCTCTCCCTTTTCTTGTACATAAGCACCTGGAGTATTTCATCAAGCCTCAGTGATACCCCTCAGCCACAACAGTGTATCATTTAAAATAGTAAATTTTTCTTATGTGTTTTGGCTTTCATTTTTGCAAGACCTTCACAAAACCTTCATATGTCCAAGAACCAAGAATCGTCTAGCTCATTGCTTGCCCTCTTGTGTTAAATGAAATGACAAAATTTGAGATCATTCTTATTGTAGCTGTCTTTTCTTTGACAATAAGGGGCCATATTTTGAGGTTTACCATTTACTGTCTCTACTTCTGTTTTCTCAAGTAAGGGAGCCCTTTGCTGAGTGGAGCTTGTTGGCTTCACCTATACTGAAGTCCTATATTTCACTGAATTCACGGGTCTACAGATTTGGAAGATCGTTTGTCAAAAGGGATGCTTTCACCTTCCAGAAAACTGGAGACACAGAAGATTTCTTGCAGGGTAAGAGATTGAGAAGGAATGCACATTCAGAATGAGAAAAGAAAGCACGAGTTTTCTGAAAAGATTCCAAAGTAAGGAGGAAGTGAGGTGGTAGCTATGTCTACACAGAGCAACCTGAAATGGAGTTTAACTATTATCTAGTGAATTTAATCAGGGTTAAGTCAGTCAAACCAACTCATACTTCTGGCATGAAATATCTAGTCTGGCTGCCTATCTTGACCAAATCAATAGAAATTGGTGCCAACTCCCCATTTTATTGTGTGGTATGTTGGCACAGTTGTATTCCTTTTGTCCAAAAAAATAGGTACTTGAGTACAAAAGTAGCCGTTAGGCTTTCTCCCGGCTTCTCTCTGGCAGCTTCTGGAATGCTAATACATACCAAGGATGTTAGGAAGGACTGAAATGTCAAATTTGAGAAAAGGAGACGATGGCTTCCAGGGTCTCTAGTGCCACAATTCACCAAGAAGGATGTTCCAAGGGTGAAAATCTAACTTAAATTTCTCAGAGTTTAAATGTGATTAAAAACATTCAGAACCAGGCTTCTCTGGTGGCTCATTGGTCAAGAATCTGCCTGCAGGTGCAAGAGTTGCAGGTTGGATCCCTGCTCCGGGAAGATCCCACATGCCGTGGAGCAACTAAGCCCGTGTGCCACAACTACCAACCCAGTGCCTAGAGCCCGCGTACACAAGCCCACGCACTCTAGAGCCAGTGAGCCACAGCCACTGAGCCTGTGCTCTAGGGCCCAGGAACTGCAGCTACTGAGCCCACCTGCCGCGACCCTGAGCCCACCTGCCGCAACACTGAAGCTCATGCACCCTAGAGCCCGTGCTCCACAAGAGAAGCCACAACAGTGAGAAACCTGCACGCTGCACCCAAGGTTTCTCCACAACCAGAGAAAAGCCGGTGCAGCAACGACGACCCAGCACAGCCTAAAATATATTAATTAATTAATTGAAGGAAAAACAACACGCAGAACCTTCTGAAACAAAATGCCAAACGCAGGCAATGCAGTAAGGGTTTCATGCATTCCAAGTTCTGTCTGCACAGACCCTGGGACTTTTGAACTTAAAGAGTGCTGAGTTCTCATGTTCCTGATGGGGGCCGAAAAGGCCAGCACGGCCAGGACACAACACATTTACAACACAGAAGATGGAGAGATTTTCCAACAGTTGCTTGTTTAGCGGCATTCAGTAGCTGATTCCATGTTAAGCTAAGCTTTGACAAGGAACTACCAACCGTGGAATAAGGTAACATATGAAACCTGGGAATAGGCTGATGCATGCACAAGTCTATCAGTGCACTCTTATAATTAATAGCACCGACACTGAAACCTGAGTTCCAGTATAGGTGGCTCAAGTGTTGGACTGAGCCTGCAGATGTGCTTTGTTTGGCTTTCACTGTTTTGTTCTGTTACCTATGTCAATGTTTAAAAAAAGCTAGATTCTGGACTTCCCTAGTGGTCCAGTGGTTAAGAATCTGCCTGTCCATGCAAGAGACATGAATTCAATCCGTGGTCCAGGAAGATCCCACATGCTGTGGAGCAACTAAGCCTGTGTGCCACAGCTACTTAGCCCATGCTCTACAGCCTGTGCTTCGCAACAAGAGAAGCCATTGCAATGAGAAGCCTGCTCACTTCAACTAAAGAAAGCCTGTGCACAGCAAAAAAGACCCGGCACAGCCAAAAATAAATAAATTTTAAAAAAATCTAGGTTCTTATCAATTTTTGGATTTCTGGATTCTTTGGAAAAATTGGAAGATTTGGCCCTTGTTGACACATGGCAACAACTGGATGGAGTTGATAGCTTTCAGGTCATAATCACCTCCTTTCCTCCCTTTGTCTACACTGTTCTGCAGTGGGTCACTTTCCATTTATCATCATACTCATCCCTGCTACCTCTCCCACTGAAGAGAAATATTTCCCTGTATCCATGACTCTATCAAGTAGGAAAACAAAAAGGAGCCTGAAAGGGCAACTTCATATATAAAGATCCCTCACCTGCTTGGCCACTGGAGGCATTTGAGCTTGCTTTTCCGTTCTAAAATATTGGGCCCTTACTTTGTCCTCTCCGGATACATTCTCCAGTAATGCTTCCCAACACACACAGAGATCCTCTTGTGTATGTGTAATTTGCAAAAGTCCCCAAAGGGGACCTCCTTATTTACACTGGATCACACCCTGCTTTGGTTTAGAATCACAGCACTTCAAATCATGAAAGAAATTCTTATTGAATCTATCATTCATTCCAATTGATCATAAGTATCTAAATTATCATGTAGCTTAGAAATCATTCCTTTGAGACTAACACCTTGAAAAGATCTTTAGCAAACGTAATTATGTCCCTTGCCTTAACAGTCCTAGAAAAGAACTGAGACTCTTGTAATGGTTCCAAGTGGTGGCATTCCCAACTTGCAATTAGGTTACCTTTTAAGGTTCATTTTATACTGGTTGTTCAAGGTTTAAAATTCCTTTCTCTTTAACACCAGTATCATAAATGTTGATAATTTCTCCAAGGTTTACACACAGTTTCTTTTTAACCAAGCAGAGGGACTGCCTCTTAGTGTTGTTGTTGTTTTTTCCCTGAAAAATTACTCAACCAAAGGTCTTATTCCTGCAACAAAGTTGATGTATTAAGTATGAGAAAACACTAGGGAGTTCTACTTCAAAGGATTGCTAACGGGAACGAATATTTTCTCTAGTTGTACTGAACAAGGGCTCTCCTCTTACAAAGGGTAACACAGTGGGTTTTTTTTTTAAAGCACAATTATCAGAAAGCAGAAACCTCTAAACACTGGCCTCACCACTGAAGAGAGAGCATAAAGGAGCACAAGACCCTCAGTTTGCATCCAGGAAAACTGCAGGGACTCAATTCCGACTCCAGCCACAGGGTGGTGGGAAGGGACTCCCTGTTCCACTAAACAAAATGGCGGATATGAGTTCTGTCCTCTGAGTGCTTGCTGCAAGAACTTGCTTCCCAGAAAAATGGCAGCAAATGCATAATGCGGACGTGCCCTCACCTCAGTATGAATGTAGCTTTTCTGCTAAGAATCGTGGTCGGCTATGATTACCTCTGGTCAGCAATGGGCCAGACCAGTTTCAAAAACATGTGCCCCAAATCATCCTGTCTACTTGACTGTTTTATGGGCAACTCATCCTCCATTGGGAGCTTTATGTACATGCAATCACTTGTTTGAAGACCTGGGCAAGTAGAAGCCAGCAGAGATCTGCAAGGCATTGGGAAAAAAAAGAAACTGACGTAGTTTCTGTTCCAAGTAATGGCCAGCCCTCCAAGGCATGAAGCAGTCAGAATCTTGCCTCAAGACTTTCGAGTTGTTCTATGGAGTTCTTTTTACACAGAGATCTTGAAAGGAGATTATAAACATCCTTGCGAACTCCCTGGGAGGTGAAAAGATGCTGAGAGCCAGCTCACAGAATGATCTGCCTAAGGGTGGACAGTAAGCCAAGGACGGAAAAGAAAACAGGGCTAGTAATACCTGAGGTCTGGGCTTGAGCTACAAACCCAGAAACCATCCTGCTGGGGGTAGTGTCTACGGATATTCCTTCTCCAAGTCAGAGATGTGCTGTGGGGAAAGAGAACAGTGGGCAGGGAGGAACGTACAGCAACATTTTTCTGAAATTTTTAGCTCTGTTCGTATTCACCAATCACATGTACTCTTAAACCATTTCCCACGCAGGCGTAAATCGTTATTTCACGTTCATAGAGAATAAGAATCCTATCCTGCCAAGCTTCCATGCCTCGACAATCCAAGTGTCAACTGACAAAGTGTCTGGATGGGGAAATCTCCCACCCCCTCCCCATTCTCCCACCAGCGTAAAAGGCAACGGGGGTGGGGGACAATGGAGAAGTCATGCGGATTCACCAGGAAAAGATACAGTGTTGGTGGCAGGAGAGTTGGTGAGTGTGTCGTGGGCATTACCTCTTGATGAGGCTTCCAAGAAGGCTCCCGCTCAAGTCGTGGTGGCTCTGAGAACAAGCATTCTTGCATCAATAGCTAATAGGCTGTCCAACCAGATGTTATCTGGGTGGGATAAGAGGGTGAGAAAACAGACCTGTTGTACGCTGTTGTCAACTACATCGCTGTGGGCAGAGAAGGCTGGTGGTGTAGTGTCTAGCAGGGTGCCTCTTGCATAGTGAGGCAGACCAGATTACGTGGCGGTTCAAATCCGTTTCCTCTTGTGATTGGTAAAATACGAGAGTTATAATCATTCATGCATTACTGAAGCCTCCTTTCCATCATTTTGAAGGGACTTTTATTTTCTAGAACAGAGCATGCATCCAGCAGAAACCTAAAGCGTTGGTTTTTCTAAGCGATCTTTGGCAATAAGCACACATGAAAAAACAAAACTGCATAGGGTACCTGTGACGAGACTGGAGATGATGAGTGGTAACACCAGCATCTGTAGCATCCTCATCAGGAGCTCCCCAGGAAAAGAGAAGTACTTGACTTCCCGGTAGCTCATTCTGTATGGTCGGAGGGTAAATCCAAGGATTGTACCTGAAGGAAAAAGAAAAACAAGGAAGAAAAGTTGAGCCTTTCTTGAAACTGTAACAAGCTTAGAAAAATATGCAAGAATTTGGCTGGTGATCATGCCTGTCTAACAAGAATCAATTTATTTAAGCAGCAAATATTTGTGCTGCTTTGCTGCAAGGGGTGTTGCCTGTCTTTTCAACCATAATCTCAAAGGGTCTGGCAGAATTCAGGGCTTCACAGAGAAGTTAGAGAAAAAAATGTTCCTGGTCTTAGCCAATGAAAAATTTCTTTGTCTAACTTGCAACCAATTTTGACATGGCCCAGGACAAAGTTATAAAGACTGGGGCATATCTAGGAAACAAAGCGTGTCCCCATATACAAGGCAATATGGGGGAAAAGGCTTATTATATTCAAGTTCCTTTGTAACAACAGATGTTAGAACTGCTGGCATAACTACTTATAAAGGGTAGTGTAATTTTATTTTTTACAATTAAAAAAAAAAACTCCTCTCGCTCACACTGTGAATCCAGTTTCATCATCCCCCTATCTACACCCCACACTTTCTGTCTACGTGGTCCTGATATTGCCTTGGCAACTATCCTGTACAGACTTGCTAGTTGCTGGCAGGAGAGGA
Organism: Bison bison bison; assembly: GCF_000754665.1. Lineage (NCBI taxonomy): Eukaryota > Metazoa > Chordata > Mammalia > Artiodactyla > Bovidae > Bison > Bison bison. Next base: position 6,009,859 of record NW_011494903.1, read on the forward strand.
TTTCACTTTTCCCAAAAATCTTCCCTGAAAAACTTAGGGGATAATAGGGGACAGAGAAAGCAATTTTTCCCTTAATTTGATTCTGCTCCTGGAACTTTAAAAAATATCAAAATGAAGTACTCTGTGGTGCTCTGGTGGTTAAGAATCTGTCTGCCAATGCAGGGAACATGGGTTCAAGCCCTGGTCCGGGAAGATTCCACAGGCTGAGGGGCAACTAAGCTGTATACCACACCTACCGAGCCCATGCTTTAAGGTCCATGAGCTGCAACTACTGAAGCCCACACACCCAAGAGCCTGTGCTCTGCAGTGAGAAGCCACTGCAATGAGAAGCATGCACACTGCAACTAGAGTGTAACCCCCGCTTGCCACAACTAGAGAAAGTCAAGCGAAGCAATGAAGACCCGGTGGAGCCAAAAATAAATAAATAGAATCTTTAAATATTTATTAACTTTATATGCAAATCAAATTATGCATGATACCATTGGAAATGTTTAAAAATTAACAAATGTACTGAATAAATTTATCCCCTCTCCCCTTTCCCTAATTAACTTTCCTGACTCCACCTCAGTTCAGTTCAGTTCAGGCACTCAGTTGTGTCTGACTTCCCGACCCCACAGACCACAGCATGCCAGGCCTCCCTGTTCATCACCAACTCCCAGAGTTTACCCAAACCCATGTCCATTGAGTCAGTGACGCCATCCAATCATATCATCCTCTGTCATCCCCTTCTCCTCCCGCCTTCAATCTTTCCCAGCATCAGGGTCTTTTTAAATGAGTCAGCTCTTCACATCAGGTGGCTAAAGTATTGGAGTTTCAGCTTCACCGTCAGTCCTTCCAAAGAACACTTAGGACTGATCTCCTCTAGGATGGACTGGTTGGATCTCCTTGCAGTCCAAGAGACTCTCAAGAGTCTTCTCCAATACCACAGTTCAAAGGCATCAATTCGTCGGCACTCAGCTTTCTTTATAGTCCAACTCTCACATCCATACATGACTACTGGAAAAACCATAGCCTTGACTAGACAGACCTTTGTTGGCAAAGTAGTCTCTGCTTTTTAATATGCTGTCTAGGTTGATCATAGCTTTTCTTCTAAGGAGCAAGCATCTTTCAATTTCATGGCTGTAGTCACCATCTGCAGTGATTTTGGAGCCCCCCAAAATAAAGTCAGCCACTGTTTTCATTGTTTCCCCGTCTATTTGCCATGAAGTGATGGGACTGGATGCCATGATCTTAGTTTTCTGAATGTTGAGCTTTAAGCCAACTTTTTCACTCTCCTCTTTCACTTTGATCAACAGGCTCTTTAGTTCCTCTTCACTTTCTGCCATAAGGGTGGTGTCATCTGCATATCTGAGGTTATTGATATTTCTCCCGGCAATCTTGATTCCAGCTTGTGCTTCTTCCAGCCCAGCGTTTCTCATGAGGTACTCTGCATAGAAGTTAAATAAGCAGAGTGACAATATACAGCCTTGATGTACTCCTTCTCCTATTTGGAACCAGTCTGTTGTTCCATGTCCAGTTCTAACTGTTGCTTCCTGACTTGCATGCAGATTTCTCAAGAGGCAGGTCAGGTGGTCTAGTATTCCCATCTCTTTCAGAATTTTCTACAGTTTGTTGTGGTCCACACAGTCAAAGGCTTTGGCGTAGTCAATAAAGCAGTAATAGATGTTTTCCTGGAACTCTCTTGCTTTTTCGATGATGTTGGCAATTTGATCTCTGGTTCCTCTGCCTTTTCTAAAACCAGCTTGAACATCTGGACGTTCACAGTTCATATATTGCTGAAGCCTGGCTTGGAGAATTTTGAGCTTGACTTTACTAGCATGTGAGATGAGTGCAATTGTGTGGTAGTTTGAACATTCTTTGGCATTGCCTTTCTTTGGGATTGGAATGAAAACTGGCCTTTTCCAGTCCTGTGGCCACTGCTGAGTTTTCCAAATTTGCTGGCATATTGAGTGCAGCACTTTCACAGCATCATCTTTCAGGATTTGAAATAGCTCAGCTGGGATTCCATCACCTCCACTACCTTTGTTTATAGTGATGCTTCCTAACGCCCACTTGACTTTGCATTCCAGGATGTCTGGCTCTAGGTCAGTGATCACACCATCGTGATTATCTGGGTCGTGAAGATCTTTTACATACAGTTCTTCCGTGTATTCTTGCCCCCTCTTCTTAATATCTTCTGCTTCTATTAGGTCCATGCCATTTCTGTCGTTTATTGAGCCCATCTTTGCATGAAATGTTCCCTTGGTATCTCTAATTTTCTTGAAGAGGTCTCTAGTCTTTCTAGTTTTCCTCTATTTCTTTGCACAGATCACTGAGGAAGGCTTTCTTATCTCTCCTTGCTATTCTTTGGAACTCTACATTCAAATGGGTGTATCTTTCCTTTTCTCCTTTGCTTCTAGCTTCTCTTCTTTTCACAGCTATTTGTAAGGCCTCCTCAGACAGCCATTTTGCTTTTTTGCAATTCCTTTTCTTGGGGATGGTCTTGATCCCTGTCTCCTGTACAATGTCCCAAACCTCCATCCATAGTTCATCAGGTACTCTGTCTATCAGATCTAGTCCCATAAATCTATTTCTCACTTTCACTGCACAATCGTAAGGGTTTTGATTTAGGTCATACCTAAATGGTCTAGTGATTTTCCCTACTTTCTTCAATTTAAGTCTGAGTTTGGCAATAAGGAGCTCATGATCTGAGCCACAGTCAGCTCCTGGTCTTATTTTTGCTGACTGTATACAGCTTCTCCATCTTTGGCTGCAAAGAATATAATCAATCTGATTTTGGTGTTGGCTGTCTGGTGATGCTCATGTGTAGAGTCTTCTGTTGTTGGAAGAGGGTATTTGCTAACCCTTGACCCCTAAAATGTGCTTATTCCATTATTATGAATATTTTCAAAAATTTTGCACTGTTATTACTAAAACATGTGAGTTATAGAGAAGTACTGAGTAGTCTAGAGGCTAAAGGTTGAGGAAGTGAATACTGTGTAGACACAAGTTTTTCCAAAGGAAGCAATCTTTCCTTTAAGGAAACTGAGCCATCCTAACTTCTTATGAAATGAGACACAAAGTTCATTTCAGTTGTTACTATAACTTCCAATTTCAATTCTTGGATTCTAGCAGTAATGAAGTATCCATTTGATTACATACTGTGATACCCCAATCATGAGCTGAATCTATGATATTCTAATTATGAGCTGAATCTATGTTTACTAGAAAATCCAGCTGACCCAGTTTTCAAGACCTTCAGAAAAATATTTATTGCTTTCCCTCAGTATAACAGTAACATGTTTGATATAAAAAGTTGATTGGGAAAAGGTAGAAAAGTCCAAGCAAAACCCTGGCTTTATTTGCTTTGCCATTTAAACAGCAAATAGCTAATGCTTGGAGAAGGAAATGGCAACCCACTCCAGTGTTCCTGCCTGGAGAGTCCCAGAGATGGGGGAGCCTGGTGGGCTGCCGTCTGTGGGGTCACACAGAGTCGGACACGACTGAAGTGACTTAGCAGCAGCAGCTGATGCTTATTGAGGTCTTACTATTTGCTAAACATTTCTGTTAAGTGCTTTACCTGTATTTAGTCACTAAGTAGTATCCAACTCTTTTGAGACCCCATAGACTGTAGCTTGCCGGTTCCTCTGTCCATGGGGTTTTCCAGGCAAGAATACCGGAGTGGGTTGCCATTTCCTTCTCCTTCCTTTCCTGGCCTGTATTAGTATATTTAATCCTCAAAAAAAATCCCAGGAATTATGTACTAATTTACCACCAATTTACTCACAGAGAAATTTAATCACAGTGAACTTAAAACATGCCCAATTTCAATAGCTCTTCCATATCAAAGTTAAACAGTCACCGAAGTGGCAGAGCTGGGAGTTAAACCCAGGCAATTTGGACTCAGATCTCCTGTTCCTGACTACATTTCATTCTCCTGCCTCTTCAGTAGGGCAGACAACCACTGTTAGTGCTTCTGTGAGTTTCCTCCCAGGATGTTCCCATACAGAGTGAAATACATTGAAATCATGAAGAAAACACTTTTCCATATACTGTTACTATAAACAACACTTTTAAGCCTCATGATAACAGATCTAATGATTGTATCAAAATGTACCTAATGTTTTTTGTTGTTGTCACTTTATTGTTTCACATTTTTTACTTTATGAAAAACTCCATTATGAATATATGAAGGCTGGTTTTTTCCTAGGAATATTTCGCTTAGCATGGTTCAGGGAGAGGGAACCTGTGCGTTAAAGAATCTGGCTACCAGGTGGGAAGAGGAGAGATTAAGGTAAGAGAGATTAAGATGTATAAGCTTGCAGTTACAAAATAAATGAGTCATGGGTATGAAATGTACAGTGTGGGGTAATATAGTCAATAATTATATAATATCTTTGGTAGAATGACAAATAGTAACTAGGCTTATCATGAGGACCATTTTAAATGTATGGAAATACTAAATCACTATGTTGTACACCAGGAACTAACGTAGTGGTGTAGGTCAATCTCACTTCAAAAACAAACTCATGGAAAATGAGATCAGAATTGTGGTTACATGAGGCACGGTGTGGGTGGAAGAATTAGAGGAAGGTGGTCAAAGCTACAAACTTCCAGTCAGGAGACAAAGAAATACTAGGGATGTAATGGACAACATGATAAATTAACACTGCTGTACTTATATATGAAAACTGGTAAAAGGGCAAATCTTGAGTTATCATAAGGAAAAAAAAAAATTCTGTTTCTTCAATTTTTGTATCTATAAGATAATGGATGTTCACCAAACTTATTGTGATAATCATTTCATGATGGAAGGAGATCAAACCAGTCAATCCTAAAGGAAATCAGTCCTGAATATTCATTGGAAGGACTGATGTTGAAGCTGAAGCTCCAATACTTGGGCCACCTGATGTGAAGAGCCAACTCACTAGAAAAGACCCTGATGCTGGGAAAGACTGAGGGCAGGAGGAGAGGGGGACAACAGAGAATGAGACGGTTGGATGGCATCACCGACTCAATGGATATGAGTTGGAGCAAACTTTGCGAGATTATGAAGGACAGGGAAGCCTGGTGTGCTGCAGTCCATGGGGTTGCAAAGAGTCAGACACGACTGAGTGACTGAACAACAATAAGTCAAATTATTATCTTGTACATTTTTGTGGGGGTTATGGGGCCGAGCTGTGTGGCTTGTGAAATCTTTGTTTCCTGACCAGAGATTGAATCCTGTCTCTCAGCAGTGAAAGCTCAGAGTCCTAACCATTGGGTTGCCAGGGAATTCCCACACTGTATACCTTAAACTTACATGGTGCTGTATGTCAATTATATCTCAATAAAACTGCAAGAAAATAAAGTGTATGACTACCTCAATTCATGCTATCAACCTGCTTTCTCAATGGGTTAGCTCAGCAGTTTAATTCATTAGTGAACAAGATGGCTTATTTCCTATACCTCTAGGAACACAGCATTATCAAAAATGTTTAAAAGAAGCAGAATTTTTAAATGAGAGGAGAAAATAGTATGCACATTTGTTTTCTTTTGAATTTACTTAATATTTAGTGATCTTGACCATTCCCTCAATTGTATTTTCATCAAGCATTTATTACATTTTGATAGTTTAAGAGTTTATGTATGTATGTGTATATTTGGTATATATTCTTTATGTAATAGAGATAGTTACTTTCTGCCTATATTTAAAATGGTATTTGCTATAACTACTTTCCTAATTTACTTGCCATATATTATTACTTAAAATATACAGGTATTCTACTTTATAAAACAATATCTACACATCTTTTTTATTAGATGATCTTTTCAAGAGTTATAAACTTAATTTCCCTCCCAAGTTTGAGAAATTTTTAATATATTTTTCCTTTTTAGATAGTTCACTTGGTTTTAAAATATTGAACCTTTAATCTTCCTGGAACTTGGTTTGGGGTAAAGGATTTGACTTCAATTTTCATTGTGCATTATTTGATACAGCAGTATTAACAGCAGATAGATATTATAAAAAGCTCTGGTTATATCTGTTTTTTTCCTACTTATTCATATAAAGGTTGTTACTAGTTTAAATGCTTTATCTTATAAGTATGTAAATAAATAAATATTTAAAATTTTTACCTTACTTCCAAATCAAATTTACACTGGTATTGATTATGTTTTGTGACTTTTGTTTAAATGCATTTAAACACTGGTCATTCAATTGTAACAAAAAATATGCACAGTAAACATGAGAAACTCACTTTGGTCTTCTGGAATTTGACCATACCAAGCTAGTAGGAATTTTAGATATCCTTCAAGCAACAATTTAAGAATAAGCTTGGCTTTACAAGTTCATTGCTAAATTCGTGTATTTACTCATGTATTGATACAACAATATTTCCAAGGGTAGGTAGGATCCTGCCTAGTTCAGAAAATCTAAATTATAATTTAGAAAAAAACTAGCAAGATAGCTTCTCTACTTATGATATAGGTTCTGAGAACAAGAGACAAGCTAGTGTAGATGAAAGAAGGGATTATTCTTTCTAAATATTAGGTACATTTGATCCCATTCCCCAGAGTCCAACCATTGCCAACACTGATTCTACTCCACTCTCAACAACCAGTTCAGCTATATCCGCCTCTTTCTTTCTGAGTGCTCCATGTACCTTCTCTTCCATTTAGCCTGCCTAAAGACAGTTCTCAATGGCACCCCACTCCAGTACTCTTGCCTGGAAAATCCCATGGACGGGGGAGCCTGGTGGGCTGCAGTCCATGGGTCGCTAAGAGTCGGACATGACTAAGCGACTTCACTTTCACTCTTCACTTTCATGCATTGGAGAAGGAAATGGCAACCCACTCCAGTGTTCTTGCCTGGAGAATCCCAGGGACGGGGGAGCCTGGTGGGCTGCGGTCTGTGGGGTCGCACTGAGTTGGACATGACTGAAGCGACTTAGCAGTAGCAGCAGCCGCAAAGACAGTTCTCAAATGCACCTGGCCTCTGGGTCTTCAAGCATCTCTAAATCGTAGAAGCAACTGAGTACTAAGCTTTGATCTGCTGAAGATGCTGCAGAGGTACCCAGCACATCTTGGAACCTTCCACAGATCCTCTGACTTGCTGAGGGTCCTACAGTATGGTTATTAAGCATTAAGTCACTTTTTAAAATGGTTACACCAAGTCCTTTTTTATGGAATGATTTAACTAAACTTAAATAGAATTTATTCATTAAAGTAGCCTGCCTTTTCTTTCCAGGGCAGACATTTTAATCCTTAGAAACCATCAGTACACAAAGGTAGGAAAGACATGAAAAGAAAACATGCTTCAGATTCTCTCACTTAATGATATCAGTCTTGAGCATGTGCAAGATGTCACGTTCTCACAAGCACAGATACCATGGAGGCCAAGACTAGCACTACCTATATCTCAGATGAAGAATCGGTCATCAACAAGGTTGGTAAACTGCCAAAACCACATACCTGTGTAGACAGACCACCTTATGAGTGGTCAAGTTCTTCAAGGTCAGCTGAGTGGCTGAGCTGGACTTCACACCCAACTCCAGGGCCCAGATCATCACCCACTACGCTGTACTCGGGGCCTCTCCATAGTCATGTCACTGGCGGGTTAGGGGGAGAATGGATACGTGTGTCTGTACGGCTGAGTCCTTTCACTGTTCACCTGAAGCTATCACAACCCTGCTAATTGGTGATACCCCGATACAAAATGTTTTTGGTGTTAAAAAATAGTCATGACACTACTTTAAAGAGCAATATTTTATCTACCTTTTCATTCTATTTTGAATTAGGTTAACTAATTAGGTTAAATATGGAGCTTAACTTGAGGACAGATTTCATTGAATTAATGAAGTTAACATCTAGCCGTTTTCAACTCATATGTTACATGAAGAAACAAAAGACATTTTTTTCTTCAGCCTTCTGCTGGGACAGGTAGTTAGAGGTAAAGCCAGAGTGGTGAGGTCAGCCAGCGATCAACATCAAAATCAAGAGGAAATGGTCTGCATGCAAAGATGGCTTTTGAGGGGTTAGCAATTCAGGTTTCTGATTACAGAAATGAAGCCTTTTCTGAAACACGTTCTCACAGCCTGATGCACAGATGTCTCAGCACCCTCTCCACTTTGTCCTTCTGACCTGTTAGCGGGAGAGGGATGGGGGAGCCTGCTTCCCTTTGGTAAAGCAACTCAATGCCTCTGCAGAGCTGGGTTCCATTAGTGGGCACTTACTAAGTACATTGATCTATATTCCCAGAGTTAATAAAGACCTTTATGGCCACCAGATCTTCAGTGCAAAAGAACAGACCCTTTATTATTGATTATTCTGAAGAAATAACAATAAAAACCAGAAGAACTTCCTAACAGGACTGGTCAGAGCCAAAGCAAAGTTTGCAAAGTTGGCATCTTGGTGACATTATGTAATACATAGATGTCATGAGCAATATCAAGATCACTCATTCTCAGCCAGTAGGCTTATAGCACTCCTGTTTTGGTATTTTAACCAGATTTCTAGAATCTAGGAAATACAGTAACAAAAATGTTTACAGGGATGAAAACTAACTGTAGTTAGTTAATTGCTATGAGCAAAGATGCATTTTCAAAAATATTCAATTCTTTATCTTAATGTGTAAAGCACAAGAAGAGAGTCCTTCAGGGGCTCACTGTTCTCCCTAGGGAGTCTATATAACAAATACTTCTTTGGAAGATTAAATATCACTTCACTTTCTAAACTAAGACACAAAATGCACCCTGGTACCTCAGAAAGAACACATTCTCAGCTCGCTTTTGAAGGCCAAACACACACAAGTAAAAGCTGAAGACTTGTTTTAAGAATTTGGTCCATATCTAATCTGAAAAAATTACTGAAAACATCAAGAAGTCAGAACATATTTAAAAGTAAAAGAACGAGGCACAGTCAGAAGTAAACTAGATCAAGTCACCCAATTTAAGTTTTCGTGGATGTTGGAGTTAGAAACAAAAGTTTTACTAAGATTCCTGCCCTATCTCCAAACTCTGGAGAGTTGGTAGAAAGCCTTCTAGAATTATTACTTACAGTGCAAAATTCTCAGAAAGAGATGATGTCCCCTAAAGGCTCAGATGTCAAGAGAATTTAAAGGTGACAGTGGCATTGATCTTGAGAAAAGGACCTCACATTCTGAGGCCAGCTGTAAGAAAACTACCAAAAGCCCACCCAAGATGAGCCAACTAGCTCTTTAAGCATTTACACTGCAAACCAGTCAAAGCGCATTCAAACTCCTACCAAGAAAAGGCTTGGCCTGTAGGTCTTTAGCCAGAAAGACCATGCTGTCTGTAAGATGATTCAAGGATGTAGCAGTTTTATGTACAAAATGCTACTATTTCCCAGCTACAGTCTTTTCATTTTTGTAGCAAAAAAAAAAACACAAAAAAAACCCAAACACACAAACAAACAAAAAACTAGCATGACTTTGCCTCAAGTTTACAACAATCTAAAGTATAATGTGGGCTTCCAGAGTGGCTCAGCGGTTAAGAATCCACTTGCCAATGCAGGAGACCCAGGAGATGCAGGTTCAATCTCTGGGTTGGGAAGACCCCTCAAGAAGGAAAAGGCAACCTACTCCAGTATTCTTGCCTGGGAAATCCCATGGACAGAGGACACTGGCAGGCTACAGTCCATGAGGTCAAAAAAGAGTCAGGCATACCTTAGCAACTAAACAACAACGTGTGATGTAATAAAACCACAGGAGTGGCATCCATCACCTTTGCCATATTCTATTGGCTAAAAGCAAGAACAGTTTCCCCATACCAACCAGCAAGCTTCACAGGGTGATTAATGGTTTG
>NW_011494903.1:6019740-6059005 GCF_000754665.1 Bison bison bison
CCAGCTGCTGTTGAACAATTTCCTGAACAGAGGAATGACTTAGCTCCACAGTAAATCTGATTCCTTACTGTGCTGTGTGAACATAGGAGCCTGCCCTTAGAGACATCTCCTGTCTGCCAAACCGTGGTTTCTCTCATGATTTGGGAAACTGGTTCTCGATTGAGCTACGATTTCTCATATGCTTAGGCTTCTAGACTCACAAACTAGGCATGATAGCTCTCAATCCCTAATACTCTGACAAGGCAGATTATTTTTATTTATTTTTTGAGTGTGAAGAACAGCAGGTGTGATGCAATAGCAAGATCATGGACTGAAAGTCAGATGCTGTTAGTAAATAATGCAAGTAGACACTTCACTTAAATGACTGAATCATCACAGCAGACATACTTAGACAGACTTAGAATCACCATTGTATAGATGAGGAGACTGACCCCTAGAAAGAATAAGCTGTCTGCCCAGGATTACACGGCCAGTAAGAGATGTTGGCAAAATGGGGTTATAGACTTGGATCTTCCTATTTCCACAGCTCCTACCTTCAAGTCACATAATCTCTTTGTTCTCCTTGCCCTCTTCGTTAATCTGAAAAATGGGAGAACTAGATCAGAAAGCCAGTATCTAAGATCTTCTTGAACTTCAATATTCTCAACTAAATGTCCTGAGCATTAGCTTAGCTTCTTTATGAATTCATCTTGTTTCTTCTAATGAATTCTAAAGTCCTTGAAAATGCACACGAAACTAGTAGTAAGTCATAAAATGCTTTATCAATTTGGCCATTATGGCTATTATGGCAGGTACACAACAGGTTGAGAGACTGAATAAAAGTTTCTGTTTTGGAAATTTGTTAGACTGTGGCCAATCCATTTGGAGATGTTAAAGGCCGGTCTCATGTCAGCTTGAGGAAGCTGCTGGACATAAAGCATCATTAACTCATTTTTATAAAAACTCCAAGGCAATAATGGAGAGTTTACCTGCTGGGGGTGGGGGGATTGAGGGTCTGAAGCTCCCTGGCCTTTTGTTTTAGCCCAAACTTGCAGGCATTTCCTGGCGAGAAGCTGCCCTGTGTTGAGTCAACCTTTTGACCCTCCCCCACTCCTCAGTTCCCACATCCTTCAGAGATTTGGGGCCTGACTTGGCTCATTGTTTTATCCTTTGGTATTTCCTGTTGCTGGAGGTGGGAAATACCTGTTCCAGCCTTGTTCCACCAATGATGCCCAGATAACCAGCCGTGACGGACACCAGGCAGGGTACAGACTCAGACTCAAATCCACGTGGCACGCAGCCCTGGGACCCAAGCGAATTGCAAGAACCCTGCAGTTCTGAAAAACCTGGTGTTTTCTCCTTCTTTTTTAAGACAGAGACCAATATGTGTTTATCACTAGATGATCCTGACACATAGTAGGGCTCAATAAATATTAACAAAATGGCATAGTAAGCACAGAATGTCCCAGGGACAGCAGAGTGGCTTTCAATGCGGTGCGACTTTCTTCTTCAAATTGCAGTAACACAGGCTATGCAAAATGGTAATGTAATTTATAAATAATTCTACAGATCTCTTAAATGTCCAATCCATTGTCCTTTTAAAAAAGTCTTTTATTTTAGAAATACGAACTATAATCACCAGAATCTGTTGCCTTTATTTCTGGTTTAAATATATATTATATAACTATATATATTATATTTTATAGTTACGTAAGAAGGAAATGGCAACCAACTCCAGCGTTCTTGCCTGGAGAATCCCAGAGACAGGGGAGCCTTGTGAGCTGCCGTCTATGGGGTCACACAGAGTTGGACACGACTGAAGCAACTTAGCAGCAGCAGCAGCAACTATATAGTTACGTAACTATATAACTATATATATAGTTACTATATACGTAACTATACGTAACTATATAGTTATATAGTTACGTAACTATATGTTATGTTTACTATATACGTAACTATATAGTTATACGTAACTATACGTAACTATATAGTTATATAGTTACGTAACTATTATATAGTTACGTAAATATAGTTACGTAACTATATAGTTATATAGTTACGTAACTATATGCCTCCCTGGTGGCTCGGATGGTAAAGAATCTGCCTGCAATTGTGGGACCTGGGTTCAATCCCTGGGTTGGGAAGATCCCCTGGAGGAGGGCATGACAACCCACTTCAGTATTCTTGCCTGGAGAATCCCCATGGACAGAAGAGCCTGGCAGGTTACAGGCCAAAGGGTCGCAAAGAGTTGGACATGACTGAGCGACTAAGCACAGCACAGGTACATATACAGTTGTGAGCAGAAACTGAAAATAAAATATATTAAAATTTTCCAAGTTCCTCCTATGACTTTGCTATGAGTCACATGCTTGCCAGTCCACATAAACTACAAAGTCCACAAACCACTCATCTTTACCTGTGGCAGCAGTCCCATTGGGAAAACGTTCAAATCTCACAATTTGAAAGAGTAAATGACAACAACCTCTATGAGGTGTAAGTTAGCCATATTTATCAAAATCACAAATGCGTATATCATTAGTCTCAGCAACTTCACTGTAAAGGGTGTATTCTATAGACATACTTTACTAAGGTGAAATAACTTTCATCCAAGATAATTCATTATACCATTTGAAAAATGATTTCGAAGAGCTGGAAACAACCTTTACATTGGGGATTGTTTAAATAAATTATAATTTGCCCATACAATGCAGCCCTGAGAGAATGGAGCCTTTTTATGTGCCAGTAAGGAATGACATCCAAAGAATGTTGCAAAGTGAAAAAAAGCGAAGTATGAAGTGGGCTATATATACTATGCTACTATTTGGAAAAGACCAAAAAAAATCAATATGAATTTATTCTTGTGCTCATAAAATCACTCTAAATACACTGAGGAAACTGATAACAAAGCAAATTAGATCCCCGGGGGAGGGTTTTGGTGGCCGTGACTCTTTCATTTCACGTCTGTTCTTTTTGATTTGGGGCAGTGTGATTTATTTCATAAGTTAAATAACAAAATACACACACAAAAATAGTCCACAACTACAAAAAGCAAGCTGATGGAATTCTATTTTACATATTTTCTGCTAGATGCCTGGATCTTTCTAAAAGATCATTCTGGGTCTGGGTCGGCTTGTCCTCAATCTATTTTAATAATGAATTTACTTAACTTGGGTCATGGAGAGAGGAGACACTAGTTGTGCTCAGACTTATAGTTGAGTGGATCACTTTCTGACCAAAAGGCTCTTTTTCTGGAGACAAGGAAGTGACTCTGAAAAAACTTTGAACTCAGTCATCTGAGGCTCATGTGCCGGTTCACCCAATTAGCTGGAGTTACAAGTACCCCAGAACTGAAGACTCAAGAGACTCAACAACTTGGCAAAGGTGTATGCTCTTTCCTCATCCACCATGTTGTGTAAAGCATCCCAATACCAGAAATTACAAAGCCCTGGCAAGTTTACTGAATCTCAACTTTAGCACAGGACTACTTCATTTGCCTTAAAAAAGCAAATCTAAGACAAAAGTAAAAAAATAAGAGAAAAAAAAACAAAACCAACTAGGGTCATAGGCATCTCTTCAAAGACATACTTTCTTTCTTGATGTCTTTGTCTTCACGTTCATCGACATGATGAAGACAGCAAGAAACACATGGATTTCTGGGGGTTTGCCTTTCTTGCTTTAAAGGTGGAATTTCCAATGGTGCAATGGATCTAAACGCAGAGGCCATCATTTCAGGGTGAGAAGGGCAGTAATTGTCCATCTCTACTCTCATTAGGGACAAATGAGCTTCGTCTTACAAGATTCTGAATAGAAAGTCTGTCATTAATAGCCCGCTGTTTTCTCTCTGAGAAGAGACAGCAGTGTGTGGCCTGGAATCATTGCTGGAGAACTGGAGAAGTCTCTTTGGGGCCAAGAAGAATGAAGCTGTCCTCTCAGGAGACAGGGACTCAGTCTTGAAATTCAAAATTCAAGTGTGCCTTTCAACTCGCTGCTCCTAAATTTACCTTCAACTCTTTGATAAGCTACACAGAGGAAACCTTGCCTTAATTCAGCCAGGGTATAACTTTCTTTATCTACTTTTGGGGGTTTTATTCTTTTCTTTTTGCTTTCAAAACAACTTGAGCACATTTTTGATTGGGCCTAGTGATGGGAATATTCTTGGTCTAGGGAATCTGCTCTGGGTTGCTCTGATTGCACTGAAGCTTGACATAAAACTCATAATTTTTATCCTCAGTCAGTACAATGGCAATACTTTGTGTGCTGGAGTGTTCTCTGTGTTTCCACATCTCACAGCAATGATACAGCTCACCTCCCTGCCAGACCAAATACCTGATGAATGATGGCACCCCAGTGTTCCATAAATATCAAGAACTCTAACACCTGGAATGTACAGCTTGGGAAAGACGGGGCTTAAATTCCAGTTGCCTCTTCCAAATAGCGTAGGCTCTTCACAACCTTGTTTACTCTACGGCAAAAACAGACACCCGAAATTTTCATCCTCGGACCTATGATAGGTTAGCAGAAGACGGAAGGTTGGAAGTGACTCCTGAAGAGGTATGCCTCACGTGTGTCCTCGAACACTGCTTAGGAAACACTGGCCATTACCCAGAGTCAGGAACTTGACAGCCAAGAATGCAAAGCAAGAGAAGGCAGCTGCTTGTGAGTTTAGAGAGACTGGCTCAAATGGGTTGGGAGATCATGAGCTCAGGAAAAAGGTCCTGCGATGGTACAGCGTCATGGGCTGCAAACACTCTTGTATCTTATTTCATATACAGCTTTAGAGGAAGGCAAATTAGACTTTAAATGATAGAATTTTGGAGCTGGCAGCAGACATTAGTCCAAATGTATTTTGCTGATGGTGGTGCTAGGGGTAAAGAACCCACCTGCCAATGCAGGAGATGTAAGAAATGCAGGTTCGATCCCTGGGTGGGGAAGATCCACTGGAGGAGGGCATGGTAACCCACTCCAGTAGGGCACGGCAACCCACTCCAGTATTCTTGCCTGGAGAATCTCTACGGATAGAGGAGCCTGGCAGGCTACAGTTCGTAGGGCTGCAAAGAGTTGGACACGACTGAAGTAACTTAGCATGTATGCACGATGAGACTTGTTTTAAATCACAAAGGGAGGACTTCCCTGATGGTCCAGTGGTTAAGAATCCTCCTGCCAATGTAGGGGACATGGGTTCAATCCCTGGTCTGGGAGGAGTCCACATGCCACAGAGCAACCAAACCTGTGGGCCCCAACTACTGAGCCCACAAGGTCTAAAGTTGACACTCCCCAACAGGAGGAGCCATTGCAATGAGAAGCCTGCATACCGCCCTAGAGAGTAGCCACATGAAGCAATGAAGACCAAGCACAGCTGAAAATAGAATAAATGAAAAATTTTTAAAAATCATAAGGGGAGCTGATGGCAGAGCAGGGTCCTTTAGATTCTTAGCAGGACCTTTAGATTCTTAGCACTTTCCTAGCTGTGTTCCAGACATTCCCAGACACTAATCAGAAGAGGGGATGAACTGGCCATGGACTTACATTGCTATAAAGGGCAAACAGAAAGTGCTCTATAAAGTGACACAGAAAAATGGAAGGTATTATTATTATTGTAGGTAATTGTTCTGAACATATCTACTTACTTGATGGCCTACTTTTAAGATAAATAGATTTGAAATTGCCTGCTCAGTTTTCTCATTATCTGATTTAACAGAAAGAAAATAGAACCTAGAGATAATCTTAGAACAACATTAAGCCTTACTCCTACTTCAAAACAACCTCTCCCAGCTCTGTTAGAAACCAGCAACATTTTCTCCAAGTTTCCAGAACCCCTCATCTTTCCTGCCCCCACTCCAATGCGGGGGTGACAGTTAATGAATAGTCGACACCAAAAATGGGCTTCCTTGGTGGCTCAGTGGTAAAGAATATGCCAGCCAATGAAGAAGACATGGTTTGATCCTTGGGTCAAGAAAATCCCTTGGAGAAGGAGATGGCAACCCACTCCAGTATTTTTGCCTGGGAGATCCCATGGACTGAGAAGCTGGACGGGCTACAATCCATGGGGTTGCAAAAGAGTCGGACATGACTTAGTGACTAAACAACAAGGAAGACACCAAAATGCTGGAGAAAAGGAGAAATCAGGGAGGCGATGGACTCTCTGATGGGTCCCCAAGTGCTAGGAACAAAAATGAGCTATTGAGTATGTTACGTTTATTGAAACCACTTTTCCAGCAGCTTCCCATTTTCCTGAGAGGGGCCTCAGCTATCAGGTACTCCCTGCATTGAGCAAGCTGTGTTGTGATAACAGTTGCCTGGAGATTGCTTTCTGCTTTGACTCAAGAGGCCAGGTAGATAAGGGACAGATAAGGATGGTGTCACTTACTCTGAGGCTTTCATCTCTGCTCTCAGAGACCTTAACAGCTATTAGGTCTCTTCCTACAACTCTCTTAGCTCTTTTCTCTAGCCAAGGAAACAAGCCACTTCCAGACCTAAACCAGGTAACTGACTTCTCTGCTTCCAGCTCCCAGGCCTCCCTCATTCCTGGGTCTCCGTCCTCTGAGCAAATAGCACCATCAAACCTGTGCATATTTCCACTTATTGCCATAGCAAAGATGGGAAGCAAAGGCAAAGTGTGGACAGTTCCTACAGACACTCTGTCTGCCAAGCATTTAAGGAAGTGATTTAAGGTTACACGGTTGTAAATGGCAGAACTGGGATATAAATCTTGGCAGAGAGGTGTTAAAATTATTCCATTTTACACGCAAGGAAAGAGAGGCTCAGTTCCAGAAGTGGGACATAACCTTAACTGTCTGACTCCAGAATCCATAGCCCTGATCCACTCCCCTCTCCAGTCCTGGACTCTGTCCCCACGACAGGAGGCAGCTCCCTGGAACGCTTGTGGAGAAGGTGGGGTATAGGGAGGGCTAGGATCAAGTCAGCTAATGCAAGTCACTTATTTGCTATTGCTGTCCCTGACAATTTTTCTATAGTTCTGCTCCCTGGGGGAGAAGATAAAGCAGATAAAAAAGAAAAAAAAACTCAGACTCTAATCCCTAATACTCAATCCCTGTGTCATTTCTCTAAAGCAGGGCATTGTGGTTCTCAGCTCTGAAAGCCTAACCCTTCCAGTCCAGCCCTCTGCCCGGGGAGCCTCCGTTGTGTGACCACAAATAGCTGGGCTTTGGTAACACGAGGGGAGGGCTTGCCTCAGGAGCCACCCTCCCCGAAGCTTCCGGAAGCTCTCTCTCTTCTCTTTTCCAGGAAGTGTTGAAGGAAACAGAAATCCATCCACCATTCTTTGGATTCCTGTTGTTCAACCTGAGAGGAGATGCCCTTCTCTTAGTTAGGTGGAAGGTGTCAGCAGGGGGGCCACTAACTCAAATAGTTGGCTACTTTGGTCCCAAGACCTGTCACTTCAGTGCAGCAGCTGATAGTTCACCGCATCGATGAACCTGTCGAGCTAAACTGACTCAGCTGGATATTGTGTTACATGTCCGAGGCTCAGAATACCACTACAGCCTTTCTGGGAGATTACTGCTTCTAGTCATAAAGAAGGGCCCTAGATTTAGACTGCTCTCAGAATAGACTCACCTACAGAGTAGCTTATGTAGTAGAATAACCTGATTCACTGATCATTATTCATTTACCTTCAAAGACAGAGCCTGTCTTCACTGGGCCTGGAGATGGTAAGGCTACCATGCAAATCTCTGCGCGCCTCTTGCACTATACCTCCACTGCAGTGGCAGCCTGCATCTCAAACTCAGAATGTCCAAAACTCAGCTTATTATTTTCCCCATCTTCTTCCTGTATTCCACCATGACTGGTGGCACCATTACCACTCAGGCACCAAACCAGAAATCGGACGATTCACCTGCAGTCCACTTTCTCTGTCAACTCACATGTAATCAACCACCAGGATTCAGGAGTGACCCTTGTTCTGAACTGTCGATTCAATCTCTCCTTTCCACGCCTTGTGCTGATGTGTCAGTGCACATCCTTAGTTAACTGTTGTAATAAAACAAGAATGAACATTTCCTGAGAGCAGAGGTGAGCACCCAGAACACTGTGGTGGGTAAGAATATGAACTTGGAGACAGAAGGGTGGGTTTGAAACATGGTCAAAATGCATCAACTGTGGTCAAAATGCATCAACTGTGCATCAACTGTGGCTGACCTTCAGTTTCCTCATCTATAAAATGAGAATAAAAATACCTTCCTCCCTGGCTTACTCTAGCACTGCTTGGCACCATGTAAGTGTTCACAATATATATTATACATATAATGATAGATGAGGAAACTGAAACTTAAGAATAGCTAAACGCCTTATTTAGGTTCACACAGTGATTAAGTACAGCTGGCATAGGAACCCAGCTCTATCCTTCATCGAAAGCCACAGTTTAAAAAAAGATTATTCCACGTGGCACATCTAGGGCTCCAAGTGTGGTTGTTAATAACACAGTAGAATCTCTAAAGTACCAACACAGGAAGACCTCATATATGATACAGCACTGTATATACAAATATGATCTCATTTTAAAGAATGCTACAAACTCCTCTATTACGATATCTGAACTCTGTATATCACTTTGTCATCTCATTTTTCATCCATCTCTTCTACTAAATGACCGGAGGGCAGAGACTCCTCATCTCAAAGCACAGGGCCAGATATACAATATCCAATATTTGTTAAATCACTGAATAACACTGAATCTTTAAAAAAATTAACTTATGTATTCAGCAAATAATAGATCACAGTGGGTAATGTGTGAATGTGGTATAAAGCATTTATTAGCATCACGCCATAGCCAACTGAGCTAATCAGCCCTTAAAATATTTAAACTATACAAAAACTTATTTAGGATAAAGTAACATTCCTTCCATCCTACTCCCCACCTATCCAAATTCTACCCCAAGAGGCAGTCATGGTGGCTCATTTCTTGCACATCCTTTCAGATATATTATTGAACTGCACTCAATTTTAGTGCAATTGAAATTTATTGCCAAAGAGTGTCAGGGAATGGTGGGAAATGTAATATACACTTTCAGTCAGCAGGTTTTCTTTCTTAAAAAGTCACCAATTTCTCTCAAAGTCACATAAAGATAGTCTAAACGTTAATGTTGTGTGTGTGTATATGTGTGTGTGTGTGTGTCTGTCTGTCTGTCTTAAGACCAACAGCAGAAAAAGGTGCTGGGTGCTGTATTTGTGAACTTCCTCAGGTAAAACCACCATCTAATTCTCTGCAACTCTATTTAAAGATTCCCTCCCCTTGAAGCTGATCTTAAGACCCGTTTCTTCGTAATTCTTTGGCCTGAGATTTCACTTTTATTTTCTCTTCATTCCCTGCACATGAAATGAGTAACGTTCTGTGACTTGACCATGACAAAGGATTTTCCTTTGTTTCAGGGAGATGTCTGAGGTCACTCTAACACAACTGACCGCAGTTGAAAATGAGAAAATGCTTCCTGGAGAAAGGACAGTAACCACTTTTCTCAGTATGGCTTTTGTCAGACAGCTGTCTGCAATAGCCTGGGAAGACACTTCATCTAATGCTTTCATGATGAACTGTCCTAAAGACATCTAGCACGTGGTGCTGCCTTCTCTCAGGTTGCTAACCTGCTCCTGTTACATGGGCTTTGCAACCAGGCATTTTCAGACTTTTGATATCACTTAGAAATGACAGTAGAAATATTATTGCATAGGAATGACATCAAATTGTTCATGTAGGGCTATGCCTGTGTTTGTAGAGGAATTGCTATGGAAATATTAATATTTACAATTCTCTACTTTTTTGAGCATATGGAATTACAAGTCTCTACTCTTCCTCTCTTTTTCTAGTTTCTATTTCCACACACTAAATGAACATTTACTTTATTTAAAAAAGATAAAGAAAATAGAGTGGAATAAAAAATTCACCCCAATATGTAGGTTTTTCCACTCTTTCTTAGTAAAAGCAATCAAAACCTAAGAATTCAAAAACTAAGTAATAGCTATAGTTCTTTTGTCTCATTTCATCTTTGGGGAAATAAACTATTTTCTTCTTTCTTCCTAGCAACTTCCCAGTCTTTTCTTATGCTGCAGCAAATAAATTTGAGCAGACACACACAGACATGTCCTTTTCCTAATATTTCTTTAAGGTTGATGTAGACATGTACCAGTAACAAGCTAAATTCGTGTTTTCACTCTATGGAAGAGGCACCAAGAGATAACCAAAGTGTCTTCCTTCTTTCCTAAACCTGTTTGCTACTAAATTGAGATTCCAAGTCCTTTATGCAGACTCAGTGGTCTCTCTGACTGTCAATGAGCTCTTTTTATTTGTTTCTTTGTTAGTGGCTTCTTCTCCTTACTTCTACCTCCTCAGTTTCCATTAGTAAAGCCAACACCGAGGGCAACCTGCCAAGCTATCTACCCCAGCTCAGCCAACTCATCACAAATCTCACAAATTGTAGGAACGACTCATTGGGCTAGGAAATGATCCCAGAACTCAAAGAGAAAATGGACTTTTAAATCTGGGATTATCTTCCTTCTATTAGAGATGTTATTTCTTTTTAGTCACTTAAGAACTTCCTGCTCCATCAATCTGCTTTCCATGCTCAGGTTTTTACCATTTTTTATTTCTCTGTTCTTGAAATGAAACACTTCTGTCGTAGCAATTGAACTCTTGTGTTTAGAACACCATTTTGAATCAGGGTTTCTATATCTTTTCCAAACATACACCAGTATCACTAAGCTCTATTATTATATGGATAGGGTTACAAAATAAACGGGTATTTGTTAAATTAATGATAGGGATGCAGCTTAATCATTTGTAGGAGAATTATACGTTTTCTGCTGAATTTAACTGAGTAAATCATTTAGCAAAATTACAAGGCTATGTGAATGCATAGAGCATTGCTTGGTAATTGGCTTCTACCAAGACATGGCAGTATTTTTCTTCCTGGCAACTCTCATAAGATATAAACTAGTCAGGAGAGCAGAGAGGTAAGATGGCAGACTAGTTAAGAGAAATCACCTCTGGCTCTAGACAGCCTGAGTTTCACTTCCAGCTCTAACATTTATTGGTTGTGTGATGTTGGCCAAGTGGCTTATCTCTCCATGCTCAGTCTCCTCAACTATAAAATGAAGATCAGAGTAATCAAACCTATCCACAGTCTTCATAGGTTTGTTTAAAGATTAAGTGAGCTAATATAAGCAAAACACCTAGAAAGTAGCTGGCATAGTGCTGTATAAATGTTCACTGTTAGTATTATGCAGCTATTAGTTGGCTTGACAGTGATTGTAATTCATTGAAAATAATGTATTTTACATCAACTTCCAAGACAGTGACACAGCACTGAAATACTTCTTCCAGGAAGGTATTCAAACCTGGCAACCTAAAGAAAGCCATTATTTTTCCTAGTCAGTCAAGACACTTTCCCTTGGAACGTCTCTAGAATTAATTGAACACTCATTAATCAACAACAGTTACGAAAAGGAGCCAATGATACTGACATGGAATGTATCTAAAGTCTTGTGACAAACTACTCTTCTGCTATATTCATATTTGTCTGTGATCTAAGAATCCCTTTTTGGGGGATAAAGTTACAATTATATTTACATGCTACAGAATTTTCTGAGTTCTTTTGTCATTACCTCTTATATTTGATGGAGATTTTAGCAAACTTCAAGTTAGAGATTAAAACTTTTTCTGGTGGCAGATTTAAGCTTTGTTTATTTGTTTGTTTTTGACAGCATGGCATTGGCTTATCTGTTTACTAGCCTAAGGACTTTTATATTGGTTCAGTCAAAAATCCCAACTACATTTTAAAGGAAGAATAATGCTACCCACAAGTAATGAACTGTAATTTCAGATAACAATAAATCAAACAAAACAATAATGTTTTATTTGTACAGATTGCCATCAACAATGCTAAATTAGTAAGAGGCTAAAATGTTTCAAAAGAGTTATAGCCATTTATGTCAGGCACTTAGAGGCAATGAATGAATGAGAGATCTGTGTTAACATTTTCCGAAATTTACCTTTCCCAGTCACTGGATGACAGAGAGTGCAAACAAAAAAGATTCCGCCTCTAAGTCTAAGAGTTGTTACTCAGCTTCAAGACAGCATCAGTTAGAATATAATTACTATCAGGGACCTGTGTCTCATTTTGGGTATGCTAATTGTGTAAATTAGTTTTAAGTGAAAGTTACATTGTATAAGGATCACATTTTGGCCAGATCTACTGTGCTTGCTTGTTTTTATTGTTATTTGACCGCTCAGGCCTAATGATTAAATTATCCTCTTTTATTCTTACATAAGATGGAAAAACATTTGATTTATTTCCCTTCTCCACACAATCAATTGATTTGCATAATGCCTAAGGATGCTTCTTCAGATTCCTACATGTTTATCAAAGTTCCAAACGTGCCAACAGACTGTCATGTAAAGGGGAAAAAGAAGAATCTTTCAATTCAGAGGAAAGCCTGGGCGGTCCTTTTGAATACCTACAATCAGTTCATCTGATAATTTTCCCAGGCAGTCAGATGCCCCAAAGAAACAAGATCCAGTTGTTTTTTTTTTTTTTTTGGAAGGGGGTTTTGTTATCAAATGACTTACCCACAATGACTGCAGTGACCGTGAGCAGCACAAATGCATTCCGAAATAGGTAACTTTTAACGTCCTCCTTTGTGATGTTCTGCACTTTCTTCTTGGCCAACAGTGTGCGTTTACGGACCCCTTGCTGGAATCTCTCCATCCTGCCTCCCAACCTGGCCTCTTCTCCATTGCTTTTCGTCATATTTTACTTCTCTAGAGTGTCTCTGCTTTGAACTTCAACGTCACGGAATCAGCCCCAGAAAGCCAGTTCTCTTTGGTGTTAAAGAACACAACTAGACAGGAGAGAAAGAGACGAGAGTTACAGCCCCCAGGGGTGAACAATCAGGGCTGCCTCACACCAGGGGAAGCTGTTGCAAACTGCATGATCTCACTAGGAATCAAGGACTGGAGAGCGGCAATGCCAGACTGCAGGGCTCAAATGTGGATATCTTACTGAACCACGTGTGAGACATGTGCATAAGTCCAGAATATATGAGCAGGAACTTGTGTTACGTTTTTAAAAATTTGTCCTTCCCTCTCCAGTGAAGCTATACAAGGGCTCATCACAGCTGGGTGTGACGGAACAACCCCTACCCCAACCTGATCCCCTGGAACCTAGCTGGGTGCCTTACACAGGGTTCACCCTCAATAAATGTCCAACTGAATTAAATGCACAGGAAACGCTCAATAACTATACTTAATGGCTTATGTTGTATACATGGGAAAGGCATAACCAGCTCAATAAAATGAATTAAGATGTTGAGATTTCAGTCAGAGGTTTCTGTTATATATAATAAAGTAACTATTTTCTTCATTAAGAAAAATGTCATGATAACATCCAATAGTAAATATGCTTATGAACAGAACACAAGTACCCACAGGCCCTGAGAAAGAATGACTCTTTCACATGGCAACTTTTTAGTTTTTTTCATGAAATGAGCAAAGTGGGCTGGGCACATTTATAAATGATCTGAAATCATAATTCATTTACATTTCTGTCACAAGTAGAAGTACAAAGTAGCATTTATCTTTGTGGCAAACATGCTGAAGTCTTCTAAGGAAACTATCACCCACTTCTCTGTATTTTAAAATTTAGGATTTCTACAACAGATGAAGAGATGAGTCCAATTTTCATTCCAAACATTACAGTTAGTGTGGTTTCCAGTTTCTTTAAAGTGCTCCTAGGTTATTCAAATATATCTAAGTAAATCTCCCCTTGGTAGAAATCAGCTCTTTTGAAAGATCAAGAAATTCCTCTTGCTGTTTTACAAGATTTCTAATCCATAACCTTTCCCACGATAAATCCAAGTAAAAAGCAGTGGTGCCTGTGGACGTGTGTATCTGGCGAACAGCCAGCGTGTGCGTCCGTGGGGGAAGTAACTAGAAAGCGAGGGACTCCTCGGAAGCTTTTGGCAAATTCAAGTGCGGGGCGGGTGGGGAAAACAACCCTAACAGCTTTGACTTTTAAATAAAACTGCAGGTTGGGGTCAGTGGTAATAAGACATACAGGTCGTTCAAGACTTCATAGCAGATTAAACGTTTAGGGAGAAGTAAAGCAGAGGAGACGCGAGAGACCAGATTTTTTCCCCCCTACTGATCTCTCATTCCCTTTACCAGTCACTTTTAAACAGACCAGCTCAGCCTTGATTCTTTTCTAGCGCCGGAACCACAATCTGCCCCCAATCCACCCTGAATGACTCAACTCCAAATTAAGAGAGGACGCGGCGTAAATAGACACCACACGCTCCTTGCATTAAATCACTAACATGGACTTTATCTACCAAAATGGCTAGCTTTTACTCTCGCTACTCCTCTGCCTGGGAAACAAAATACAGGGGCAGAGAAATGGAATGAGAAATTAAGCCCAGCGAGAATACAGGACGTCAGACTTACCTTTTCCGGATTTTGTAACGGGTGGAAGATACCCCAGGCAATGACAAGGTGAATTCTCAGCAGGTACGGCAGAGCAACAGAACGCAGCGAGCGAGGCGTGCATGTGCTCTGAAACTGCAAATTACTATCAGGGCAACTTAAGAAAAGGGGCGGAGTCTGTGCCCGGGAAAGGGGGAGTGGGGAAAAATGAAAACACCACAGGGAAGGAGGAGAGAAACCCGAGGTTTCTGGAATATTGATTAATCTTGGCGCACCAGAAGCCTGCTTGTTGGCTTTGTTTTGCTCCTTAGACCACTTTGCCGCTTTGTCAGTTCACTTTCATTAGAAATGCAAAACCGGGACCAGGAAGAATTGAAGAATAAAGCGCACACACACTCAGAAAGCTTGAAGTCTTGATTAGAACGTTTCAAAGAAGAGATTTCTGGAGCTAAATTTAATTATCTCACATTGTTACTGGTTTCCTCCCCTTAAGGAAACACGAGTGTGCTCTTTTGCCTGGTTGTACACTATTATGAAAGAGTCCCTCTTTTTAGAATTGGGGAAATAACTGACATTTCTTGGGAAGACCCAGAAGGCAATCAAGTATGGAGAAAAGAAATGCTATAATGCTCTAAACTTGACTAAACTTACTCAAAACACAAGATGAGACATGCCTCTGCTTTAGCAGTTAAAACTCTATTATAACACATCTAATTTAGCTCAAATTGTCTGGTGGCAAAGATTAAAAAAGGTAAGAAACACAAAGAGACCAAGATCTTTGCTAGACTACTAAAGTAAAAAGCATTTTAAGACCAAGAGTATAAATGTACACTTGAAGTTTCGTAGTTTCAAAAGGTAAGTTTGCTGTGCAGACAGACACCTCAATTTTAAAGGATGCTCAATGTCCTCTACACCCCCACCTACCCCATCGCTTTTTAGGAATTAGAAAATTCTCATTTCCTTGAGACTGTAACTCGTACTTCTAGTCCACCTTTCTTAAAGAAAATAGATTGTGAAAATAGGTTTTTAAAAATTAAAAAAAAATTTTTTGAGCCTGACTCAACTCCAAAACTTAGAATGTGTTTAGCAAGAAGAAAAAATGTTTAGTAGAAACAAAACTCATACCAAAAATTACAGCCAGAGTTCTGTATTCCTGTTTATTAAATCTCATATTCCCCATACAAAATCCGCTTAATTCTTACGTCTGTTTTCCAGCAAGAAAGTATGTCTTTTTCTCTCATTAGCAAATCCAGGGAGATTCTGAAGATATGTCTCCTGCCAAGTCTCAACTGTTGCATGTTTATACTTTTTTGAACATCTCCTGGTTGGAAAGCAATGGTGAATCATGTACATGCTAAAAGTATAAATTAGCAGCAATTACAACAACTTTTAAAATTGCATCATTCTAAGGGTTTATTGAAAATATATGCTCTTGGCAGTCCCAACCCTCAGCAGTCTTTCTTTTTCTTTTATCTCCTAGATCACTTAGCATCTGTATTACATAGTTTAACATTTAATTACAAGTCTCCTACCACTCTTTTCTTTTAAAAAATCCTTGTAAAATTTCTGGCTTCTCAACTAAACTGTAAGTTCTTTGAGAGCAAGAATGGGTTTTATACCTGATACACAGTAAATATTAAATTTAACTCCTATGAATAACTGACATAATAACACTTGGCAACAAACAAAATCGCTTTTTGTGTTGGCACTTCTGGCCTAGGCGCCATTTCTCAATGCCTTGACTACATTTTAAAGCATTTATTTACTACACTAAGTCCTCTCTGAGCCATGGATTTAAGACTAACTTGTCCACATTTCTTGAGGAAATGTCTTGTATTTCAAGAGAACTTAAAAGAGAAATCTTTATATAATTTTAAATGGAATTTCAAGCCAAGTGGCATTTCCATTTTTATTTCTGGTTGTTTTGGAGTAGGGGGACAAGAAAAGGGATTAGAAAACCATACTTTGGTTAGTAGAGAGATGAGAAGGCTCTAGTACCCTCTCTTTATCCCTTTTTTTCTAATCCCCAAATCTTAGTTAAAAACCATTTCATTATTTTAATTAGCACAGACATTATAGGAGTCTGGTGAACCCCAGAGAAGAGAAGTAATTCACCACTGAAAGTTTTGTTGGCTATAATAAAAACCTAATGAGAAAATGAGATGTAAAGAGTCTCAGTTCAGAGTTCATCTGAATTACAAGGGTGTAGTCTGGGGGAAATATTAGGAATTACTACTTTTAAGTACCACTTTCTCTTTTGGAAAGCTATAGCAATAATGCCCTCGGGACAACTTGGGTTTACTCAACGTATTTCTTCCTTTTCCTCTATTTTATAAATAAGACCCTTGAGCCTTCAAACATTTTTTCCTTCGTAGAAATACTAAATAAGCCAAACAGCAAGAAATTATGAACAAGTCTCTATATGTATTTTATTTAAGGCTACTGTGGGTAGGAGACACAGGACTAGGAAATCATATTAATTTTTCTATTCCAGAGTTAAAAAAAAAAAGATGTGGCAAATGCTATTTCTTTTGAAAACTTTCAAGAATTTTCTTTGAACATGCTATTATAAAATATGTTGTAGGTGAATTCATTGGGGTGGTGGGAGGTGAGGGGAAATGTCACAACAAGAAACAACCAAATCCAACCTATCCTTGAATTTCCATTAGTTTGAAGTTTGACGTATCAGTAAGTTTTGTAACATAGGTCAGAACCATCAAATTTCAGCATTCAAGATAAGGGAATTCTGGAATTTGAGGAAGAATGTGATTAGAAACCCTTTTAACTTTTGTTGAATATTTTTCACTTTGATTTGTAATTTCATGGGAGATTTTGTCCATTCTTGTTCAAATAGTTTACATTTTAGGATTACCGTAAGGAATGTCAACTTTCCTTCTGCAATTTGGAAATTGTAGAATATTAGGACCATGAAGGGGACTTATTTAACTCCAGTGAAAGTACTGGAGGTAGCAGGCATAGAAACAGTACTTATAGTAGCTGGTCTCTCATTTTGTCTTAATTTTTTTTTCCTTTTGAGCCCGAATGTAAAAAGCAAAACAACAAAAAGTTGGTGGCAAATTCTGGTTAGGTTTTTAACAGATTGGGTTTATCTTGAACCTATGTGAAGCCTGAAAATCCCAATTTTAGTGGGCAGCTAGGCTTCCCTGGTGGCTCAGAAGGTGAAGAATCTGCCTGCAATACAGGAGACCCGAGTTTGATCCCTGGGTCAGGAAGATCCCCTGGAGAAAGGAAAGATTATGCACTCCAGTATTCTTGCCGGGAGAATTCCACGGACAGAGGGGCCTGGCGGGAAAGTGTCCATAGGGCTACAAAGAGTTGAACAGCTAAAAGTACCCTTTATCATAGTCACTCATTCAACAAACCTTGAACAAGTGCTGTGCTGCAAAAACCAGCCCCTTTTCTCTAGGAGGCCACAAACACATCTGTAATTATTCAGTGGGCAGTGGGAGCGGCCCACAGAAAGTTATGGGAACTCTGTCCTGCAGCCTATTTACCAGGTTTTCCTCTGAGATTCAGAGACTCTTGGAGAAGTTATGCCTAGCTCAACATTATCCTTACTCCGTGTGTGCTGTGTTAAGTCGGTTCAGTGGTGTCCGACTCTTTGCGAACCTATGGACCGTAGCCCGACAGTCTCCTCTGTCCATGGGATTCTCCAGGCAAGAATACTGGAGTGGGTTGCCTTGCCCTTCTTCAGGGTAACTTACAGAGGAGCCAGAACGCTAAATTAAAAAACCTTGAACTCTACTCCTAAGCAAGAGGGAGCCACAGGATTTAATCATTGGAGTGATTTTAGGTTTAGATTGATGCAAACCTTTTAAGGGAACAAGACTTGAGTCAGGAAGCCAAGGGGACGGAGGAGCCTTTACAAACCGGAATGATTCACACTCACATTTAAAGATAAAAAAAGATTACACTGAACAGTACAGACAACCTCAAGGTATGGAGGTTCAACAGACAGGCTGGAATTAAACTGAGACCACCTCCCCTAGAGGTAATTTCTTTCCAGATCTCTGGGCCCACCCACTTTACTCTTTTTAGTTACCAGTGGGTTTCTCTAGAACATTCTAATGTTTTGACCCCTGAAGAGGTTTAAGAAGCAGTCTGAGCAAGGGCAGATGCCTAGGGAATCCCACTATAATAGAGAAAAAGAACAACAGGACTCCCCCTCAATAAATCTGCAGGTGGTAAGAAATTATACCAACCATTTTATCCCAAGTTAGCTAAGAGTTGGACACAATGATGGTTTACAGAAATGTAACACATTCTCTTCATCCTAAAACTAAAGAGGGTCTACTTTTTAACGAAGATTTCACAAGCCTTATTGCTATTAATTATGACTCATATTGTGAAATGGCTCCCTTCCCAGTTGTTCAAAGTGAGCCAGACCTCCACAGGACCAGAATCTTGGTGTAATTGGGAAAGATCGGGTAGGTCAGTGGGAATTAAAGCTTTCCACAGAGTGTTAGCAATAATGATAGTCCACATTTTTACAGAGCTTTATAGTTTTGTAAACACTTTTACACACATTATCTAATTCGATCTTTGTGATAGTACTTTGTGGAACATTCTATCATTATTGGCCCTGTATATCCAGATGTTGACATGGAGTTTCATAGGGATTAAGCAATTTGCCCAGGATTACAGTCAGTGAGTGACAAGAGCTCTTAACAGTTCTCGGAAGTTTGGTTTCTCATCTTTTTCCAAAAGAAGTCCTCAGTAGCTTTTATTAAGACAAAGAGAAAAGAAAGTAAAGAACATTAAAAGGAATGCCCACCATCTGTTATTTCTTATGGAAAGTCAACCCTAAACTTCTCCTCTTCCTTCTCTTCCTCCTCAAATCTTGATAGGGTTGACTGCCCCTTCTATGTGCTCCCAAGATTCCTGGGGTTTAAATTTCCAGAGTAATTGCCACACTGTTCTGTAATTCTCTCTTTCTAGACTGCGGGCTCTTCGAGAGCAGTCTGTCTTTACAGCTACTGCATACCCAGTTACTAATACAGAAGGTTGCCTGGTTAAGTAGGAATTATTACATGAATAAATGGACACATCACAGCCACAAATAGGAAAAATTATATCAATCCATCTCCAGTGCTAAAACTTGAAGGAAGGATCTCAGAAAACATCAAACTTTAAAAGGAGGAGAAGGAATTCCCTGGCAGTCCATTGGTTAGAACTCTACCCTCCACCACAGGGGTCGGGTGACATGGGCAAAAAAGTAAAAAATAAATCCAAGTGGAGCTACTCTAATGGAATGGATAGGAGATGGATGTTAGAACCTATTTCAGTGTCCCCCTCCTCTCTCCCTCAGGGGAGGCCCTCATCAATCCACGGATTCTAGGCAGCATCTTTGAGAAGAAGGATGAATGAGGAAGTCAAGTCAGCGTGTGCCAGGACTCCTTAGTGCCAGGTCCAGGTTTAGAATTTAGACGCCCCATTCCTGCTCCCATCATATTTTTAATCACTAAACCACAAATTCCTCCCCTTCCAAATTTGCATGTCATCTGTAAAATGAGATTGGTGGTAGTTTACTCACTAAGTCATGTCCAACTCTTACGACCCCATGGACTGTAGCCTGCCAGGCTCCTCTGCCCATGGGATTTCCCAGGCAAGAGTACTGGAGGAGGTTGAATTCCCTTCTCTAGGGGATCTTCCCAACCCAGGGATCGAACCCTCATCTCCAGCATTGCAGGCAGATTCTTTACAGACTGAGTCACCAGGGAAGCCCAAAATGAGGTTAGACTACGTTACTTTGCTCAAGTCGCTTTCCCTTTCAATGTTCTATGATTCTAAATTTGTCATGCCAGTAATAGGCTTGCCCCATTCACTTCGGTCTATTTAGTTAAGGACACAAATTTTTATATGCACGCAGTGATTAATGGCTTCTCATTAGATTTCTCTGCCACAAATTAAACACAAACATATAA
This sequence comes from Bison bison bison, assembly GCF_000754665.1. Lineage (NCBI taxonomy): Eukaryota > Metazoa > Chordata > Mammalia > Artiodactyla > Bovidae > Bison > Bison bison. Next base: position 6,040,096 of record NW_011494903.1, read on the forward strand.
ACAGTCACCAAAGGAAGCTTATTGAAGGGCATGGGTTTTATGAAGCACAGCAATGACATGAATCTTTTTTAAGTGTTTGTAAGTATAGAATCATAATTACAGCAATCAAGACAGATACACATTTTTTGTAAGGAAAAAAAGTAATTATAATTTAAAAGCACACAGCTCAAAGTTGCCATCACAAAAACGACTATTATAGCAACTATTTCGCATTTGGACATTTTTTTGGCAGGAGCTCTGGGCATTGTTTATTGTGAGTCAGAAACAGGCACTGAGAAAATATGCAAATTTTTTAAGCAAGAGAAAATGCAGCTTTGAGTTGAGAAAACAGGGTGAATGGTGGAAACTGTCTGGGTCTTGCACACAAATCAATCTCAGCGGCTGAAATAATTTTTGGTCATCGGATGCTGTGAGAGTAATTTGGGGTAAGGTCAGAATAAAGTTATTTCATGCTTTAAAATGTACATTGTGCTGTGCTCAGTAGTTGAAGTCAATCTTCTGCTAATGTCACATCTATAGGCTGATTCTAAATTGAAAGACCAAAGAAGAAAACTTTAGAATGCTACCAACCCCATTTTCCTGGGCTGGGCAGGGGGATTGCTGTGGCCTTGTGAGGCAGTTCACCTTGGGTCACAGAAGTGGCAAAACCAAGCCTCCCCCCTCATCCTGCTCTTTTCCCACATAGGACCACACCTGCCAAAATGCAATGACATTCTCACAGGATGACCTGTTCACTCCTGTCGATAGACCTCAGTTGTAAAATGGTATTTCTATCACTGTTGCATGAGTTCCAGTAGGTTCTTCAAAAATCTCCTGATACTGGGACTTCCCTGGTGGTCCAGTGGCTAAGGCTTCCTACTCCCAGTGCAGGGGGCCCAGGTTCAATCCCTGGTGGAGGAATTAGGTCCCACATGCTATAACTAAGAGTTGGCGTGTTGCAAATAAATATCTTGCATGCTGCAACTGAGAAGATCCTGCATGCCGCAACTAAGACCCAGGACAGCCTAAAGAAATAAATCTTTAAAAAAAAATCTCTTAATATCAACAGATAAAACTTGGGGAGATAATTTAGTCTTGGAGAAACATACACTGAGGCTGGGGTCAGGTTGTGGAAGCTTGGGCAAATCCTGGGACTAAACTAAAGGTAAGACAAAAACTAGGTTTCAGACTTTTTTTAACCTGATGAAGTTAATTCATATATGAGCCCACATCACACATTAAAACCCAAGTCAGCCCACACTGTCAAGGAAACCTAACACTCCAACTCCAAATCTCCAACTCAGCTTTAGCTAGCTTGTGTGCTAAGTCACTGCAATGGTGTCCAGCTCTTTGCTAACCTATGGACCATAGCCTGCCAGGCTCCTTTGTCCATGGGATTCTCCCAGGCAAGATTACTCAAGTGGGTTGCCATGTCCTTCTCCAGGGGATCTCCAGGGTACCTCAAAGTACTCAATTTCTAAGAAAAGCACTCTAATAGGATAGAATAACTTCATAGCAAAAGACAAAAGCCTTAAACTCTAAGGACCCCACAATTTTAGTGATGCCTCAATTAGTAAATCTTACAGAGGCATGGCTTGTTGTAGTAAATTCAGCCATAGGTAAGATGTCTGGGAGTATGTTTTGCAGATCTCAGGCCCAGGCCTGTGGTCAGGGGATGGGAGGGGATGGTGGGTGGTGATGAGACAGACTGGACTGAGCAATGGGTCATAATTTTTATGGCCATGTGGCCTTGCTAAGCACCAGGATAGATGCAGGAAATGCCAAATTAATGGTTTGCCCAAAGTCAACGAAGTGAACATCAAAGTCAACACCTGAACCTGGTGTTCACACTCCCACCAATCATTTTCAGAGAAACATACAGTGAAAGCCTAATATGGTTTGACTCACTTATAACGGAGATATTTTCAGATCCCATGTTAGAAAGCTATATTGTCCAATGTGGTTGCCACCAGCCACAAGTTGCTATGGAGTGCTTTAATGTGGCTAGTACAAATTGAGATGAGCTGTAAGTGTGAAAGTGAAAAGGGTTAGTCACTAATCGTGTCTGACTCTTCACAGCCCCATGGACTGTAGCCTGCCAGGCTCCTCCATCCATGGGATTTTCCAGGCAAGAATATTGGAGTGTGCTGCCATTTCTTTCTCCAGGGGATCTTCCCGACCCTGGGATCAAAGCTGGGTCTCCCACATTGTGGGCAGACTCTTTACCATCTGAACCACTGGGTAAGTGTGAAGTATATATTAATTTTGAAAATTTAATCCAAAAAAGTTAAGTATACCATTAATAGTTATTAATATTAATTACATGTTTGTAATTATAATATTTAAGATATTGGGTTAAGTTGTTGTTTAGTCACTAAGTCGTGTCTGACTCTTTGTGACCCCATGGACTGCAGCACACCAGGCTTCCCTGTTCTTCACTATTTTCCAGTTTGCTCAAACCCATATCCAATGAGTTGGTGATACCATTGAACCCTCTCATTCTCTGCCATCCCCTTCTCCTCCTACCCTCATTCTTTCCCAGAATTAGTGTCTTTTCCAGGGAGTCAACTCTTTACATCAGGTGGCCCAAGTATTGGAGCTTCAGCTTCAGCATCAGTCCTTCCAATGAAAATTCAGGGTTGATTTCCTTTAGGATTGACTGGTTTGATCTCCTTGCAGTCCAAGGGACTCTCAAGAGTTTCCTCCAGTACCACAATTCGAAAACATCAATTCTTTGGCACTCAGCCTTCTTTGTGGTCCAACTCTCATATCTGTACATGACTACTGGAAAAACCATAACCTTGACTATACAGGCCTTTGTTGGCAAAGTGACATCTCTGCTTTTTAGTATGCTGTCTAGGTTTATCATAGCTTTTCTTCCAAGGAGCAAGTGTCTTTTAATTTCATGGCTGTAGTTATCTGCAGTGATTTTGGAGCCCAGAAAAATAAAATCTGCCTCTGCTTCCATTTTTTCCCCTTATTTATTTTCCATGAAGTGATGGAACTGGATGCTGTGGTCTTTGTTTTTTGGTTGTTGAGTTTTAAGTCAACTTTTTCACTCTCCTCTTTCACTGTCATCAAGTTAAAGAAAATATATTAAAAATATGTTTAAGAATTTCACCTGTTCCTTATAGCTTATTTTCATGTAGCTAATAGAAAACTTAAAATTACATACGTGACTTGCATTGTCTTTCTATTGGACAGCACTGTTATAAAATGATTACTCTTTATAGAGGTGTTCTTAGACTTGGCAGCACTAGCAAGCTCTCCAGTCCATTCCCTCTCAATTTATTTAAATAGATTAGTATGTGTTGAGACTATTTTGGTCTGTGCACAGAGGTTTAATGCTATGGTAATAGTAATAATAATAAAACAGCTACCATTTATTAAATCTTTTCTGTGTGCCAGGCCTTGTGCCAAGTGCTTTACATTTGCCTCATTTACTTGTCACAACAACCCTATTGTTACTAAATTTTATTATTCCCACTTTCCCAATGAAGGAATTGAGGTTCTGAGAGAATGAGCACCCAGCCAAGATCACAAGCTGGTTAAGTGGTTGGACTCAGATTCTACCGCAGCCACTTGCTTTCAAAGTTCAGGCCTTTGAGTGCCACACAATTTTGCTTTGAGAAAGAACACTCTTGATGAAAATACTGCCTTCTGAATTCTACAAATTCCCACAGGTCTGAAGACACTGAAAGGAAGTCCAAATACACAGAGAAGGACAAAATGGTTGCAGTCCTCAGGGATCGTACAATATTGTACGGAGAACATATGCAGTGAGATAGATGACTATATAAGGCCTGACGAGACTGAAAAATTAAACTCCCTAGACACACAGGAGAGATTAATTCCAGTTTCGGGGGGAAATGGCGGGTTGCATGGAAGAGGCAATATTTCAGAAGGAACTCTACAGATGAAGTTTTTTTAATACAGTAAGGAAGATCTCCTGGAGAAGGGAATAGCAACCCACTCCAGTATTCTTGCCTGGAAAATTCCATGGACAGAGGAGCCTGGTGGTCTATGATCAAAGGGGTCGCAAACAGTGGAACAGGACTGAGGGCCTAACACACACACACACACACACACACACACACACACACACACGGGAATAGCTCGGGAGAATCTTTCAGGTGGCAAAACCAAAGAGCAAAGACGCTGCATGGACTCCAGAGAAGCTATTAAAATATGGCACAAGTGAAAGACAAGACAAAAGAGGTTGAGTATACCGTGTTTTATTTTCAATATATTTTTGACTGTGCCGGGTCTTAGTTGTGGCATGCAGGATTTAGTTCTCTGGCCAGGGATAGAACCTGGATCCCCTGCAATACTAGAGCAAATTCTTAGCCACTGGACCACGAGGGAGGTCTCAAGCATACTGCATTTAGACAAGTAGAGAGTAAGAAGGTAGAAAGACCTTGGATACTTTGCTTTATTCTTTTTTTTTTAATTGAAGTATAATTGATTTACAATATTGTGTTAGTTTCAGGTGTATAGCAAAGTGATTTGGTTATATATATATGTACATGTCTACATACATGTATATTCATTAAATTTTTGTTGTTATTGTTATAGGTTACTATAAGATATCTGTGGAGCCCTATACCAAGGTCGCAGGTGTGGAACACTGTACCACAGGATAAAAATCTCTGGAACTAACCAAGCCCCATAGCAATTGTTGCCATGAGCTTCCGGATCTAAACCAGCCAGTTCCGTGACCCCATATTATGTAAAATACCTACCCTACTATCCACCCTATAGCATCCTAGCCAATCACCTAATGCCACCATTCCAGTAGGAATTTTCTCTGTCTCGAGGCTATAAAAATTGGCTGCAAGCCTGGGAAAGCGTTCAGCTCACCCTTGAGCCACGCTGCTATTCTAACAGCATCTCTCACTCTGCTGCCTGCTGCTGCCAAGTCGCTTCAGTTGTGTCTGACTCTATGCGACCCCATGGACTGCAGCCTACCAGGCTTCTCCATCCATGGGATTCTCCAGGCAACAGTACTGGAGTGGGGTGCCATTGCCTTCTCCTCTCTCACTCTAGTAAACTTTATTCTCCTCTCATTCTGCCTCATGTCTCAAAATTCTTTTCCAGCTCTCACAGACTGTGACAATGTTGACTATAGCTCCCTGTGCGATGTAAACATAAATGTGTTAGTCACTCAGTCGTGTCTGCCTCTTTGTGACCCCATGGACTGTAGCCTGCCAGGCTCCTCTGTCCATGGAATTATCCAGGCAAGAATACTGGAGTGGGTTTCCATTTTCTTCTCTAGGGGATCTTCCTGATGCAGGGATCAAATCCAGGTCTCCTGTGTTGCAGGCAGATTCTTTACCATCTGAGCTACCAGGGAAGCCCTGGTGCTGTACAGAACAAATAAATCCTTGTATTTTATTAATTTTATATATGGTAGTGTATATCTGTTAATCCCAAACTTCTCATTTATCTCTTGCCCACCTTTCCTTTTTTGACAAGGATTTCTTGGGTTGGAAAAAAGTCTTTTCAAAATCAAAGATAGCTTTGTATTAATGCAATTTGTAAAGCTCTCAAGTCTTTTTCTATAACCAGGCCAAACAGACAATAGCACCAGCTACCACAAGATCAGACCCTAAGACCTTCAGAGAACCACCCATCTTCAAGAATCAAAAGGAACAGTGTATCCAAATGTGACAAAGATGCCAGGGAAGTGATCTCCTGGTGGCTACATTCTTTCATATTCCAGGATCTTTATCAGCAGAAACAAAATGCCTTCTCAACTATGCCCCTGCCTCAGCTCCACCCCAACCCATACTCAGGTCAAAATCCTGGTTCCCTTCGACTCCATTACAGGAAGGACTGTTTGGGGGCCAATAGATCCACAGAAGGCAATGGCCCCACTCTAGTACTCCTGCCTGGAAAATCCCATGGACGGAGGAGCCTGGTAGGCTGCAGTCCATGGGGTCGCTAAGAATTGGACACGACTAAGTGACTTCACTTTCACTTTTCACTTTCATGCATTGGAGAAGGAAATGGCAACCCACTCCAGTGTTCTTGCCTGGAGAATCCCAGGGACAGGGGAGCCTGGTGGGCTGCCGTCTATGGGGTCGCACAGAGTCGGCCACGACTGAAGTGACTTAGCATAGCATAGCATAGATCCACAGAAGGATACTAATTGCTAACATTAAAGGGGCAGACAGAGAAGACTAGAAAAAGTAGCTTTTACCAGCATGTAGGAGACAGTGAATAATTTTATTAGATAATCTGTTGGAATCCCTCTTAGATGTCTGTTAAGTTTTCAAATTTAATTTTTAAGGCAGAACTCACTGCCCACTTCCTTGACAGGGAAGATAGAGTTTCCCCTTCCACTGCTTAAATCTTTTTTTCACTAAATCCAATGTGACTCAGAACTGCCTGTCCAACTTTCAAATTCTTGCAGGAAATTGGAGCCACCACGTGAGGCCTTTTGTTATGGAACAGTTAAGTGATTAAAATGTAGTCCCAATCTAATTTCAGCCCAGGGTTTGTCTCTGGTTAAAATGTGTGGTGGTGAATTTAGGGAAAGGAGTGTTGCTGAAGGGTTAATTTATCTCGGGTTAAAATGGAAACAGTGACAGACTTTATTTTCTTGGGCTCCAAAATCGCAGTGGATGGTGACTGCAGTCATGAAATTAAAAGACACTTACTGCTTGGAAGGAAAGTTATGACAAACCTACATAGTGTATTAAAAAGCAGAGACATTACTTTGTTGACAAAGCTTCATATAGTCAAAGTTGTGATTTTTCTAGTAGTCAAGTATGGATGTGAGCGTTGGACCATAAAGAAGGCTGAGAGGCAAAGAATTGATGCTTTTGAACCGTGTTGCTGGAGAAGACTCTGATTCAGAGTCCCTTGGACAGCAAGGAGCTCAAACCTGTCAATCCTAAAGGAAATCAATCCTGAGTATTTATTGGAAGGACTGATGCTGAAGCTCCAATACTTTGGCCGCCTTATGTGAAGAGCTGACTCATTAGAAAAGACCCTGATGCTGGGAAAGATTGAGGGCAGGAGGAGAAGGGGACGACAGAGGATGAGATGATTGTATGGCATCACCAACTCAATGGACATGAGTTTGAGCAAACTCTGGGAGACAAAGGACAGGGAAGCCTGACGTGCTGCAGTTCATGGGGTCTCAAAGAGTCAACATGACTGAGTGACTGAAGAACAACAACAAACCACCTTTTGCACCAGTCTTTCACTACAAATAATAGTACCATCACCAGGACCAAGCAAATCCTACTCCTAGAATATGGCCAATGTTTATATGTCAATCCTGAAGCTATGCCTCTGGCATTCTTTTAACCCACTTGGAATATCTGGCTTTCTCAACTTCTTATCACAAAGAATTTATTTCTTCTTTGCTGGCTTTTTAGAACTGTTTTCTTGGATCTTCTGGATAAGATTGTTGTTGTTCAGTCGCTCAGTGGTGTTCAGCTGTTTGCGACCCCGTGGGCTGCAGCACACCCGGCTTCCCTGTCCTTCCCTATCTCCCAGGGTTTGCTCAAACTCATGTCTGTTGCTTCAGTGATGCCATCCAACCATCTTATTCTCTGTTGTCCCCTTCTCTTCTTGCCCTCAATCTTTCCCAACATCACGGTCTTTTCCAACAGATTGTAACTTGGTGTTAAGAAATTTTATTTTGCTGAGGAAACCTCCTCTTACTCTCAAGAACTGTATCATTCATCATGCTTGCTGTGCTGTTCACCTCACAATAAGTTCTCTTTTTTATAACCAATTATACCTTCATACCATCAGATTACCCACTCCAGTACTCTTGCCTGGAAAATCCCATGGACAGAGCAGCCTAGTGGGCTATAGTCCATGGGGTTGCAGAGAGTTGGACACAACTGAGGAATTTCACTTTCACCATCAGATTTAAATACATGTGTGGAATTAACTAAAAAAAAAAATAGATGTGATTAGGGTGAGAAAAAGGAAAAGAACAAACAAGACAAGAGAGTGGACGAGGGCACAGATAATCTTCAAAAGCGTAGAAACTGGCTATGGTGGAAGCTGGGGTTTTGATTCTCATTAGGAAGTCATTGTGAACCAGAGGAAGACTCCTCTCTAACATTTTTCCTAAAAGGTTGATGTGACTTGTTCAGCTTCCTCAGCTCCACCAGTAGATTTCTGGTAGATCTCCACCACTGTAGATTTCTCTGTCTTATTCTGGTGCCCCTTCAATCCTATGGAAAGCTTAAACTTGCTAACATGTTTACATAAATTTTTCCCCTCTAAAATTTTTGAGGATTAAGTCTTCAAAATGCTTTTTCTTTACAAAAGAGTAAAAATTATAAAGGAAAATGTAAATGTTGCCTTTATATACTCCTTTGCACCCCCAAATTTTGCTTCATCCACATCCAACATTTTATTTACTTTTTAAAAAAATATAAGCATAGTTGATTTACATGTTGTGCTATTTTTGCTGTACAGCAAGGTGATTTAGTTAAATATATGTACATATTCTTAAAAATTTTTTTTTGCATTATGACTTACCACAGGATATTGAATGAATTCCCTGTGCTATACTGTGGGACCTTGCTGTTTATCCTTTCTTTATGTATTAGTTTGCATCTGCTAACCCCAAACTTCAAGTTTATTTACTCTTTATGCAACAAATTTCTGTTGAGTCCCTGCTCCGTGTGTGGCACTGTTTAGGTGCTGTGGATAGATGCTGAAGAAAGGAAAGGAGGTCTGGATGCTCCCAGAATTTGCATTCTAGTGGGAGATAGAGCCTCAACAAAGAAATGTGCATGGCTTCAGGAGGGGGCTGTGGATCTCACTGAGAGAGATAGGAAGCCACTGTAGGGCTTAGCTTAGCACAGAGGGGTGAAGTAGTCTTTTTAAAAACCAACTCTAGGACTTTCTTAGTGGTCCCGTGGTTAGGACTCTGTACTTCCACTGTAGGAGACCTGTGTTCCGTCCTTGGATAGGGAACTAAGATCCTGGTACAGACAAAAAAAATCGAACTCTGGCTGCTGGGTGGAGAATGGTTAATACGGTGAGAGACTACTAGAAAAGCCTCAAGGAAAGATGATGGTAGCTTGGATTAAGGTGACTAACCAGAGAGATGATGAGCAGTGGATGTCTTTTGAAAGAACTGTCAGTCTTTAATGATGTTTGAATGAAGGGTATGAAGGTAAGAGAGTAGTAAAGGATGGAACTAAAGTTTTAGGCTTGAGTAAATATGTAGATAGAGTTTAACTGAAATGGGTGGAAAGCTGAAGGTTTCGGTTAGGTGTAGGGAACGGAAGAGCTGTTTTGGATTCTCTCAGATCGCCAAATGTAGATGCCGGGTGGCAATGGCATTCAAGAGAGATGGAAAGCCGGCATTCCATATTTGTCACACACACAAATTTAAGAGCTCCAGCTCTGCATGAGCATGCCAAGGGAGTGCATGGGTGTGCATGGAGACAGAGCAGAAAGATTCATAACAAATGGAATAACTAAAAATTAAATAGTTCAGTTTATTTTGCTTAACATTATACATGCTAGTACACCGAACACTATTACAAAGGCTGAAGTTATATCTAATGGAATCTCTATTATTCTGCTTCATACTGTTAGCCAAATTTTTCATAAGCATGTGTTGGCTCAAAAAGGATGACACCAAGGTTTTTGGCCTGAGAAACTGGAAGACTGTGGTTGTAATTTATCAATTTGGGGAAGAGTGGGAACAGACTTGTGTGCGGTTTGGGCAGGACAGGAAATCAAAAGGTAATCAAGTAGGGATATCGAATAGGCTGTTAGATATAAGAGAAGGAATTCAGGGTCGAGGTCTGGTTGGAGATTAGATCTGCTGTTATCAAATTCTAGATAGTGTTTAAAGCTAGGGCACAGTTTGATACTAACAACTTGGATTTTGTTTCCACAGGGTGTGAGTGTAGCTAGGGATAGGTAATCAAGAATTGATAATCAAGGAAGGGGCTGGGGGCTCTCCAGTACCCAAAGATGGAAAAGATAGGGAGGAATGGGAAGAGAGCCCTCATGGTAAGGGAGGAAAAAGCAGAAGTATGGTCTAATATGCCAAATTATTGTAAACAAGTACTTAAAATACCAGTTAGTCACAGATTCTTTTGAAATTTAATGCAAGCGTAGAATTTGTTGTTTGGTCGAGAAGTCATGTCCAGCTCTTTTGCGACCCCATGGACTGTAGCTTGCCAGACTCCTCTGTTCATGGATTTCCCATGCGAAAATACTGGAGTAGGTTGACACTCCCTTCTCCAGGGGATCTTCCTGACCCAGAGATTGAATCAGAGTCTCCTGCATTCCAGGCAGATTCTTTACCACTGAACCACCTGGTCTTATTTACATGGCCTCTGTATTTAATTCTAAATCTCCCCAGGATTATATATACTTGCTTGCTTAGAAAATAAATATGTCATCCAAAGGATTTGAGAGTTGCTTTCCCAAAGGGATATTTTGGAATTATGTTTCCAGCTATACATTTCTGGCTAATCAGTGTGGCACGTTGACCAGAGATTTTGGCTAGGTGTGATATGGGAAGCAGCAGACAGCAGGGCTTGGTTTCTCAACTCTTGACTGCCATGCTGTGAGATGCTGTTTAAGTCTCCGTCATGATTTTGAAGGGTAAAGAGTGGGATGAGGTTGGACTATTTAAGCAACCACAGGGGATCCATAACACTTGATTAGACTTTGCATTTCTTTATATTTTGAGGTTGTGTCAAGATCTTCCCATGGAATTCTGAACCTGGGGTTGGAGGAGCTGTCCAAAGGGTCTTCTATTGACAAAACCTAGGTGTCCATGAACTTGGATGTGAAAAATATTACAGTTTCCTTTCAATCTTTTCATTAACTTTTTTGGGGGTACTACACTGGGTCTTTGTTGCCCCGTGGCATTGTGGGATCTTAGTTCCCTGGCCAAGATTGAACCTGGGCCCCCTGTATTGGAATGTGAATTCTTAACCACTGGAACACCAGGGAAGTCCTACTTTCATTAACTTTTAATTGAAATTCAGCAATTCTTTCACTTAAGAATGTAGGCAACAAGCCATATTAATATTAGCAGTACCTGGACTTTGTCACTGACATAGATAGCATTATATCACCTTACAGTTGTTTCAGATAGCTCAACGGTACTTCAAAATTGCAGTAATTATTAGATTGGACACTGTATCTTTTTTTATTGTGTTAGTAGAGAAGCATATATACATATAACTGAATATCAAAATAATTGGTTCCCTTTGTAATCTTTTGCATTATGCATTTTTTATTTAATCCTGAGAAGGGACTTCATAAGATTGCCAAAGAACAATGGTGCAGAAAGGTGGAGAACTTCTGCTGTCTCTGAATTTGTGTCCTGAACTCTTATGATATACTTCCCACTTCTTGGCACAATACTACTCCTAAAGGTAGAGTAATGATATTCTATGGGACATCTTGAGGCTTTGGTCAACAACATTATCATTATTTATGGTGTCTTTTCTCATCTGAGGTTTGAAATTTTAAGCAGTAAGTTTGCTATTGTTACTTTTTTTTTCATGGCCTCTGGTTTTAGATATTTCTTTCAAAGACTTTACCCATTCTAAAGGTAAAAAATACTGTACTCTCCAAGATTTTCTTCCAATGTTTTAACAGGGTTTTTGCTTTGTTTCTCATCTCAGTCAGTTGAGTTGCTCAGTTGTGTCCAATTACTTGCAACCCCACAGACTGCAGCACACCAGGCTTCCCTGTCCATCACCAACTCCCGGAGCTTGCTCAAACTCATGTCCATCAGGTCAGTGATGCCATCCAACCATCCCATCCTCTGTCGTCCCCTTCTCCTCCTGCCGTCAATCTTTCGCAACATCAGGGTCTTTTCCAAGGAGGCAGTTCTTCACCTCAGGTGGAGCTTCAGCATCTACATCAGTCCTTCCAATGAACATTCAGGACTGATCTCCTTTAGGATGGACTGGTTGGATCTCCTTGCAGTCCAAGGGACTCTCAAGAGTCTTCTCCAACACCACAGTTCAAAAGCATCAATTCTTTGATGCTCAGCTTTCTTTATGGTCTAACTCTCATATCCATACATGACTACTGGAAAAACCAAAGCTTTGACTAGATGGATCTTTGTTGGCAAAGTAATGTCTCTGCTTTTTAATATGCTGTCTAGGTTGGTCATTGCTTTTCTTCCAAGAAGCAAGTGTCTTTTAATTTCATGGCTGCAGTGATTTTGGAGGCCCCCAAAATAAAGTCTCTCACTATTTTAATTGTTTCCCCATCTGACTGCCATGAAGTGATAGGATCAGATGACATGATCTTCTTTTTTTGAATGTTGAATTTTAAGCCAATTTTTTCACTCTCCTCTTTCACTTTTGTCAAGAGGCTCTTTTAGTTCTTCACTTTCTGCCATAAGGGTAGTGTCATCTGCATATCTGAGATTATTGATATTTCTCCCAGCAATCATAATTTCAGCTTATGCTTCATCTAGCCTAGCATTTCACATGATGTACTCTGTACAGAGTTTGAACATTCTTTGGCATTGCTTTTCTTTGGGATTGGAATGAAAACTGACCTTTTCCAGTCCTGTGGCCACTGCTGAGTTTTCCAAATTTACTGGCATGTTAAGTGCATCATCTTTTAAGATTTGAAATAGTTCAGCTGGAATTCTATCACCTCCACTACCTTTGTTCATAGTGAAGCTTCTTAAGGCCTACTTGACTTCCCACTCCAGGATGTCTGGCTCTAGGTGAGTGATCACATCATCGTGGTTATCTGAAGATCTCTTTTGTATAGTTCTTTGTATTCTTGCCACCTTTTCTTAATATCTTCTGCTTCTGTTAGGCCCATACCATTTCTGTCCTTTATTGTGCCTGTCTTTGAATGAAATGTTCCCTTGGTATCTCTAATTTTCTTGAAGAGATCTCTAGTCTTTGCCATTCTGTTGTATACTTCTCTTTCTTTGCATTGATTGCTTAGGAAGGCTTTCTTATTTCTCCCTGCTTTTTTTTTTTTTTTTGGTATCTCTGCATGCAGATGGGTATATTTTTCCTTTTCTTCTTTGCCTTTCTATTTTCTTCATTTCTCAGCTATTTGTAAGTCCTCCTCAGACAACCATTTTGCCTTTTTGCATTTCTTTTTTCTTCAGTGAACAAAGCAAACACAAATCCTTTCATTCATAGACCTTATCTTCTAATGAGGTTGATCATAGTTTATTCAACCAAATTCCTAATAATGAATGTTTAGTTTTCAATCTTTTGCTATTATAAACAGTGCTCTAATAAGTACTTTATATATATCATTTGACACATATATAAATATATTGATAGAATACAATTCTAGAAGAGGAATTTCTGGGTCAAAAGGTATATACATTTAGAACTGATATGATCAAATTATTCTTGGTAGAGGATTAATCAATTTATACTTCCAAGGATAATGTATTGATAGTGCTGGCTTCTCTACACATTGTTCTATGTAAGTTTTTTTTTTAAATTTTGTCCATTTAATAGGCAAAAAATGATAAATCATTGTAGAGTTATTTACATATTTCTTCTAATGAATGATACTGGGTTTTTTTTCATGCTTAAGAGCTATTTCTATTTCATATCCTTTGCCTGTTTATCTATTGATATCTATCTTTTCCTGCTTACATAGAATAAATATATTATTAGGAAATGTTGGTCTTTTTTTCTGTGATTTAAGTTTCTAATATTTTGACCAGTTTGTCATTTATCTTTTGATTATTGATGGGCTTTGCTGTACATAAATTTTGAATTCTAGGCAATTGAAATGATCAGTCTTTCTTTTTGTGATTTCTGAGAAGTTTTATGGTACTTAGGATTATGAAAGGACTCCAGTGATTTCTTCCTGAATTTTTGTTATTTAATTTGTTGACTTTAAATATTTAATATACTTGGAATTATCTTGCCATAAAGTAAGGGCTCATTTTGTTTCCCCAGATACTGCTCCAAAACAATTTATTAAGTACTCTTTCTTTTCTCTGTTGATATTAAATGTCATCTTTGCAACTATATTTCCACATTATTTATGCCTATGTCTTCCCTGGTGGCTCAGTTGGTAAACAATCTGCCTGCAATGCAGGAGATGCAGGAGAGGCAGTTTCAATCCCTGGGTTGGGAAGATCCCCTGGAGAAGAGGAGTGGCTACCCACTCTAGTATTCTTGCCTGGAGATTTCCATAGACAGAGGAGCCTGGCGGGCTATAGTCCCTGGGATTGCAAGCAGTCAGACACACTGAGTGATTAATGCTTACCTTTCTACTCTGATCCATTGATCTGTCTGCAACTTCAGTGTGTCAATACCACAGTTTTAATTATTGTATCATTGGACTATCAAGACATTCTTTCACTATTTTTGTTTTTCACAATTGTCCTAGCTATTCTTGCTTGCTTATTTTTCTATGTGGACTTTAAAACCAGCTTATGCATTCCAATATTTCCTTATTTTTGCTGAGATTTCCCAGGGAACCCAATATATAGTATATCTTTTCTCTGTCCAGGTTATGAACACAGTGAGAAAAATGGTAAAGAGGCAGGCATATAGGAAATAAAAAGACACCCTTCATTAGAGACTACAACTGAGTTGATAGTGTACCTATAAATGTACCTCCAAATGGCCCTATGAACTGATTCCAGGATTAGGCGGATGTGCTCCTGAGCCTCAGGCAACCTTGGTTTGGGGACCATCTCCCGAGGTGGGAGTTGTCCATGTAAGGCTCTCAGCACCTTGATTCCACAATCCTTGTGGCCCACCAAAAAGGTAAGAATGGAGCCAAAAAGTTCTACTTTATTCTTCCCTAATTTGCCAGAGAAGAAGAAGGAAGAGTGAGTGAGAAGTAAAAAGAGGCCTTGAAAATGAATCCTCCACAAGAAAGAAAACTGAGTCTTTGCCTTCTAGCAATCTGATGTTGGATGGAGTAAATTATTATCCCAGTTTTTAAGGTGAGGTAGAGAGTACACAGAGATGTGAAGAGACACAGAAACTTCCATCTTCCACTTCAGTTCACTCCATATGCAAAGCCTTGGTGGCCTGAAACAGATCCCCTCATTTAATTCCCTACATTAGTTCTTGAAAGTTTATGTATTTATTTATTTGGCTGTGTCAGGTCTTAGCTGAGGCATGCAGGATCTTCATGGCATCACACGGGATCTTTCCTTGTGGTGCAAAACTCTAGTTGTGGCTCACAGGCTCCAGAGCACATGGTCTCTGTAGTTGCAGCGAGGGCTCTTTGTTGCTCCCCTGGCGTGTGTGATCTTAGTTCCTGAACCAGTGATTGAATCTGGGTCCCCTGCATTAGAAGGCAGATTCTTAACCACTGGATCACTAGGGAAGTCCCTCTTCTATGTTAATTATGTTGGTATTTTCCCTCACCCCCATGTATACTTAACAGAAATCATAAACATGAATTTCCTTATTGGTTTTTATTTTTCCTCATTGACATGGTTTATAGATAATACAGTCTCACAGGCAAATAATCCTCAATCCAACCTTGCACTGCCTCCGTTTGAAATTTCAACATTGAGCTCAATTTTTTTTTTCCGTTTCAGGAGAGCATCATCTATCTTTCTTGGCACTATCACATAGCTTGTTTCTGTCTGATTCTTATCTCAAATTAATTAACTCTGAAGTGATGCCAACTTCCATGCATGGTTCCCTCTATGTCATGCGTTTTTTCCTATCCTTGATGGTATCTGTGGGATTATTGCTGTGGACCCTAAAACAAGTATTCTTGCCTGGAGAATTCCATGGACAGTGGAGCCTAGCAGGCTACAGTCTATGGGGTAGCAAAGAGTTGGATACGATTGAGCAACTGTATAGCAGGTATAGCTAAAACTGAAGCAGAAATACCACCGAAATCATCTTTGACTTTCTGAAGTTGAAGCTAAAATCACCTGCCTTACACTCATCCCACTCCCTGGGATCTGGTTGCACTAAAACTGATTACACATGGTGGATCAAACATGCCTCTTCAGTGATCACTCAGCTCTTCCTAATGCACATACTCCTCTAGGTGATGGATCAATCTTAGCCCTCCAACCCCTGCACCCAAGCCCTGAGACACTGACTCTGTGGAATTCCAGGGCAGGGACATTATATCTAAACATATGTTCTGAAACAAAATAATGCTTAATTTTAATTAGATATGTTAACATGGTAGGTTCCCATAAGAAAAGAAAGAATAATCTTAAATGTATATCATTACTGGAACCAAAAGAGAAGAATGAATTTACTTTTGAATGTACTGATGAAAAAAGGATTCAGCTTTATTGTGTAACCTCCTAAAGAACTAATAAAAGTCATCATTGCAAGTTTTTAGGGTATTTTTCTCAGCGTGTGAAGTGGAGTTTTTTTTTTTTTTTTTTCTAAATCATTCTCTGTCTTAGTCCTACTGAGTTCAAGTACACTCCATCAGAGAGCTTGTTAATGTTCATCACAGCATCTGTGTTGTATTTTGGGCGGTCCATGAAACTTAATTAGAAAGAAAGTTGGCTTTAATTTCTTCTTTTAGTCCCCCCACTTGAACAAATAAAGACTGGCTGT
The DNA here is from genome assembly GCF_000754665.1 of Bison bison bison. Lineage (NCBI taxonomy): Eukaryota > Metazoa > Chordata > Mammalia > Artiodactyla > Bovidae > Bison > Bison bison. The sequence continues at coordinate 6,056,592 of NW_011494903.1, forward strand.
TTGAAGACCCATTTGAAAAAATCGTTTTCAGTTTCCTCTTGATTTGTGTTTATTGCTAAAAGTTTTCCCAGGGGAGGGCTGAAGGCAACGCTAGAACAGTTCAGGCGTTCTCTTCTATTCCTTTTCTATCGCAGAGCTCAGATAAGAGCCCTGAAGAAGGGAACACACTCAGCCCTCACAGCAGGATGTCAGTACTTTATAACAACCTCTCTCCCAGCCCTAAACTCTCAGCACTGTTCGCTTTGTACTAGTACCCTTGACACCACACAAAGGAGACTTTGAACGTCCTTGGACCCCACATCCCTGCTGAGACCCCAGGATGCAGGATACTGCCCAGCAGTCTTCAAAAAGCCCCCTAATTTTATTTTTGTTTCTGATTTCTGGGTTGGAGTCTTCTGCTTGAACAAGGGGAAGAACAGCTGTGTAAATAAATACAGATGAGTACAACTGGCTGTGTGCTTTCCCCAACTGCCTGCTCTACTTATATAGGCTCTCTGCTGATTGCAGGTAAGATGCATAAGGACATGCATGGATCCAAAGTGCAGTACTCTATGTTATTCTTCAGAGAGAAAATTGTCTGGTATTAAGCAACTGGGAGAGTTTTCTATATAAAACAGGGATGCAGGGCTGCATCTGATTGCAGTTAGGAACTTCCAAAAAGCCTGCTTTCCTAAAACCAATTGATATTTATTCAACAAACATTTATTGAGTACCTATGACATGAGAAACATATTTCTAAGTGTTTATGGGGACTCTTGGCAAACCTCAGGGAGGTCTGTCTATGCCTTTAAGGCTGTGGATCAGAGCAAAGGGATAAGCAGTGATTAAAGGTATAGTTTCTGAAAGCAACTGTCCTAGGTTTGAGTTCTAACTCCATTATTTACTAGCTGTGTGGCCCCAGGCATGTTGCAAACCCCTTCTGAGCTTCAGTTTCCTCATCTCTAACATTATTTTCCCACGATATCATTGTGAGGGTTAAATGATGCGATGCACAGTGTCTGCTACTTGATAAACTCTCAATATAAAGATTAGCTATCATAGTAGGTAGGATATGGACTAAGCTACAATGACAAGGAGACTCAGAAATTCAGTAGTACAGAATAATAGAAATGGATTTTCTCTATTTGAAGCTGAGAGGTCTAGGATTATAAAAATATCTCTGCCATTTAAAAAATATAGTTTCATGTCTAAGGCCAAGATGGTGGCTCCAGCCCTTGTCCCATCCTTGCCAGCAAGAAAGGGAAAAGGCTAGGGGAAGGCATGCTTATTTCTTTTTAAGGGAATAAACTGGAAGTGGCACATTCTGTTTCAATTAATGCCATGTGCCAGAACTTAGTCATATGATTGCGTCAAGCTGCATTAAAAGAGTGGTTAATTGTAGTGTCTGGCTGCCCATGTGCTCAGCAAAAACTCATGGCTTCCGCTGTATGAAATGGTTGGCCGTGAACCATCTCTGCCATAGCTATCACTCTTACCTAGCCATAGGATCAATGACAATTGTGTTGTGTGAGCCTCAGGAGATCACAGGATAGATGGGGTAAGAAAAAACATTTTCAGTGGAGGGAGGGAGAGCTTGAGGGCATCAATGAGGGGGCATGATCAGCATACTGAGAAGTTCAGATTATTGGGAGCATAGCATGTAATAGTAGCACTATGTGGGAAGAAAAGCCAGACCAAATGTTAGCAGCAGACCATGAAGGGTCTGAGACAATTGGCTGGTACTTTTCAGACAGTGAATGAAGAGATAGTACAGGTTTTTTTTTTTTTTTTTTCTAGCGGGAGAGGGGGAAAATAGAGGATGTGGTTTGAGAACACATACCTGACAGTGTTGAATAGGCAAGGATATGAATGGTCCATTGGGTAATCATTTCAATAAATCAGTGATGAGATTCTGAGGGCCTGAACTGGGCCAAGGTAACAGCGGGATTTGTCAGATGGAGTCATGTTGGGGAGGCACCTTCTGGAATAGAATCAAAACTATATGATAACTGATTTGAGTATATGCAAAGAGATAGAGGAAAACAACAGAATGGGAAAGACTAGAGATCTCTTTAAGAAAATCAGAGATATCAAAGGAACATTTCATGCAAAGATGGGCTCGATAAAGGACAGAAATGGTATGGACCTAACAGAAGCAGAAGATATTAAGAAGAGATGGCAAGAATACACAGAAGAACTGTACAAAAAAGATCTTCATGACCCAGATAATCATGATGGTGTGATCACTGACCTAGAGCCAGACATCCTGGAATGTGAAGTCAAGTGGGCCTTAGAAAGCATCACTACGAATAAAGCTAGTGGAGGTGATAGAATTCCAGTTGAGCTATTCCAAATCCTGAAAGATGATGCTGTGAAAGTGCTGCACTCAATATGCCAGCAAATTTGGAAAACTCAGCAGTGGCCACAGGACTGGA
>NW_011494903.1:6060094-6077106 GCF_000754665.1 Bison bison bison
ACAGAGGATGAGATGGCTGGATGGCATCACTGACTCGATGGACATGAGTCTGAGTGAACTCTGGGAGTTGGTGATGGACAGGGAGGCCTGGCGTGCTGCGGTTCATGGGGTCGCAAAGAGTCGGACATGACTGAGCGACTGATCTGATCTGATCTGATGAGGAAAATAGGTCAAGAGTGACTCAAATTTTTCAGCCTTGGTTTTTGTCAGGAGGATAATGCTATTAGCAAGGAAAGGGAAGCAGGGAAGAGGAGAAAAAGAGCTAGGATGGGGTAGTGTTTTGTGAGCCAAGAAAGGAGAAAGCTTGGTGCCATCTTTATAACTGAATTTAATTTTTTGGGGGTAATTGTTTGATGTCTGCTGTAGACATTAGAGCAGGTGACTGTAAACTCAGGTATAGCTGCATAATAAACCATCTCGAACATTGTGGCATAAAGTGAAAATTTATGTATCATTGTTCATGGTTCCAAAGGTTGGCTGGGCTCAGCTAGGTGATTATCACTCAAGATCTCTCATTCAGTTATAGTCAGACAAGGTCTGGAGTCGGAATCACTCTAAAACTCACGTCTGGTGGTTGACAGTGGCTGTCAACTGAGACTTCGGCTGAGACTGTTGACCAGAACATCTCCATGTGGCTTTGACCTCTCCACATGGCCTCAGTTTTTCACAGCATAGTGACTGGTTTTCAAGAACACACATCCTAGAGAAAAGCAAGGAGAAATTGTGCAATATTTCTGCTAAGGGCAGAGTCACACAGTGACACTTCCACTGCATTCAAACCATTAGAAGTGAATCAGTAAGGCCAGCCTGTGCTAAGGGCTTGATGGGAGGACTGTTGAATTAGTGGACATGTTTTAGGTCATCATATCTGTGAGGATAGGGGCCCAATCTGTCTTTTTTTGAATCATGATATTTTAGGGGAAAAGTCACATATTGGGTAGTCAATGAAAGTTTGTTGAACAAGTGAATGAAGAGAAAAATCAATGTTTCAGGGCCACAGAGGATCCAGGTTAAGAACTGGAAATATTGGCCCTTACTGTAATCATGTACAGATGTGAGAGTTGGACCATAAAGAAGGCTGAGTGCCAGAGAATCGATGCTTTTGAACTGTGGTGTTGGAGAAGATTCCTGAGAGTTCCTTGGACAGCAAGGAGATCAAACCAGTCAATCTTAAAGGAAATCAACCCTGAATATTCATTAGAAGGATTGATGCTGAAGCTGAAGCTCCAATAGTTTGGCCACCTGATGTGAAGAGCTGATTCATTGGAAAAGACCCTGTTGCTGGGGAAGACTGAAGGCAAAAGGAGAAGAGGGTGGCAGAGGATGACATGGTTAGATAGTGTCACCGAGTCAATGGACACGAATTTGAGCAAACTCTGGGAGCTAGTGGAGGACAGGGAAGCCTAGTGTGCTGCAGTTCATGGGGTCACAAAGAGTTGGACATGATTTAGCAACTGAACAACAATTGTTTAGTACTAGCTATCCACCTATGTAGCCATCACTTCTACATGAGAAACTTGATTTTTAGCAGCTGCCACTAATACCACTGGAAGCATAAGAACATCACAATTACTATTTTTTGGGCCACTGGCTCCTGAATATGGCAAAATGGATCTGAGATATGTTAAAAATAAAATGAATCATATTTTAAAATTTATGAATTTATTTGAGCAAAAGTTGGTTCAATCAGTCAACACCCAATCTAACAGATAGAAAGGAGCGCCAATTAGCTGTACAAAAGAATTCTACAGGCAAAAGGGAATTGGAAGAAGTTATTAATCTATGAAGCAAAAAATAGGTTGGTTATTGCAAAGTTACTTTCCTTTAGAGGATTATAGGAGTCTCTGAGCCAAATTCCCCAACTGGTGGTGGATCGGGTGATTTCTGGTTGACTGGTTTGATATTCCATTTTCGGAAGAGCTTAGACTATAATTATCTCAGTTTGGTGACATGTGTGTGTGTGTGTGTGTGTGTATGCTAAGTCGTGTCAGTCGTGTCTGACTGTGACCCTATGGACAGTAGCCCACCAGGCTCCTCTGTCCATGGGATTCTCCAGGCAAGAATACTGGAGTGGATTGCCATGCCCTCTTCCAGGGGATCATCCAGACTCAGGGATGGAACCCTTGTCTCTTTTGTCTCCTGCATTGGCAGGTGGGTTCACGAGCACCACCTGGGTAGCTAATGCTTCAGTATTTTATTTGGAAATGATCTAGATAGTCAACGAACGTCCATCATTTACTTTATCTCACTCTAAGGTTTCAAGTTACCAGAAGATTGTGGAAACTATTTTCCAAGTAGAGTTATGAAAGGGAGCAGGAACCCGTGGGGCTCTCCCAGGTATAAATATTTTCTAGGTCCCCAGTTCTCATTTGTAGCAAAAAGGCTTCAGCCTCCTAGACTTTCCTGAATATTAAAGGAGAGATTCAACAGTAGTTAATCAGGGGAATAAGGAAATGCAGGAACCAAGGAGGACCAGTCAAGAAATAATACTGCAGGAAATTCCTTGGGGGTTCAGTGGTTAAGACTCTGCTTTCACTGCTCAGGACCTGGGTTCAATCCCTGATTGGGGAACTAAGATCCCATAAGCTGAGTGGCATGGCCAAAAAAAAAAAAAAAACAATTACTACAGTGGTAGGGCAAGGTCCTGGCTCTTTCTCAAGGGATATATATAACCGTATCTGTGAGTTCTTCCTCAGGAACTAAGGTCTTCCACCAGGTGGAGGATGGTAAGTTCAGGATGAGCATAAGATTCCTGAGCACCATCAACTGATCAGAAGAAAGTCACCCTGCAGTCCTCACTGCAAATTTTTCATGTTTAAAAACTCCTCATCCAAATCATGGAGGAGTTCAGGGTTTTTGAACATTAGCCACCCATTCCTCTTGCTTAGCCCTGAAATATACCTTTTTCTGCTCCAAACTCTGACATTCTGGTTTGTTTGGCCTTACTGTGCATGTGAAAAGTGAAAGTGAAGTCGCTCAGTCGTGTCCGACTCTTTGGGATCCCATAGACTGTAGCCTGCCAGGCTCCTTCGTCCATGGGATTTCCCAGGCAAGAGTACTGGAGTGGGGTGCCATTGCCTTCTCCAGGAGATCTTCCCAACCCAGGGATTAAACCCGGGTTTCCCGCATTGTAGGCAGATGCTTTCCCATCGGAGCCACCAGGGAAGTCCTGTGCATGGGGCGCATGAACTTGCATTTGATTAAGTAGAATGCTGCTGCTGCTGCTAAGTCGCTTCAGTCGTGTCCGACTCTGTGCGACCCCATAGACAGCAACCCACCAGGCTCCCCCATCCCTGGGATTCTCCAGGCAAGAACACTGGAGTGGGTTGCCATTTCCTTCTTCAATGCATGAAAGTAAAAAGTGAAAGTGAATTCGCTCAGTCGTGTCCGACTCTTAGCGACCCCATGGACTGCAGCCCTCCAGGCTCCCCTGTCCATGGGATTCCCACTGGAGTGGGGTGCCGTTGCCTTCTCCGAAGTAGAATAAAGGTATTGTATTTAATGCTCATAACTCTAAAGACATGCTGGTTTTGTGTATTTATTTTCGGCTGCCCTGGATCTTCGCTGCCGCATGCAGAGTTTCTCTAGTTATGGTGAGCGGGGGCTACTCTTTGTCGAAGTGTGTGGGCTTCTCATTATGGTGGCTTCTTTTGTTGAGAAGCATGGACTCTAGCCAAGTGGGCTCAGTAGTTGTGGCACATGGGCTTAGTTGCTCCATGGCACTTGGAATCTTCCGGGACCAGAGGTCAAACCCATGTCCCCTGCATTGGCAGGCAGAGTCTTAACCACTGGACCACCAGGGAAGTCTGACATGCCTGTTTTAATTAAACCAACAAACTTAAACTAGCTTTTAGTTACTGAAGATTATCCTAGATCACATGAACTTGAAAAACATTTTAATTAGTTTCTACATTTTTAAGAGTATATTTGATTAACATAAATGCTTATTTGTCTTTAAGCTTATAAAATAGAGCTTTATACAAATTAATTTTGGTAATACCTTCCCATGGTAGAAAATATCAGACATCTATAAATAATTACATAGACACACAAAAACATACAGACCCAAAAAGAGATCTCATAGCTTTTGTTTTGAAATTTTAATCATGGCTGCTGCTGCTGCTGCTGCTAAGTCACTTCAGTCGTGTCCGACTCTGTGCGACCCTATAGTCGGCAGTCCACCAGGCTTTGCCGTCCCTGGGACTCTCCAGGCAAGAACACTGGAGTGGGCTGCCATTTCCGTGATAGTACAAAAGTCACTAGTTTAAAAAAGAACAGGTAGATCCAAACTGTGTTTTTTGCAGATGGAATAAGTTAAGATAACCTGTTCAGGTGGTTAAAGCTTTTTACTAATTTTTATGAAAGAAATTTTAGTTTTTTATTGGTCTACTTTGCAAAATAGCCTTTCCTTTTTTTCTGATAAGAATTTCCGTGGTTCCTGGAGAAAACCAGTGGAACACTTACCAAAAGGCACAGAGAAAGAATTTCCACCAGGAAGGACTTCTGTTTCCTAAGTCCAGACTTTTTACAGTATCTGCAAGTCTTTTGAGGTAAACAGAGGAGGTTAGGAAACTGATAAAAATAGATAGATGGGCTTTGAATTATTCATAGAGTCCCACTTCTGTTCTTGTATAAGACTGCACTTATCTTATAAGACTCAGTTTGTAGGATAAGTGCTGTTGATTTTAATTCCTTAAAGAACTGCGTTGAAACCTGACTGATGAGGAGGTTGCCTAGTAGCTCTGTTGTGCTATGCTTAGTTGCTCAGGCATGTCTGATTCTTTGCAACCCCATGGACTGCAGCTCGCCAGGCTCCTCTGTGCACGGGGATTCTCCAGGCAAGAATACTGGAGTGGTTTGCTATGCCCTCCTCAAGGGGATCTTCCCAACCCAGGGATCAAACCCAGGTCTCCCACATTGCAGGTGGATTCTTTACCGGCTGAGCCACCGGGGAAGCCCAAGAATACTAGAGTGGGTAGCCTATCCGTTCTCCAGAGGATCTTCCCGACCCAGGAATCAAACTGGGGTCTCCCTCATTGCAGGCAGATTCTTTACCAGTTGAGCTACAAGGGAAGCCCTGCCCAGGAGCTAGTCATCTTCAATTTGCTTCTTTATATTTGGTAGAAGATCTTCAACAGTGACGAAAAACAAAAGATGTCTGTTTTCTGGATTTAGATTTCCGTGTTACAGATTTAGAGCTGGATCTAGATTCATGCAACCCCATGGACTGCAGCCTGCCAGGCGTACCTGCCCTTCACCATCTCCCGGAGCTTGCTCAAACTCATGTCCACAGACTCGGTGATGTCATCCAACCGTCTCATCCTTTGTTGTCCTCTTCTCCTCTTGCCCTCAGTCCTTCCCAGCATCATGGTCTGGGTGGCTCTTTGCATCAGGTGGCCAAAGTGTTGGACCTTCAGCCTCAGCATCAGTCCTTCCAATGAATCCAGGGTTGATTTCCTTTAGGACTGACTGAGTTCACAGAATCTCAGCTGCAAGTGAATTGAACCCCATATTTCTACCCAGCCATATTTTTGAGGCTCCTAACCTACAATTTTCAAGTCAAGCACTTGGGACACAAAATGAGACAAATAAGAAGTCAACAGATATTGCTGGCTAAGGATGGACAACCAACAGGTACCTGAAAGCAAATTCACAGATCACAATTTAAAGATCTAATTCTTACATGTGTTTTTTTTTTGTCTGCCAATCTAAAAAGAAAGGACAACATGAAATTTTACCTTCTCTCTTCACCTGGCATGACAGATAGAGATCTAGGCAAGTTGACTTGGGTAAGAATTCTCCCCCTTTGCAGGCTTCTGCCAATTTCCCCAGGATCCCGTCTGCAGGTTCTGGAGCAAGTAGGCTGTCCTAGGGGTGTCGTCCTGGTCACCAGAAACTGTAGAGGAGGAAAAATAATTTTCCTTCTACCTTTTGTGGTCAATGCTTGGCTGAGACCCCTTTCTCTCTAAGGACACCTCATGAATGGATAAGCTTATCTAGATTAAAATTTATCTACTTCATACAGCAAATTCCCATTGGTTACCTATTTTGCACAGGGTAGTATATATGCTTCCTTGTTACTCTCTCCATTCTTCCCACCCTCTCCGCACCCCACCCCCACCCCCTGCCATGTTCATAAGTCTGTTCTCTACGTCTGAGTCTCCACTGTTTCTTGTATGACCCAGGAAACTCAAACTGGGGCTCTGTAACAACCTAGAGGGGTAGGAAGGGGGTGGGAGGTTGGAAGGAGGTTAAAGAAGAAGGGGACACATGTATACCTATGGCTGACTCTTGTTGGTGTATGGCAGATGCCAACACAATATTGTGAAACAATCTTCCTTCAATTAAAAATAAATAAGTTTGGGGAAAAAAAAGTTCTTCACTTCGGCCATTATAATTCAAGTTGTCTTTGGTAAGCGTAACCTACTTGTTCAGCCTTAAAACAAAATTTTATTCACCCAAACGGCCTCATCTGTCCAGTTTCTAGGTGGCACCTCAGTATGAAGCTGCTACTGCTGCTAAGTCGCTTCAGTCGTGTTCGACTCTGTGCGACCCCATAGACCGCAGCCCACGAGGCTCCCCCGTCCCTGGGATTCTCCAGGCAAGAACACTGGAGTGGGTTGCCATTTCCTCCACCATTGCATGAAAGTGAAAAGTGAAAGTGAAGTCGATCAGTCGTGTCCGACTCCTAGCGACCCCATGGACTGCAGCCTACCAGGCTCCTCTGTCCGTGGGATTTTCCAGGCAAGAGTACTGGAGTGGGGTGCCATTGCCTTCTCCCAGTATGAACCTAAACCCAGTCCAATTACTAAGAAAGACCTAGTCCAACCCAGACTGGATTCTAAATTGAACGTTTGTCACTTTTTGGGTTCAGCCAGGAAAAAGAAATGCTTACATAAAATCTGAAAACTCATAATTCAAAAACAGAGGAACTAGAATGCTAGAGGGACTTACCCATCACCTCCAAGGGCTCTAAGAAAGTTGGCAGGTCAAGCGGCTCCAAGCATACCTAAGTCTGGTTACTCTTTGCTCCTGAGGGGCTTCTCCTGGTGGGTGGGTGGTTGGGGGGAGTCTTCTTTGATTCTCTCTTCTGATACCAAAACTGTTAAAAGACAAACTAAGGCAAGTTAAAAATTTTAAGAGTTTATTTGAGCAAAAATTGATTTGAAACAGACATCCTGCAATCTAGCAGATAGAAAGGAGCTTCAGGGATCTGTCTTTATAGGCAGAAGGGAGCAGGAAGAAGGAAGCTGTATGAAGCGAAACAGCAGGTTGGTTTCCTTTAGGAAATGCCATGTGTCAGTGCATTCAGTCATTTCTGACTCTTTACAACCCTATGGATTGTAACTTGCAAGGCTCTGCTGTCCATGGAATTCTCCAGGCAAGAATACTGGAGTGAGTTGCCATGCCCTCCTTCAGGGGATCTTCCCGACCCAGGGATTGAATCTGTGTTTCCTGTGTCTCCTGTATTGCAGAAGGATTCTTTACCACTGAGCCACCAGGGAAGTCCTTTAGGAAATGTCAGGGCTCTATAAGGCAGATTGCCTAACTAGAGCTGATCAGGTGATTCTTCTTTTCTTTCAGTTGCACCAGGTCTTAGCTGAGGCATGAGGGACCAGGGATCGAACCTGGGTCCGATGCATGGGGAGCGCAGAGTCTTACCCACTGGACCACCAGGGAAGTCCTGATTAGGTGATTTTGATTGATCATTTCTGGGAAAGATTTCATTTCTGAGAAAGTCAAGACTATAATTAAGTTTTAGTTCGGTGGTGGCTCAGATGGTAAAGCATCTGCTTACAATGCGGGAGACCTGGGTTCGATCCCTAGGTCGGGAAGATTCCCTGGAGAAGGAAATGCCAACCCACTCCAGTACTCTTGCCTAGAAAATCCCATGGATGGAGGAGCCTGGTGCAGGCTACTGTCCTTGGGGTCGCAAAAAGTCGGACACGACTGAGTGACTTCACTTTCATTTTCGGTGACATGAGGCTTAGCGTAAGTGACTTCATTTTAGGCCTGTTGGTTTGTTTGTTTCTGGAAGGAAATTCTTTTTTTGAGTTTTTTTTTTCTTTACTACACAGCGTGGCTTGTGGGACCTTAGTTCTTCAATCAGGGATCAAATCCAGGCCCTCGGGAGTGAAAGCACTGAATTTTAACCAATGGACAGCTAGGGATTTCCTTGCTGTCTTGTTCTTAACAGAGGAAAACCTAAACCATATGCCTTCATCCTGCAACGGACTGGTTTCAGCTTTTACCCAAAGGTAAAATATGGGTGTAGTAGTTTCTTTCTGCTGCATAACAAATTACCAGACTTGGGGGCTTAAAGGAGAAGGAAATGGCAACCCACTCCAGTATTTTTGCCTGGAGAATCCCAGGGACAGAGGAGCCTGGTGGGCTGCTGTCTTTGGGGTCGGATAGAGTCGGACACAACTGAAGCAACTTAGTGGCAGCAGCAGCATCAAGGGCTTAAAACAACACTCACATATTAGCTTATTGTTCTGTAGGTCAGAAGTCTTTAGATCTCTGCTCCATGTCTTACAAAACTCACATCAAGGGGTCGGTCAGACTGCACTCTCAGCTAGAGCTCGGGGTCCTCTTCCAAACTCATGTGGTTGTAGAAAGTCCTGTTCCTTGTGGTTATGATGCTGGCTGGGTGATGTGGTTTCCTTGCTGGCTGCCCAGGGGCCACTCTCAGAGGTGAGAGACTGCCTACCTTCCTTGTCCAGTGGCCCCCTCCAGCTTCAAAGCAAGAATGGAGCGTTTCACCCTCATTGAATCCCTCTCTTGTGCTTCCTATCTCTCTGACTTTCTCTGTCCCCATCACCAGACCCAGCTTTAAAGGGTGATTAGGTCACACTCGTCTGGCTAATCTCCCTGTTTTAAGACCAACTGATCTGGGAACTTGATTATATCTGAAATTTGTGTTTGAGTAACGAGAGGTCACAGCAGTAGTGTCTGAATAACTGGGAGAAGGTGCATGTACACCAAGGCTAGGCTATTTTTAAAAACCTGCCTCCCACAATGGGAAATTCCCCATAGGAAGGTGTATGGGTGGTTTAAATGTTGGAAAATCAAAATTTTACGATGTCCACTGTTAAGAAAGAAGACAAACACAGACATAGAAAAAACTAAAAGGTAAGCATCTGAGGGGAATTCCCTGGTGTTCCAGGTGTTAGGACTCCTATCATTCACTGCCAAGGGTCTGGGTTTGATCTCCGGTCAGGAAACTAATCTCTCACAGGATGAATGGCACATCCAAAAAAAAAAAAGTTTCTAAAACTGAAATTATAAATTCTACTAGGAACTAAAAAGATATGGAAAAAAAGAGTTGAAGCAATATTGAAAACCTGGCTGAGATGCAGAAAATGGCAATAGAAGCTCTTGATATGATTAATAATTTCTTAAGAAATTAACTGTAGCAATGAACATAAAAAGATGAAGTTGGAGAAATTAAATGGAAAAATGCACAGCACAGGAATTAACAAGGCAAGTGGAGCATTGGTCATGGAAGCGAAGGATCATGGTAAGGGCATGTGAAGGGAAAGGAGCTGGAGGTCTGGATTCTTTCTTTATCTATAAAGTAAGGGCTTTGCAGTGGATAACGTCCAACTCTTAGCTCTAAAGTATCTACAATTCTATGTTGTGGCCCTAGGGTCCTGCTGAGTTGGAGGGCAAGGGGAGGATACTTCGAAGAGTAGGGACTGAAAGTCATGTTGAGGAAAAGACTGGGTTCATTGGGATTTGATGGAATAGGAAATGTAAGGGTAAGAGAGTTAGGTAAAAAGTTGATTTTATGCCATTTCCCATAGAATTTTAAAACTTTATAGCATTATACTTCCTTTCCCTCCTCCCTTTCTTTGTTCTATTATTATGATAGATTTTACTTTTCCATATGGTACAAACCTCACAGTACTTTCTTGGGGTTTGTTTTAAAAGTTAACTATTATTTAAGGACTTAAAAAATGAGAAATAAATGTCTTCTACATTTATCTCTAGAAGTTTAAATTTCCATCTGAAGTTATCATCCTTTAACCTGAAGCATTTTAACAACGGCAATGAGTTTTCTCAGGTTCTTTTTGTTTGAAAACGTCCTTATTTAAACTTCATTTTTGAAGTTGTTTTTTTTTTTAAATTATAGAATTCTAGGTGGACTTTTTTTTTTTAACCCTTTAAACTTAAAAAAATGGTAGTTCATTTCCTGGTTGTATCTTTTCATTTTCCTTTAATGGAAGAGTGAATAGATTTGTTCTCTCATGTAATTAATTTACTGGCAGAGTGTCTTCATCATTTTGAGGCTTGTTTTTAAGCTTTATTAAAGTAAATCTGAAGTAGTTTTTACTCTAGGTTTAGTTTGGCCTTAATGCTATGGGGTAGAAAAAAAAATTATCCAGAATATTTGGTCAAGTTTCTGTTTTCCCTTGATTGGTCTCCTTTTGTATTACCCTATATAGGCACAGACTTGTATCCAGTCAAAGACTCAAGGAGATTCCTAAAGCTACATGTCTGCATGCATAGCGTCCTTCTCTCTGCCTTGCAAATCTCAGCCACTTCAGCTCACTTCAAGTAATGTCTCTTGTGGGCTTCTGAGGCAGCACAGTGGTAAAGAATCTGCCTGCCAAGCAGGAGACGAGGGTTCAATCCATTGGTCAGGAAGATGCCCTGGAGAAAGAAATGGCAACCCACTCTAGTATTCTTGCCTGGGAAATTCCATGAACAGAGGAACCTGGTGGGCTATGGGTCATGGGGTTGCAAAAGAGTCAGACATGACTTAGTGACTGAACAACAACAACGTCTCTTGTATTCATCGAAACCACTGTGTTGTACCTACTGTGTCTGGAGTCTAACAAATACCTTCGGAGAATTGTGGTCATCATAGGGGTTATTTCATTTATTTCTCTTTTCTTTGGAGTTACAGTTCTCTCTTGCTGGTTGTCCATCATCTAAAAACAATTGTTTCATATATATTGTCTTCTTTCTTTGGTTATTTGAGGCCTGAGCACTGATCTGGTACTACTTAATCTGTCTTTGGCAGTGGTGGAATGACTACATTAGAGCTATATTATCAATATATATTATTATATTAAATAATATTATATATATATGTATATATATGTTGCTGCTGTTGTTTAGTCGCCAAGTCGTGTCTGACTCTTTTGTGACCTGGACTGTAGCCCGCCAGGCTCCTCTGTCCATGGGATTTCCCAGGCAAGAATACTGGAGTGGGTTGCCGTTTCTTTCTTCAGGGAATCTTCCTGACCCTGGGATTGAACCCATGTCTCCTGCATCTCCTGCATTGGCAGGCAGATTCTTTACCACTGAGCCACCAGGGAAATCCTGAGTGTTGGATTAGGGCCTTTTAAAACAGGAGGCAACTTTTTCTTAGTCCTCAGTTGAATGCAATTAGGTGACAATGCAGGTTACCTCTCAGTATCTATTCTCCCCTTCTTTTTAATAGGAACATAATGTTTAGGTAGGGATTAGCCACTTAGAATATAGATTTGTTTCCAGCCTCTCTTGTGGCTTGATTTGGCTATGTGATAAAATTTTCTTTGAAGAAATCTGAAAAGAAGGCTTCTGTGGCACTTTTTGATAAGCTTTTTAAAAGGAAGAAGAGAATGACACTATAGTTTTCCCTGCTTTCTTCTGATGTTAGGCTGGAATGTACACTTGATGACTGGAGCGCCAGTTGCCAGCTTGGACTATGAGGGAACCTGGGGATGGAAGCCAGTGCCAAAGATGACAGAGCAGAGGGGTAAGATCCTGGGTCTCTGATGACTCTGTACAGCCCTGGAACACGTACTTTCAGCATCTTTGATGTGAGAGAAAATAAAACTTATATTCTTTTAAGCCATTCTCCACTACCCCACCCCCCGAGATGTGTAACTGAATCTATTCTTCCTTTTTTTTTTCTCTTGAATTTGTTTTTATTTTTATTGGGCCATAAGGGATGGGTTGGGAAAGACCTCTGCAAGTTATGCCCCACTAGGGAAATGTCCATTCTAATTTTCCTGGGATAGCTTTTGGAGCTTTTTCTTTTTCTTGGAGCCACTGCTCTTGCTGGCAGCATCCTCTTCAGGCCCCCCGCTGAGTGGCTCCATCTTGGAAGATAATTTCCTCTTTTTCTTGGGGACCTGCTTATTTTCTGACTCTTCGGGGTCACTAACTGGTTCCTCTTTGGGGAAAGATTTCTTCCTCTTGGGAAGACTTTCACAGCCAGCTGTCTCTTCAAGATCAGTACTAACCAGCTCCTCTTGGAAAAATATTTCTATTTCTTGGATTTGGAGAAAGAGATAGATAGGTCTTCCATTCTATTCTCCTGAGGATCCTGGGGCTTTTGCTTTTCCTCTTTTTTAGGTCTTTTGCTTGTTTCCTCACACTCCTCCGGGTACTACTGCTGTTTTCTGAAGATGCCGGAACAATCAAAGACAGCTTTTCCTTTTCCTTCCTCTGCTTTCTTTTCTTTCCTTTCTTCTGTTTCTCCAGCTTCCTGGTAATTTCAGCAGCCAATTCTTCTGCCTGAGCTGTTGCATCCTTCATGACAACCAGATTCTTGCATGGAATCTCTCTAGTCTCACAGAAGGACAGTTGCTCCTCAACTTGTTCTCAAAGTTTCTCCCCAAACACACAGGTGGATACCTCAGAGAAGCAATCAGTTCATGAGGCATTATGGCATTTGTTTGCCAGATTTTAGCTTTTGTTCTTGGCAGCTGCTCCACCAATGAAGGTAGAGTGGAAAATGAATCCATATTTTGGGGTGTTACCCCTGGTCTTCAGGGCTCTGGAAACTTGGTCCCTTTGCTGAGTCCAAGGAATCACTCAGACACCAGGACTGGAATCTAATCCAAATTAACAAACTTAGGGTTTCAGTAGTAGGTATAGAAGACTGCCACTGCACATCAGGTGAAGAACAAAGAAAATCCAGGTCTACTCCTCTTCTTTCTGTTTGTTGCTATGATTCCCAGGGACTGATAAGCAGTGACAGGCTCAAGGAGGGGGATGGCATGCAAGGAGGTACAACTGACCTGTCCGAGGCTTGGATCTGAGAGACTGAAGCTGCATTTCTGGCTAAGCCATGCTTTGACTATGATCTTCTGAACATCACTTTCAGTTTCTTCAAAGATAAACATGGATGAAATTATTTCATCTGCTTGCCATATAGAGTTGTTATGAATATCAAATGAAAGAATAAATCTGAAAGTGTTTACAAAAAATAAATTGTTTAATTTTATTGTTAGTATGGTCATCCATGACATGAAACTCATCTTCTACTCTGCTCATCTGAACTTTCTTAAACTTCTTCGTAAAACACTTTAAGGCAGACTTTCTTTTTAAAAAATTTTTTTAAATAAATTTATTTGGCCATTCTGGGTCTTTGTTGAGACTTGTGGGGTCTTTAGCTGCAGCATGTGGGATCTAGTTCCCTGACCAGTGATTGAATCCCAGGCTCTCTGCATTGGGAGCACTGAGTCTTAGCTATTGGACCACCAGGAAAGTCCCTAAGGCAGAATTTCTTTTCCTTCCCTTCCTTTTTTTTCGTTTAAAGACTTGATGGAGAGAACCCTGCTTCCCAAGATAAAGTAAAAATATCCTGAAAGTAGATTTTAAAGTCTCTGTGTTACTTCTAGTCATTGTTTTGCTACCCATGGTTAGGTGATCTGTAAACATTGTTGTTATAAGAGTTAACAAGAGAGTCCTGGCTGGAACTGTCAGCTTATTGATTTGTTTGGATGAGATCTTCCATGATATGAATATATGGAGAAGAGACAAGTTCAGGGACTGAGTCCCGGGACACTCCAGCCTTTATGGTTGTCAGCTACAAATTGGCACTTGCCGTGAGTGCTTGCCATCTACCTCTACAAGGATTAAATCATGTGCTGCTGCAGCTGCTGACCTTCAACACCCACTGGAGGAGTTCAAGGTGAAGAGCAGAAATGAGGCGCTCTGTGATCTTGGAAAACTGGCAGTACAGGTCTTCAGTTTGTTAGATATTCTCAGGAGCTGATATTATGAGCCCAATTCTTGTATTTCCTCATATCTACAAAAGCACTAAAATCTTTCATTGTGACAACTGTTTCTTGTGACTTGCAGAAGCTTCATGAAACCAGCAGAAACTTTCTAAAAAATAAATATGCTGGATTGCATGTACTCCTCCTTTATCAAAATCACATGCATGCTGTCCTTCCCCACTACCTCTTTGGGGTTGTTTATTAGACCTAGTTGTCTCCCTGGCTGCAGTCCTCATTTTGCCCCCAATAAACCTTAATTGAAACTTTCACATCGTGCATCTTTTTTTAGTCAACAGGGGTCAGGTTGAGGAAGAAGATACATCAAAGGAGATGGAGAAGAAAGCGGACTCTCGGATGCTTGCCTATCTGCCTGCTTCCCTCCTTGGACAGGCTTTTATGATTATCTCTGGGGCGCCCTGCCCTGGGGATGCACGCTGGCATTTGTGGTTGTGGCTCTGCCGGTGCACTTGCTGGTGTCTGCAAGTGTGTGTACACGCGTGTTCCTGCAGGATGAGGACATCAGAAGTGCGTGTTCTAAAAGTAAGCAAGCAGCATAGTCCTGGTGCCCCGGAAAGAACAGTGTGGCAGCCCAAGTCACACTAGGGGAAGCTGAGTGACGTACATTTCAAATAGTCCCCTTTGTTGCCATTCCTCAAAGTCCAGGGCATTCTGGGAAAACTGGGTGGAGCTGACTCAGAGAAGGAAGTGGGCATAGGACTCTTGGGTGCACCTCTAGCCTCCCTGGCCTCCTTTGTAATATTCCTTGTGCATGCAAGCTTAGTCGCTCAGTTGTGTCTGACTCTTTGCAACCCCATGGACTGTAGCCTGCCAGGCTCCTCCATCCATGGGATTCTCCAGGCAAGCATACTGGAGTGGGTTGAAATTTCTTTCTCCAGGGGATCTTCCCAACCCAGGGATCAAACCTGGGTCTCCTGTATTGCAGGCAGATTCTTTACCATCTGAGCCACCAGAGAAGCCTCATCATGTGAAATGCTGAGCACAGGGGCTGGGTGACTTCACTGAGTTAAGAAGTCTGAGGTGGGTTTTTACTTTCCAATGGGAGATACAGCTCAGAGCAGGGGACTTCAGGAGACTTCCCTTCAGAGGGAAATTTTTTAGACGATGGCCAAGGTAGGAGTTTGTTAGTTATTACTATGAGGCAAGTAGCTCCTGTTTCCCTCCTCCAGGTCCAGAGTTGGGACAGTTCTGAGTGAAAGCAGGACCCGAACTAGAGCTTGGAGGAGGCTTGGAAGAGATGGGAATGGGGTGTAGGCAGCAGGATGGCTCAGCCTCTCTCACTTTTCCATGAACCTTTTCTGAAGTCTCCTCTTTTTTCTTCCTTTGCAAACTCTGGTGATGTAGCTGCCATTTCCTTGGGAGCAATACTTTTTACAAGAGCTTTTATTGTGCCTTT
This sequence comes from Bison bison bison, assembly GCF_000754665.1. Taxonomy (NCBI): domain Eukaryota; kingdom Metazoa; phylum Chordata; class Mammalia; order Artiodactyla; family Bovidae; genus Bison; species Bison bison. Next base: position 6,075,512 of record NW_011494903.1, read on the forward strand.
AAATAAACCAAAGAATAAGAGAAATAGTTCTTCACTGTGGAATGCTTGAAAAATATTTAACATACTTAGGAAGTGAAAGCTATGCATACTGCCACTGACCATGGACAGCTACCTTAGATGGTATTTCTTTTTTAAAGAAGTTTTTTCAAATTTATTTTTAACTGGAGTATAATTGCTTTATAATATTGTGTTGGTTTCTACCATACAACAATGTGAATCAGCCGTAAGTATATATATGTCCCCTCTCTCTTGAAGTGGGTTGCTATTTCCTTCTCCAGGGGATCTTCCTGACCCAGGGATTGAACCTGTGTCCCATGCATTGGCAAGTGAATTCTTTACCACTGAGCCAACTGGGACGCCCCAAACACTCATTAGCTGTGAGTTAATATGAGTATTTTCCATGTTATGCATGAATTCATTGTATTATCAAAGTATGGTTTGTCAGTGAGTGCATATGCTGCCATTATGTAGGTATATCATAATTTACTTAACTGTTGCCCTATTTTGGACATTTGTGTTGGGTAAAATTTTTGCTCTTTGTGATGAAAGGTACTTGAAGGTAAAAATTTGTCCACCTTTCACATAGAGGTGAATTCCTGGAAGGGGAAGGAATGGTTGGGGAAAGGAAGAGAGCACCCGTGGAGGAGCATTTTCCTCATCCAGCTCTGCCTAGAGGCTTCCAAACCTGCTATGACCACCTCTACAAGGCCTATGAGAAAGGACGGCAGACAGCAGTATTGCACTGGCTTCCAGGGGAGTGTGGGCTGAAGGAGAAAGGAGGACATTTTAGAAGATTTCTGTATCCTTTTCTTCTTTCTTTCCTTTCTTCCTTCCTTCCTTCCCCTACCCGCACCCCCCCTCCCCCAATTTTCAAAGGGTTTGGACTCACTGAATTGGGAAGATCCAAGTTCTAGTTCCAGCTGGATGACTGAGTATATGAGTCTGGGCAAGTTGCTCAATGTCTTTGGGCTTCCCCTTCAGTTCAGTTCAGTTCAGTTCGGTTACTCAGGTGTTTCCGACTCAGCCACCCCATAGACTGCAGCACACCAGGTCTCCCTATCCATCACCAGTTCCTAGAGCTTGCTCAAACTCATGTCCATCAAGTCGGTGATACCATCCAAACATCTCATCCTCTGTCATCCCCTTCTCTTCCCGCCTTCAATCATTCCCAGCATCAAGGTCTTTTCCACTGAGTCAGTTCTTTGCATCAAGTGGCCAGAGTATTGGAACTTCAGTTTCAGCATCAGTCCTTCCAATGAATATTCAGGACTGATTTCCTTTAGGATTGACTGGTCTGATCTCCTTGCAGTCCAAGGGACTCTCAAGAGTCTTCTCCAACACCACCGTTCAAAGACATCCATTCTTCTATTGTATGAGGAGGCCTTACAAATAGCTGAGAAAAGAAGAGAAGCAAAAGGAAAGGAGAAAAGGAAAGATAAACCAATCTGAATACAGAGTTCCAAAGAAAAGCAAGGAGAGATAAGAAAGCCTTCCTCAGTGATCAATGCAAAGAAATAGAGGAAAACAATAGAATGGGAAAGAATAGAGATCTCTTCAAGAAAATTAGAGATACCAAGGGAACATTTCATGCAAAG